>NC_089824.1:86467273-86779773 GCF_035046505.1 Tiliqua scincoides
AACAGAGAGGTCAACCTCTTATGTGCAATACAGCTAAATGAAAAATGAATCTGTTCAATTCTGACACTTTGCCGACTTAGTAAAATGGCACCCCATAGCACCAGCAGCTAATAAAATTGGTGCATCTCATCCTATATCTACTCCTTCTTTTTATGCATCTCTTTAACACCCCCCCCACTTCCCACTGGTTATGCATGGATATCCTAACAATTTGAAAAGTACTTTCATTTGCAATACTTGAATCTCTCCTCCTGCCCTCCACTCTGCTGAATTTGATTTTGCCCTATATGAATTTCAGATTCCAAGCTGAATGTAGTGAGACAAATATAGAACTTGATTGACGACCACTTTTGTCTGCAATACATTCCCAGGTGGGAAAGGGTCAGTCTGAACCGAGTAATCAGTTATTTTCAACCTTTTTCATCTCACAGCACACGGACAATGCACTAAAATGATCAAGGCACAACACACTGCTGGCAGGGGGGCTCACATCCTCCAATGGCCCTACTAATAAATGACACTTCCTCAAACTCCCACAGCACACCTGTGGACCATTCGCGGCACACCAATGTGCCATGGCACACTGATTGAAAATCGCCTCAGGCAATGTCCAGAACCACTGCTGTGCTTCTGAACTATATAACAGCTGTATGGTTGGTGAATTAGAATATTCTCCAAGGAATTAACCAGAGGGGCAGTAATGGAGACTATCTATTAATGGTCAAATTCCAGGAACACTGTCCTATTACTTTAAGGATGCTCTAGCTCAGGGATGTCAAACATAAGGTTTGTGGGCTGGATATGGCTCCAGAAGCAATTTATCCAGCCCCATTATAATTGGGCCAGCTTGATAATTGGGCTCACTCATATCTTTAAAATATGAGTAAGATTTGCTCATTTTCTCTTCTGTCATTTGCAACAAATCAGTTTCTATGTGAGAACCAAGTGCTTATTTTCTGGCCAACATCTGCTTAATAAGAACATAAGAACAGCCCCACTGGATCAGGCCATAGGCCCATCTAGTCCAGCTTCCTGTATCTCACAGCGGCCCACCAAATGCCCCAGGGAGCACACCAGATAACAAGAGACCTCATCCTGGTGCTCTCCCCTACATCTGGCATTCTGACTTAACCCATTCCTAAAATCAGGAGGTTGCGCATACATATCATGGCTTGTACCCCATAATGGATTTTTCCTCCAGAAACTCGTCCAATCCCCTTTTAAAGGCGTCTAGGCTAGACGCCAGCACCACATCCTGTGGCAAGGAGTTCCACAGACCGACCACGCGCTGAGTAAAGAAATATTTTCTTTTGTCTGTCCTAACCCGCCCAACACTCAATTTTAGTGGATGTCCCCTGGTTCTGGTATTATGTGAGAGTGTAAAGAGCATCTCCCTATCCACTCTGTCCATCCCCTGCATAATTTTGTATGTCTCAATCATGTCCCCCCTCAAGCGTCTCTTTTCTAGGCTGAAGAGGCCCAAACGCTGTAGCCTTTCCTCATAAGGAAGGTGCCCCAGCCCCGTAATCATCTTAGTCGCTCTCTTTTGCACCTTTTCCATTTCCACTATGTCTTTTTTGAGATGCGGCGACCAGAACTGGACACAATACTCCAGGTGTGGCCTTACCATCGATGTACAACGGCATTATAATACTAGCCGTTTTGTTCTCAATACCCTTCCTAATGATCCCAAGCATAGAATTGGCCTTCTTCACTGCCGCCGCACATTGGGTCGACACTTTCATCGACCTGTCCACCACCACCCCAAGATCTCTCTCCTGATCTGTCACAGACAGCTCAGAACCCATCAGCCTATATCTAAAGTTTTGATTTTTTGCCCCAATGTGCATGACTTTACATTTACTGACATTGAAGCGCATCTGCCATTTTGCTGCCCATTCTGCCAGTCTGGAGAGATCCTTCTGGAGCTCCTCACAATCACTTCTGGTCTTTACCACTCGGAAAAGTTTGGTGTCGTCTGCAAACTTAGCCACTTCACTGCTCAACCCTGTCTCCAGGTCATTTATGAAGAGGTTGAAAAGCACCGGTCCCAGGACAGATCCTTGGGGCACACCGCTTTTCACCTCTCTCCATTGTGAAAATTGCCCATTGACACCCACTCTCTGCTTCCTGGCCTCCAACCAGTTCTCAATCCACGAGAGGACCTGTCCTCTAATTCCCTGACTGTGGAGTTTTTTCAGTAGCCTTTGGTGAGGGACCGTGTCAAACGCCTTCTGAAAGTCCAGATATATAATGTCCACGGGTTCTCCCGCATCCACATGCCTGTTGACCTTTTCAAAGAATTCTATAAGGTTGGTGAGGCAAGACTTACCCTTACAGAAGCCATGCTGACTCTCCCTCAGCAAGGCCTGTTCGTCTATGTGTTTTGAGATCCTATCTTTGATGAGGCATTCCACCATCTTACCCGGTATAGATGTTAGGCTGACCGGCCTATAGTTTCCCGGGTCCCCCCTCTTTCCCTTTTTAAAAATAGGCGTGACATTTGCTATCCTCCAATCTTCTGGCACTGTGGCCGTTTTGAGGGACAAGTTGCATACCTTAGTCAAGAGATCTGCAACTTCATTCTTCAATTCCTTAATAACCCTTGGGTGTATGCCATCAGGGCCCGGTGACTTATTGATCTTTAATTTATCAATGAGGTCTGAAACATCTTCTCTTTTAACCTCTATCTGACTTAACTCCTTGGTTAGGAGGGGCCGTTCGGGTAGCGGTATCTGCCCGAGGTCTTCTGCCGTGAAGACAGATGCAAAGAACTCATTTAATTTCTCTGCCATCTCTAAGTCTCCTTTTATCTCCCCTTTCCCTCCCTCACCATCCAGAGGGCCAACCGCTTCTCTGGCGGGTTTCCTGCTTCTAACATATTTGAAGAAGCTTTTATTATTCCCCTTAATGTTGCTGGCCATGCGTTCCTCATAGTCTCGCTTGGCCTCCCCTATCACCTTCTTACATTTCTTTTGCCACAGTTTATGTTCCTTTTTATTCTCTTCATTAGGGCAAGACTTCCATTTACGGAAGGAAGCTTCCTTGCCCTTCACAGCCTCTCTAACTTGGCTGGTTAGCCATGCGGGCACCCTCCTGGATTTAGTGGAACCCTTCTTTCTTTGCGGTATACACCTCTGCTGGGCCTCTATTACTGTTGTTTTAAGCAGCCTCCATGCATTCTGGAGAGACTGGACTCTTTTTACCCTCCCTTTCAACCTCCTTCTAACCAGCCTCCTCATTTGAGGGAAGTCCGCCCGTCGGAAGTCAAGGGTTTTTGTTAGAGATTTGCCTGGTATTCTTCCCCCAACGTGCACGTCAAAACGGATCGCAGCATGATCACTGTTCCCCAATGGCTCAGTAACGTTTACATCTCTAACCAGGTCCTGCGTACCGCACAAAATTAAATCCAGAGTCACCTGTCCTCTGGTGGGCTCCGTGACTAGCTGATCTAAGCCACAGTCATTTAGCACGTCAAGAAATCCGGTTTCCTTATCGTGACCAGAACACAAATTGACCCAGTCAATATGAGGATAATTGAAGTCCCCCATGATTACAACCCTGTCCTTCCTTGTCACCTCCCTGATCTGTTTCCTCATTTCAAGGTCCCCATCAGATTTCTGGTCTGGAGGACGATAATGATGTCACTTTTTGCTTAATGCCATCACTTCCAGCCCTGAGCAGGCACCATGAATGCTATTCGGCCCACTACATGAAACAAGTTTTGGCACCCCTGTTTTAAAACTTGGTGGGAAGAGAAGGGATAGATTGTTTTGCTGTGACAACAGAGACACACATTATGGTTTAGCACCTGTTTCTTTAAACCCAGATGTAATTGAGCATGTGTCTGAGCATAATTCTGTTTTTCTTAAAAGGTCTGTATGTTCCAATCAATTCACCATGGGTGGCAGAGGCTTTCACACATCTGGTTCTGCAAGGTTCACTTAGGAAATAAGCTGAAATTTCAAACCGTTTTTAACTTGGCTAGTTGAGAAATACACTAACAAGCCAATCTTAGGCGTGCTGGGGGGAGGGAGGGAGGCAGGTCCCATGAAGCTGTGCTCCACCAAATCCAAGGTGCTCGTGTGGCGCTCGGCGCCCTACACAAACGCCTTTACCGGTCGGCGTTAACGTGAGTAGCCCCATTGCATGGCTGCTTCCCTTACCCGGGAGAAGGGGACAAAAGTTCCCTTCTGCAAAGGTGCCGCCTGTGGCAGCCGTTTTCGGTGGGGCGGCAGCTGTTTTCAGTACTGCTGAAACTGGGCACCCAAGGTAGCTCAGGATTGGGCTGCCCAATTTCTACCTCCTCATCTTGCTACATGTTATAGGCCAGACCTTTGCTTGTATCGACCCGGGTTAACTCACTTAACAGGGAATGTCTGGAAGTTAATTCCAGTGCTCCTTCAAGATGTGGTGTATTTTTTTTTAATTGAGACTTTGAGAATCAGTGTCAGTATCTCATACTTAAAGTGTAAAGAATAAGTGCTTTAGTAAAGAGAAGAAATATCTTTGACCTTCACTGTGCATTTCATTAATAGAAGAAGATGCTCAGGTCAAATGTTTTTTTTCGTTTCAGGTCATACCAAACATAAAACCACACACAGGTGTAGAGAGGCACACTTTATGCACCAGCTCTTTTTTCTGATGAACTGTTTTGAAGTCCCACCATGATTACAGACATACATGGGGGGGGGGCTTTAAAGGTAAAACAGCTTAGGTCCTTTCTTCAGTAGGAATGTGATCCAACTCACTTTGGGTCCCTCTATGGGAAGAAAAGCAGGATTAAAATATAGTAAATAAATAAAAATAAATAACCCCCCAAATAAATAATTCCATAGGTCACCTGGTCTCTAGTGGGTCACTTCAAACCTACACCAGCAATTTAGCTGGTGTAAGTCCATGGAGATTCGGGGCATTTCCAGACTGGAAAGGGGGGGGTAAGGGTCTTGGTGTGTGCAGCTGCAGTCAATATCCTCCCTGGCCTGCCTCCGAACTGTCCCCTCCCTGTTCCATCTTAGGCATCCCCTGAACAGCCCCCAAAACCACCCCCAACCTATCTGCTTCAGCAGAGGATAGGGGATAGGTTCTGTGGGTTGGTAGAGCCAGTGCATGGCCACTGACTGTGCAAGCGTGCCTAGCCTGAAAAGTGAAGAAGCAATTTTTGTGCCATCATTCTGGGACTGAAGGTGGTGGATTGCAAGATCTGCCACTGTAAGATCCTGATGAGATCAGATCACTAGACTGTTAAACTCTACGGAAGATCCTTAAAGCAGACTATTTTTGCAAGGCTGATGTGCACAAAATGGAAACAAGAATGGGCAGCCTATTGGTTTAAATTAAAAAAAGTGATACAGTTGTGAAAGAAAAATGGGTCTATCATTCAACATGTCTATATATGAAATTAAGGCAGGGGGCTCCACATTCCTTCCTTCGATCTATTTCCCATGTCTTTTGGGATAAGAACTCGATATTACACCCCAAGGAGGATTCACATAATTTTATCCAACAATGATCTACTGAAGTCCTTGGCCTTTTCTCTCCATTGCCATCCACACCTTTCAGTAGAGATGACAACTCTTGAAAAGAAATTTTCTGGTATAGCAAATTCTGTTATGTCTAGAGAATGAGAAAGAAAATCAATATATAAGGAGCTGGGAAAGGCATGTAGATAACCTTTTGAATGATCAGAGATGGGAGAGAATATACACGAAAGGATCTGAGATGTCTCCTTAGGTAAATATTAAGAAAACCACTACAGAATTGTATTCTGGTGATGCTTCACTTCATGTAGGATAAGTGAAATGTTTGAGAACCACAGTAGTCAGTGTTTCCTGAAAAAGAACATATTTCAAACATTTTTGGTGGAAAAGTCAGAGATCCAACAATTTTGTACAAAGGTAGACACAATAGGTTTGATTTTCAGGTATACAATTCCGTTTACTCTCTGAGTGGTAATGCTGGGTGATTTAGAAGGAATTAAAGAAGTCAGTATGACAAGTTGGTGTGGAATCTTTGGACCGCTGCTAAAATACCAATTGAGGAATGGTGGTACAATTTGGTGACACTCAATTTAAAAGCATAGCTGGCTAGAATATGGAAAACAGCTGCAGTGGCAAGGTTAAATGAATATGTTAACCTGAGGGAGGGTCAGCGGAATGATCAAACTTCAGAAGGAAAGCGGTACTTTCGAATTAAATGGTACTTAGGCTGCAATCCTATACATACCTACCTAAGAGTAAGCCCCACTGTATTCAATGGGACTTACTTTTGCATAAACACAATTGTATTGCACTATTACTCCCATGTTAGTGTGTACAGAATTTCCGCATTAGCCTCCTGGTGTCCTAAAAACAAGCCCCAACACAAGATCTTGGCTAGGCCAGGTTTCTTTCCAGTTAGCAACTTTACCTTCCAGCCACAATTGCTGTTGTAATTAAGGGATATAATCTTGGAGCCCCCCTCCCCCAGTTTGTCGCTTCTCCCAGGTATACAATTCCCAAACCTCTTGAGGAACTGAGCACCTCACTTTGTTCTGGTCACAGGACCCTGAATAGATAGAATGATAGCTGCATATGCTAACAAGAAGATGTTAACATCTTAGAAGTGGATGGCTCAGAAGAAAAAAAAAAGTTATATATCAAGTTAAACAGAAAGGCATTGTGGAGCTGATACTGATTTGCTTGGACAACGCGATAACAGATTTAAGTATGTAGCCGAACAGTGTGGATTCTTTCACTATATGACAATTAAAGGAACACTTGCATTAAAACACATTTGAGCAGATTTACTGTGAAAATGTACACATGGTTCAGTGACCCTTAGAAAGTCACTGCCAACAAGCTGGGTGGCAGAGAGGTAGGTGGCGGCATGGGGGGGAGGCAGAGAGGAGGTGTTGCGGGGTGGGGGGAGGTGAGGAGAGGGTGGGGAGGAAGCGTTCTGGGGGAAAGAAGCGGGGCTGGACTGGTGGAGCTGAGCTCCAGCAGATCCTGAGCTCTGTGTCAGGCTGCACATCCCGACATGGAACCCCTTGATTCTGCGGCAGCTCCAGAGCTGCCGTAGGATCAAGTAGCCCCATTATGCAGCTAATTTCTTTACTCAGGGGAAGGGAATGAAAGTCCCCTTCTCCCGAGGAGGTAGTGGCAATGTGGGATGTGCTGCATCTCGTGGGAAATTTTGACTGCTGAAGTTCTCCTCAGGATAAGGAGATATTTGTCCCCAGCACATTGGCTCAATAGGATCAGGCTGTCAGTTGCTGGCCATATAGGAAAGGGTCTTATCCGTTGTGGGCTCTGCATGTAGAACTGCCTGCCACTTGAGATCAGATTGGTTCCCTTTTTGCCAATATTCCGTCAGAAGCTGAAGACCCATTTATTTTTTTCACAATTTGGTGGCCTACTTTAGCTTTTGACATAGCAGTAAACAGCCACTAGAAAGACTGTACTGGGGTGACAAGGGACAATTACTCTCCCCTTTATAAATATAAAAGAGCACCAATTTTTAAAAAATGCCGTTAGCTAGTTAGTAGAGCAATATAGAGTTGCCAGTCTTCAAAGGCTGGTATGGATTCTCCAAGAATTAGCATCAATCACCAGGTGACAACTGCAAGCAGTCCTGGAGGTTTTAATAGGACCTCCAGGATTTCCAGCATTCCATTATGTTGGACAAAACTTATACAGAAACAGCTTAAACATGAGCTTCAGTCTGGCAGCCCTTGGCCTACTCACAGTTGTATCTTGTGATCCAAGTGAGTACAGAACGGGTGTCAGAATGGCTTGTTCTGACTACAGAACAGTTTCCAAGGTGGTACTAGTAACGTGACCAAAACCAGGATGTTGTGTCCAAAGAGCAATATATGCTGGTGCTTATCCAGATTACAATATTCATCCACAGACTATGATTCATTCATCCTCCATATAGCCACGAAAGAGCTTGCGCACAAAGATTCACCCCATGTTAAAAATTTGGATGTATTCACCAAGGTGAGGTGTACATCTGAGGCTGAAGGTATAACTGAAAGAAGACCTGAATAACTCAAGGCTTATTCTCACTCCCCCCCCCCCTCACTTCAGGATAATTTAACAGGCCAACCAAGCCAGAGACGTCACCATGAGCAGCAAACTTTGCACAAAGTTAATACAAAGGAAAGGTTATTTGTCTACAATACAGTGAAATTTTGTGTTGACATAAAAATCCCCTGAGGTGATGCTGCTGCCTCAGATAATTTCTTTTTAACACCTTTGTTAAGAAGGTATTATTACCTCTGGCAATAGCCTTGATATCCCCAATGGTGTAAACAAGGGGACAGATTTTGAACTGGGTCAACTTTGTTTCCTCTCTGAAGTCTGGATTCCACTTGAGGAGGCTTAATCCATAACATGCAGCCTCCAAAGGCAGTCATATTTCTCCCACCCATGCGCCAAGAAAACGTATGTGGCTTTTTGTTTTGTGGGGGGGAATGCAAGTGGCATGTAATCTGTACACAGTGAGAGAGATAATGTGCTTTTCATGCTGACCTTGTAATGAGATGTTTTTGATGTCTTGCTGTTTCCTGGAGAAGCAAATGGGTTGTGGCTTGGCGTCTTCACGCTGTTAATGGTATTGTGTTATCTGCTGACCACAGAAAAGGGGTTAATGTCAGACCACTTTAACGGCAGGCATTGAAGCTGGTTTTATGACCCCCATAAACACTGCTAATCACTGTGAAGTAATCAATGACTTTGAGCTCATTCTGATGTGCTCAGTGCACTGGGGAAATCATACTGAAAGACCTAAGACTTTCCCCCCCCCCTCTCTCTCTAAACAAAAAGATATCTGTATATTTTTAAGAAGCTTGAACTGTCATATATTTTTAAGAAGCTCGAATTGTTGTGGAAATCACTAGTTAGTCATCGTCTCAGTAGTTATAAACTCAATACTTTTTTTGACCAATCTGAAATTGAGGCATAAGCATGTTCAGTCAGAAATAAGTTTCACTGCAGCCTGACTGCAAATTCATGTAACCTTCTGCCAAACCTCAATCCCTGCTGCACCACCGGGTATGCTTATCTAATAGCTTCTTCATATGCCTAGATTATTTGACCTGTAATGAGCTCATCATGAGCTAAATGACAATCTGGTTATATGGAGAAGTAATCAGATAAATGTTGCATCACTTCTCTGGACACAACACAGATCGGGTCAGCCCATATCGCCCAGATGACCCCATAAATTGTTCCTAAATGCATGAGCTACAATTCAATACATAGAGCTAGATGCTTGGAGGATTTTAGAACTCCAGTTTTCATTTAATTTCTAAATTGCTACATGTTACAGATTGCAGAATTATTTCTCTGGCACTCTGGCTGGATGACTGCATACTGCATCATTATTATTTGTTTAACTTCTGAATCATCCAACCAGACATCTCTTTCAGATATTTTTTCCCCTGATTCCTGGAGTCTCCAATTCAAAAAAAAAAAAAAAAAAAAAAAAAAAAAAAGCAGAGCTAGGGCAGCATCAGCATAAGACACTTAGGACCTGCTGCCAGTTCACAGTATTGGGCTAGGTGGGCCAGTGGTCTGATTCAATATAAGGCAATGCTGTGTGTTGATAGTTCTGCCCTCTTTCTCATCCTCCCTCATTCACCATAGTTGCTACACGGTGACCCACCCACAGCCATAATATTTTGAGCAAGAGATGGGGAAGGGGCCTTTTTACAAGGGGGAAAACCTTGTAAGGGCTGGATTTGGTCTATAGACTTTATGTTGATTATTTTTGCATCAACAGGCCTGTATTGAATATTTGGGCAGCCCAATCCTAAGCTTCCCTGCCGCATAGTACAGCAGCATGGTCATGGCTGCCACTATATCCTGTAGTGCCAGGGAAGCAGCCAGAGGTCTCCTCAAGATGTTCCCTTACCTGGTGCCAAGCCTCAGCAGCTCCAATGGATCGTCTTGGATCTTTGCCAGTTTTTGAGCTGGCGCAGGACCGAGGAGGTTCATGTAGGACTCTGTGACTCCAGTGGGGGCATAGGATTCAGTGGCAGACTCTGCTGCCATCTCTGCTCCCCTCCCAGTCCCGATCCGCCCTCTGGCCCTCTCTTTCTTTGCCCAGTTCCACCACTCCCTGCCTTCCCCCCATCCCAAAACAACAGAAACACTAACCACCTACCATTCCTGTCTTGTGTCTTGCCGAGGTCTAGCATTGACTGGCACTGGCCTCTCCCCCAGGGCTGGGTATATCCCATTGGCATCGGAGGGCCTTATGGCACTTTTGCAACATCCAGCACCGGTGCTGGGGCTGCAGCGTAGGCCCTGTATCCGATAGGATCAGGTTCCAAAATGCTAAACCAATATATGTGTCTTCCTGAATCACTCAGAATCCTAATTCAAATAGAAATATTATGTTGCGACATTAAGACAAACCTTGCATTATTAATGCATTGGAATTGAGATACATGATATATGAGAAACTGCCCTTCCCTCCATCCCACATTCATCTGATTTATAGGCATATTAATGACTAAATAGTGTCTATGTTTTATGCCAAATTAGCAGAGGTACTAAAAGTACGGTGATTGGAAAAAACACAGATGTAGCAATAATCTCAAGGCAATAAAATAAAAATGCCACCTTGACGGGTTTTGTTTAATCTCCCTCCAGGGCTCTCACAGAATTTTGGTGGTTTTAAAGAGCCATCCTATTAGTTCAGCAAATTTCTGGAAAGAGAATTGCTCTTCTGATCCTGTTTACAGGGAGGATGAAGACCCCATAGCCCGTATTTCGTGTGAGAGACTGAGGGTCAAAATACAGTTAAAAGTGCGATGTCCACAATTGGATCTCTTACTTTTTTTTTTTTTAAATGTTCATTTGCAACTACTGCAAGGATGGGGGGGAATCTATCAGGACCACAATGCTGGAGGAGTGGAGAGTTAAAACTTGGCCCCTCCTCAGATGCTTCTGTTTGCCCTATGGAGAAACATGCTGTATGTTGAATAGCAGCTTCAGGGCAGGCAGGTGGGCAGAAGGCAATTTCATTGGGGAATATAGTGATGGGGAAATACTTAAAAAAAACAGAGAGAGAAACTTATTCAGGTTCCGATTAGTCTCTCTCTCTCTCTCTCTCTCTCTCTCTCTCTCTCTCTCTCTCTCGCCTGTAGCTGCAATTCATACTTTTTTTAACGAAAAACAGCAGGGGATCCGATCAAGTGTTGTGTTTCCCACTGCTGTGCCCAGCAAGGATATCGAAATGGTCCCTTTACCAGGGCTCAACTTGTGTGGGAGAAAGCAGCTAAGATGTTCAATAAGGGGAAAGGTCCTGGAGATTGAGTCCTATGCTGGGGGCTAGACAGGAAGCTTCAGTGGACCAGAATGAGCCCCCATTCTCCCAAGCGTAGGATCTAAAAACAGTATTATTGTTTGCCAGCAGCATTTGCCAGATGCTCAAACCAAAGTTTGTAGGAAGCAATTTAAGAAGTGCACAGTTAAGGTAGACGTGGAAGATAAAGCAGCAAAATAACAACAAAAACGGATTATAGGTACAGCAGCAACGAAGGCAAAGAATGAACTCTTAAATGCCTATTGATTTTCCTCTCCTCTCCCCATTATATTTCTAAATGCCAGCGTCATGCGGTTAGAGCACTTAAGTGGCTTCAGTTCCATCATAACTTGCTGTTTGTGATGGCCTTTAGTTCCGAGTGAGAAAACATCACCCCCCCCCCCAAGACCATGCATGAAGTCTCCAACATGAATTTGATACTGATGGAAGATGGGCTGAAGAAGACTCTACACCAGGGGTGTCAAACATAAGGCCCAGGGGCAGGATGCAGCCCGCGGAAGCTTTTTATATGGCCCTCAGGCTTTCAACTGCTGAGTAGTGCTGAGGTATTACTGCTGAAAGGGCAGCCCACATGAAAATTGGGCTCTCCCATATCTTGAAATATGATCAAGATTTGCGTGTTTCCTCTTTTGTTATTTGTAGCTAATGAGTTCCTAAGTGAGAAAAAAGTGTTTATTTTTTGTTATAACCTGTTTAATGACATTGTTTCTTGCCTAATGACATCACTTCTGGCCCTCAGCAGGCATCATGAATGCTATGTGGCCCTCCGTATGAAATGAGTTTGGCACCCCTGCTCTACACCATGCCAGATATCCTACTGTGGGCCAGCGCCGGCACTGAGCTCCAGCTGTGGTGCTGGGTGTCATAAATGTGCCGTAAAGCACGTTTATGGCATGCTACATGTAGGGAGTTCCAGCCCAGCACCAGTTGGTGCTGGGCCCTGTGCTGAACAGATGCCCCCTGGAGCAAGGGAAGAGCTCTGGGTGGTGGTGAGGGCCTTGGAGGCAGGGGGAGGGTGCGGTGGAGAAGGGAAGGAGAGGGAGGAAGTGGGACTGGCGGAGCCCTGTTCCACCTTATCCTATCCTCCGTGTCAGCCTGCAAGCCCAACATGGAGGTTCTCAAGCCTGCCCTGGCAAAATAACCAGCACAGACTTAAGAAGCCTTGCAGGGCCTAGTGCTTTCCTTGGGGGAAGGGGACAAAAGTGCCCTTCCCCCAAGGAGGCCTCTAGTAGGTTCGGTGGTGCCCGGTGGATAGATTGGGCTGTCTATCAGGAATGCTGAGTTACTTTTTTTCTGAGTTACTTTTACTTGTTTTGAGTCAGGAAGCAATCATTAACTTTCATCTCTCACTTGTCACTGCCTCTTTAGGCATAATCTTACAAGCATAAATGGTGTAGAGCAGGCCTGCTCTTCTTACATGCCAAGCTGAGCACAGCCTACCTACAATATACTGTAGCCTTGATCACAATATATTGTGGTTCCTCAACCATTCCTATGAATATCAAAAAGGTAGAGGTATGATTTTTCGGTGGCAACAAAATAAAAACACCTAACACCACTTTTTGCACTTCTCATTTTGGAAGAAAATTCAGAAAAATGCCCAAAGTCTGAAAAAGCCCAAGAAAGTTAGTTAGTTAGTTAGTTAGTTAGTTAGTTAGTTAGTTAGTTAGTTAGTTAGTTAGTTAGTTAGTTAGTTAGTTGATAGATAGATAGATAGATAGATAGATAGATAGATAGATAGATAGATAGATAGATAGATAGATAGGGGACTGTATGCATCTCCTGACACAATACCTTTACCACCTACTTAAAGTGATTATAATGTATAATTATAATTTATGTAAATGTGCCCTTGGAATAAAAACACAGAACACACTTTCTACGCCTTTCTTCTTTGGGGAGGCAGGTGGGGGAAACGAAATCTCTGAAAAAATAAAGAGGTGTTTAAGAACACCTCTACAAATAGGCAACAGGATATTTATCAGATGCCCTGGATATATTGCATAGGTTAAAGATACTGCCCCAAACTATACATCACTCCAAACTATAATTTGCAGTAACCATAGCTGAGAATGCAAATTAGGGATTGGAATTCCAAGATAATGGTTTAGTATGGCTATTCCCCTGCTGAACCATACATAGCACTAAAACAAGCCAGTACCTAGTTTTAAGCAATATCAATTTAATAGTTATTTCCAGGGATGGAGACTCAAGTCAGGTGACTCGAGTTTGAGAAGCAAAAACGTGTTTTTGTTGACTTATATAAACTCAAGTCACCTGTTTCAATGACTCCGGCACTGTCTTGAGTCTGAGGCCACGGACTCAGAAATGAGTCATGAATGTGAGCAACTCGAGTGCATGAGTCTAGGTATGCTTGCTTCCTTTTCCAGCATGTGAAAGACCTAATGGAACCATCAAGCAGCAGGGAAGTTCCAGGCAGGAAGCAGGGAAGGGTTAATGTTTTGGTTCTGCATTGAGCAGGAGGTGGGGGGGACAGGAGCAGGCTCCCTTGTTCCTCTGGCTTGGAAGGAACCACTGATCACTGGACGAAAGAAGGGTGGAAGGAGATGCCCAAGTGATGGGGTGGGGTTCTTGCCTTAGGAGTTGCAGAAGCCCAAAAAGGAGGAGAAACCAAGAGAGGAGGCATTTCCTAGGAATTAAAGAGAAACTCATGGCTCTGACTGGCTCACTGAATGACCAGCCACAATGGGACTACTTCTGAGTACAGCTGAAAAGAATTGGGTCATACTGCTAATCCGCCCAGCTGCTGTGCACGCCCCCTCCTCCTACTTTCTGCGTCAGCCCCCGCTATCACTCAGTTCGTCCCCCCACCCCCATCCCGCCTTGCTGAACTGGGATGCCTCCTCCATGCCTCCCTATAGGTCTGTCCGTGCTCAGTGCCCCTTCTGAGGGTGGAATTGGAAGTCATGATGTGAACGAGGGTTCATAAATGGCTGGGGTTAGTCAGGAACCGATCAGCGCATTCTGCACTACTGCCTTCACTTGAAGAACAGCAGAGCTTTTGTTTACCAATGGGATGGGTGAGGACATGTGGGGATTGTTTAATGAGGACTCTGAGATACTCACACCCACTCTGCAAGCAGCTCCATTTTTTTTTTTGAGGAGCCATGCCTCACATGTACATGGAAAAGACACATGACTAAATCAAACTGAATCCTGAAAATGTTCTGGATAAGTCTCCATGGCTGCCCATTAAAGACTTGTGCATGAGTCAAGTCGCAGCAGGCCAGGACTTGGGACTCGATTTGAGTTTGACTGCAAGGGATTTTCACATCCCTGGTTATTTCAGCATTCTATGATGAGCAATTAGGTGAAATCCTGTTATGCTTTTAACTGGAATTATAAATAATCTCTCCATCTTTTGTCAAGTGGGCTATTTTCATTTGCAACTTAATTACTTTTTCTATTCATCCTGCATTTGAGCAAAATATTTAAGCAGTGTTTTTAATGAAAATGTGAAACATAACACACAGAATCGAATCTGATCCTCACAAGCCTTTGCGCGTATGTGAATCGTATTATGAACCAGGGAATACATTTTGAACTTTTATTGTTTATAAATGGCAGGCATAGTGCAATGTTAGGTTTTAATTAATTTCCTTGCTCGTCCTCTATATGTTTCTGTCTCATTCACAGAAATATTGCAAGTTCCCTTCAATGACCAAAGTGATCTGTGAATTCTCACAACAGTCAACAACAGCCAACACAAGAATATGCAGTATTCAACTTTTTTTTTTTTAACAGAGGTTTGTGTTAAAATTACAACCAATGTCTTTCTCAGAATTAACAGTGAGTCTTGTCATGAGCTAAGGCACGAAGCTGTTCATGTCTTTTCTTTTTCCTTACAGGTTGCCAGTGGGCATGAGTGCTTAATGTGCATTGATGGAAAACACCCACAAACAAGAATTATGGATGTGATTATATCAAGGTTCCTTTTTGTGCACTGACTCAATCATAGAGCAAAAAGGATGCTTGATTGTGCAATTGTGTCAAGCATTTCGCGCCCCCCCCCCAGTTTTAATCCATTCACATATGTTCTGGTACACAGGGGTAGCCTGCAACTGGAAGAAGATGGAACTGCAAACAGTAATAATGTGCCCACCTCTGAACAAAGTCTGAAAATGACAAACAGGAAATAGAAGGCTGCTAATCTGGTGGTGCCATTCTGAAAATGTTATGAGATTATTTGGGGATCTCAACAAGAACATTAAGTAGAGCCTTGCTGGATCAGGCCAAAGGCCCATCTAGTCCAGCTTCCTGTATCTCACACTGGCCCACCAGATGCCTCTGGGAGCAAGCAGACAACAAGATATCTGCATCCTGTTGCCACTCCTTTGCATCTTGCATTCTGAGGTAGCCTACTTTGAAAACCAGGAGGTTGCATATACCCATCATAGCCTGTAAACTGTGACAGAATTTTCTTCTAGAAATCTGTCCAATCTCCAGACCAGATGCCAACACCACATCTTTGTGGCAAGGGGTTCCACAGACTAATTACACACTGCTTAATGAAACATTTTCTTTTGTTTGTCCTAACTCTACCGACACTCAGTTTTAGTGGATGTGCCCTCCACTTATGCAGGGAATGAACACAAGGATGTTTATTAATTTTAAAAGTATCATTACTTCCTAGTCAATTATGCCCTTTATTAACAGTGCAGAGAAACTGCTCTGTGAATGTCCAACTAACAGTGCAATCCTATGCATGTCTACTCAGAAATAAGTTCCATTGAGTGCTGTGGGCTGATTCCCAGGTAACCATGCACAGGACTGCAGCCTAAGGGTAGGAATGCCATTCTCTACCCAAGCAAATAAGGAATACAGTAGAAGAGCCAGTCACATTATCAAGGGAGTGGAATTAATAGGACACAAAGGGTTTACTATGGCCACAGTATAGTCAGGGACATTTTTTTTAAACTTATTAAATATGGACTATGAAACTAGTTACAGATGCATAGCAGTCATTATCACCCTTATTATCATTTCAGAGCATTTTTTGTGTAATTTGAATTTGCACAGCGGGCATGGCATACAAAATATGCATTATTATCTTTATTGGAAACACTCTTATTAGTTCACTCCCACCCACCCCTGTTTCTGCTGATGCATTTTGCTGTCTCAAGAAACCCTTTTTTTTCCTCAGGCATGTAATTTGAAGAGGAAGCAGAACTGACCTAAGTTTGGTGGACACATTGTACTCTCTTCATGATAAACAATTAGACATAATACAAGTTATTATGGACAAAGCTTCTGACATAGGCATACTCCATACAGTGTTTAATAGCTTTGTGTCATCACTCCAGTGTTTATTTTGTCAGGAACTTTGGTTTAGACCAGGGCAAGTCTCAGGCTCTCTTGTACACTCTACTATATGCTGAACATAAAGGCCACAGGTTACCTATATTTCAGAAGACTGTTAGAGCAAGATCAAAGAGTCGCGTGGCATGCCAAAGCCTAACAAAGATCTTGTGACATAAGCTACAAAAGCTACAGTATACAAACAACAACAACAACAGTATTTATATACCGCTTTTCAACAAAAAGTTCACAAAGCAGTTTACGGAGAAAATCAAATATCTAATGGCTCCCTGTAGCAAAAGGGCTCACAATCTAAAAAGATGCAACACCAGCAGACAGCCACTAGAAAAGACACTGCTGGGGTGAGGTGGGCCAGTTACTCTCCCCCTGCTAAATAAAATAAAACTAGCTTTTAAACTTCTACAGGAAAGGTTGTCCTTCTCTGAGGAGCTGCAACTTGACTAGTATATACATATTTGCAATTGCCATATAAGTGAAAACAGCTGTTAAGTTCTGTGGTTCTTGTATGAGTGATTAACTTCTATTCCCAAATTTAAAGACCTCTATTTATTACAAGGACAAACCCTTTCCATTAACATCAAATGTTTATAAGCGCCAAAGCAATTAACTAATGGCATTTTTAAAATTTCATCCTTGGTCATCATCGTTTAATAAGTTCCCTTTGTAAAGCATTTTTATGAGGCATCAAACCACCGCCAATATAACTATACTCCCATTTTCCATTTGTTAGGATTCTTTTTCCAGGAAAATAGTGAGGAGACAAAGGTAATAAACAGTATGAAAGAAGATTAAAGTTGTTCTATTTAACTTGCTTATTGATTTTTCTTTCAGTCTGTATACCCAGATGCAACCAAGACTGTAATGAACAACTTCAAGTGGGTACAATAAAACTTCACTTATCTGGATATCTCTAACCCAGATCGTTAATCTGTATGTACCTAACATACCAAATCATCATGCTGGGAGGTGAGCATCCTTTAAGTTGTTGCCATGTTGCTGGTAGTTGGGGTGGTGGTTTTAGTTGGTTGATGTTTTCTCAACAGGCAGCGGCATCACTAGGATTCACATCACCCAGTGCGGGAGGCCTGTGCGTCACCCCATGCAGTGGGTGGGGCAACACCCCAGGTGGTGGGCGTGGTGATGCACCATTGCCTTGCCCCCACTGTTTTTTTGACTGTACCTTTTGATAGAACACAGATATTTCAATGTGGTTTGTTTCATTGCATTCTGCATGAAATTATGCATTGATTGATATATAACATGATGTTATTATTCCTCCAAACTCCGATTTTAGTGATTTTGAAAACTTGTAGAGTCACACACATACCCCGTGTCAATTTACTAACACCTTATTGCAGCAGTTCTCAAACATTTAGCACTGGGACCCACTTTTTAGAATGACAATCTGTCCAGGACCCATTGGAAATGATGTCATGGTCAGAAGTGACATCATCAAGCAAATTTAAATAAATAATTATAAATAATTAAATTAAAAGAAAAGAAATAATTAAATAAGGGGGAGCCAGTCCTGTTCCACCAAGTGAATCTACTCTGAAGTAAGTTCTATTGTGGTCAATGGGGCTTACTCTCAGGAAAGTGTGGGTAGGATTGCAGTCTGTAAACCCAATCCTATGCATGTCTACTCCCATAGTGGTCAAAGGAGCTTACTCTGTAGTCTGCCTGCAATAGCACCCCCCGAAAAAAGAATCAGTGGGATTTCCAGCCCTCCCAGTGCCCAGTTTAAAGTTCTTCTATTTCAGGCATATCAAGATAAAGACCCACCTGGTTTTACAAGTGCAAAATAGAAAACATTTCCCTTACCAGTTGAAGCCTCTTTCCTTTGTCCTTTTTAGTGGGGGGGGGGGGAGGCTGCCTACTGGCGCATTTGTTGCGCTCCAGTTCCATCGGATTGGGACCATTCTGGCATCTAAAGAGCTGCCACAGAATCAAGTAGCCCCATTGCTGGGCTACTTCCCTTACCAGGGGAAGGGGACAAAAATTCCTGTTCCCCTGAGGAACTGCCAGCTGGAGTCCCGCGTGCCAGGCAGCTCAGGTTTGGGCTTCCCACCACTCCAGTCTACTGTCTCAGAGGGACATTGGAAGGTGCAGAAAATTATTTCCCAAGTATGATCTTACCACGTCCAAGATGTTATTTTCACATTGCCAGTAACTGGAGCTCCTACAGCTGCTTCTCCTTCTATACTTTATTTCTAGAAGTGCTGCAAGGGAAGATGCGTTTGTGGTCATTCTTTCCTCCCAAGCTTCATTGGGATTTACTTTCAAGTCAATAGGCTTAGGATGTAGATGATAGCTCTTGCTTGCACAGAGTGCCGTAAGGCTCTTGCAATCAAATGACATTCGAGTCAGCAGTATAAGAAACCTGGTTCTGTTCCATAACACTGCCACCAAAATTACTCGTGCAGCATATGCCGCTGTGACTTCCTTGCTTTCCTGAGGCTATAAGTACAATGGCAGGCTTTAGCCCATCTGCCTGTGTTTGTCTTGATCCATCATCATCATCATTAGCAGTCATCACAAGCTGTTGTGCAATGATGAGTGTGACAGAGAGATGCTGGAGTGTGAAGATCTTCCTGCGAGTTGAAAGCTGCAGGTTAAGTTGGAACAAGGCTGCTCAGAGTACTGAAAATGTTGGCGTCCAAATCCTGAGAAGGATCTGTTCCAGTATGCAATTTGCCATCAGTTACACCAGAACAAATGTCACCCACTTCACTAGTTGTCAAAGTAACATCATGGGATGGGAAACTGGCCTCAAGGTTTAAAGCTGAATTATACACAGGTCATGTATAGCTGTCACATCTTTTCTTTGAATACCTGGACCAGCTCTCCAAGTGATTTGTGACCGTTCAAAGCAAGCAAATGGCTTTAAAATTCTTTCACTTAACCCTCCCCAAACATGAAAGGGGCAAGCCATGCACCCAGTTTGTGAAAGCCTGTCCTGTCAAATGGAACATGATTCATATTATATTGTTTGCAGAAACCCTTCAAGTTTATTAAAAAAAAAATCAATCAATCACTTAGGGTGCATCTATGAGAGATTACTGAATTATGGTATGAGGGCCCATGACAGAACCAACTTACTGGGGCTAACCAGGTCTCGGCCTGGTCAGCGCCTGGATAAGTGATCGTCTAGAAACCCCACATGGATCCTCATAGTATCCGGGCAGGAGGTCTGGTCTAGAGGGTAGAGTCTCTGTTTGCCTGAAGATAACATCAGAAGGTTGCCAGTTCGAAGCCACCGGCACTGTGAACGGCGAGACCTTGAAGCAGCTGACAAGCCGAGCCGAGTTATTCCACCTGCTCTTTGGCCGCTGTCAGCCTGTGTGGGAGGAAAATGGAGGCCAGAATGTGATACCAGATCATAAAAAGATCCATCTGAAATGTTGTGGTTCTTGAAAGACACAACCTTCTTCAATTGTAAAAATCCCTATGGGGATTTAAATAGCCTGCCAACGTAAACCGCCTTGAATTAAAGTCTGAGGAGAAATCTGACGAACAAGAAAGGCGGTATATAAATACCTGTATTATTATTATTATTATTATTATTATTATTATTATTATTAGTAGTAGTAGTAGTAGTAGTAGTAGTAGTAGTAGTAGTAGTACCTGCAGGTCTGTGAAGAAAGAAAAATGGGATATGAAGGAAATGAGCAAAACAAAGCTGAGTTGAATCCAGTGTGACTGTCCTACTCCCCTCAAAGTGTTCTGGGCAACACAGTTTAATTGACATGCCTAGGAAGCTTGATTGATTGTAGGTCTCCAGGCATTTCATTGGACTGCAGTTCTTGAGTCTTCTTCGCTTGAACCACAACCACTCAACGGCTTTGAGAGTAGTCACAGAGTGTAGCAGACACCTGCTCTAAGAAACTGTATAATGTTGACAGCCCATGCTGTAATAGCATGTTGTGTAGAGGCAAGAGTCCCAGCTGTGGTGGAAGTAGACAACTCAGTGTGAGCACTCCATTCCAACCTGTTTCTTTTGCTGTGCTTTTCCATGTATGGACATCAGCTCTATTTCTTTTCCTTGACTTTCTCTTATCGAGACAGTGTGGAGGGGTTAACTAGTCATTCCAGCTCTAGGTCAGCCAGCACATCTGCCAAGACCCAGCACACCTGCCAAGGATAGAGCACCTGTAGGGTGAGTGGACTTGTTTAATGACAGCAAGTGACTTGGTCCTATAGGCTTGGGCTGTGGTGAGTTACATGAACAATCAGAAACTCACGATCCAATTAAGGCAAAGTACTTAATCCACGTACTTGGTTGGTCAGATAATTCAGGGGGTTATATTACTTCCACATTGTTTCAGACTTGGACTCTTGACCAGTAGATTGCAGCATGTATTTTAATAGAACATCAACGTTGCCAGCTTCTAGGGACTGGTGTGGCACAAGTCACATCATTCACTCTATCTACATGGCTTTACAGATGTCACCAAAGCAGCATATGAGGACTGGATCAGGAGGAAATGGTTTGCACATGACTCCAGTCACATATGAAATGGGCCTCCACCTATTCAGCTAGGTAGCTCCTTCTTTCCTTGTGGAAAGCTTGGGGAAACTGCCATCTATTCAGCATCGAGTTCATCTCATTTCACACATTTGCCAGTACATATAAACATGTTTTTAAAGTAGGTAAACAGAACAACATCAGATCTGAAAACAACTCTGATCTCTTTCCAATTCGGCACATTACACCATATGGAATCACAGTATGCCACCTCTTGTCGGTTTACCGTGTGATGTTATTTCACGTTAACGAAAACATCACCTCAGAAGTCAGCTACAATATGCAGGGGACTGCAGTTCTCTTTTTAACATCTGCTGACAACTTAAAAGCAGCCCGGAAGCATTACCATAACACAGACAATGATGGTTCGAGATTGTAAGACAGGAATAAAAAGATCATTTTTTTTTTTATGAAACCCATCACGATTTTGTGATTGTGCTTGTGTTTTGAGACCATTCTCCAACTGATGAAAACACTTCTGAATGACTGACAGCCCAATCCTATCCACACTTTCCTGGGAATAAGCCCCATTGTCTGTAATGGGACTTACTTCTGAGTAGACGTGCATAGGATTGGGCTGTAAAGCAATATATAATTTTGTTATAATTTGTGTATTTTTGTCATTATTCATTCATTCATTCATTCATTTATAGTGGGTCTTAAACAAACAAACAAACAAACAAACAAACAAACAAACAAACAAACAAACAAACAAACAAACAAACAAACAAACAAAGGCTTTTCTGCATTGGTCTTCTGCTTTCTTTGGCACAACATTACAACAGCCTGGTTCACAAGTCAATCCTATGCATGTTTGCATAGAAGTAAATCCAAATGCTTTCAATGGGGCTTACTCCCTAGTAAGTATGTTTAGGATTGCAGCCTCAGGCACTTAGATATGCCAGACAGCTTGCTGCCACATAGACATTTACACCCCCACCCCTCCAGCTTACATGGCTTGTTAAAAGGATAAATTCAAAAAGAACCAGATTCATGGAGAATGAGTCTATCAATAATAGTAGCTATTAATTGTGACACATCAATGGGAGGTTCATATGTATTTATTATTCATTAATTTCTCAAGTTCTTATCCCAGGAACTCACAGCAGCATCTATGGCTTTCTCCCAGACACACAGTTTATCCTCACAACACCCCTGTGATGTAAGTGTGGGCTAAGAGATGGTGCCCAATGTCACCTAGTGAATTTCATAGCTGAGTGAAGATTTGAACCCACATCTTCCCAATTTGCAATCCCATAACACTTTCCTGGGAGTAACACAATTCGACTTACTTCTGAGTAGAAATGCCTAGGATTGAGATTAATCAAATGCATTAACCAGCAGTGGACGTCCCCAGCTCAGCGCCCGGGGCAAAGGTCTGCGATGGCATCCTCCTGGCAGGCTATTGTTGCCCCACCCGTTCAAAAATCTCCCCCCCATCTCACCTGAGGCTCAAGGAGCCTCAGGTGATCCAAGACCATGTCAGGGAAGGCTCTCTGAAGTACCCTGATGCTATAAACTGTGCTTCCGGGCAACTGGAAGCACAGTTTCTGCGCTCATCGGGAGCCTCAGAGAGGCTTCCGCAGGGTCCTAGCGCCTCGCGTCTGGGGCTTTTGCCCCATTGGACCTTATAGTAGGTCCACAACTGACACTAACCAATATAGCTCAGAAAGTGTGATCCAAACGCCAGCCAAAGGTTTTGCAAACGTGCTGCAAAGCATGTCCGTGGCACTTGGAGAGTTGATGCACCAGCAGAGAGGCCTGCGCCACTCTGCCAACACCATGTTCAAGCCCCTGGCTGCCAGCTCAAAGCCCAGTTGCTCCCGGCTGCAAGTGGCGGAAGAATGTGGGGAGGATGGCAGGGAGGCATGCCATCCCATACTTGGGATGTGTATGTGTGTGATTTGTGACAGCAACAAAATTCTTTCTCTGCACTAGCAGTTGACACTAGAAATGACAACTTTTTGAATAACCAAATTGAGTCTATGTGTGTGTGTGTGTGTGTGTGTGTGTGTGTGTGTGTGTGTGTGTGTGTAATTGAATCACAGCAGTAATCCAACAGTGATGTAGACTCTGGATCCCAGAAGGATGTTGTCAAACAAGCATGAAACTGTAATACAAATAAATCTTTTGTCGTCAGTCGTTTTGGCTTCTCCCTTCCCCAGGAACACGCCGTTGTAACACAGCGGGTGGCTGAGGAAGGTGGACACTGAAACATCTGACTTAAAAAGATCACCGATTCATCATTTATTTACTTATTTTTTTATATGTGAATGTGTGCATTTGAGAAGGGTTGGATGCCTACCGAAGGTGTCAGAAGTGCCCACCAGACACTGCATCTACAGAACCATAGCCATCAACTATGCAGGCAACTGTGCAATACACAGAGGTGGGGTAAACTTGAGACAACTTTATAAAAGATCTCAAAAAGCAGCCAAGTCATACTAATTTTTCAACACAGGTAAACAATCAGTCCAATCTAGTGAAAATTCCTTGTGCAGCCCTGCACCTTTCATGGGACTTTTGGCTGCTGGAGGTCTCCTCGGGGTAAGAGGACATTTGCCCTCTTGCCCCGGGATAAGCCCCAACAGCTGCAATGGGGCAACTCAGACCTGCATGAGTGTAATCACTGGCACAAGTTCACATTGCCCTGTGTCAGCGGACCAGGCCCAGCAAGAGGGATAGGCTGTGGTGCAGTCCAGTTTCCCCCTCTTACAGTTGCTTATGTAAAAGACAGATGAGCAGCCCAATCCTAACTAGGTCTGGGTTGGCCTTTACAACAGAATAACAGGCCATTTTGAGTCCGTTGCCCCAAAAGAGAGCTGTGCCAGAGGTCTGTTTTCAGTGCTGGCTGCCTCAGCCATAGATAAGCTGGTGGCAGAGGCAGAATCCATCCTAGGATGGGAGGAACACAGCAGGGAGGGGGAGGAACAGGGAGTCTCTGGGAGAGGGGTGGGTGGAAGGCAGATTGGGAGGAAGAGTGGATTTTGGTGGCACCAGCATGCTCTAGATCAGGGGTGTCCAAAGTTTTTGGCAGGAGGGCCACATCATCTCTCTGACACTGTGTCGGGGGGCCGGGGAAATAAAAGAATTAATTTACATTTAAAATTTGAATACATTTACATAAGTTTACATAAATGAATATATTAAAGATGAACGTCTATGAATGAATGAAGGTCTTGCAATAGCTCAAGACCTATAAAAGGCCTTGCACGAAGCAAGGCTGGCCTTTCCTTTGCTGCCGCTACTGCACCGCAGTCGTGAAACAGCAAGCAGTGGAGGAAGCCCTCATCCCACAGCTCACGTGAGAGGTCAATCAGTCGCCCTCACGCAGAGAGCAGTTGCATTGTGCCAGTGTGGGCTCCAACAAATCTCCAGAGGGCCAGAAGCTCATTGGAGACTGGGGGCTCCCTGAGGGCTGCATTAAGAGGCCTCGAGGGCCCCGAGTGGCCCCAGGGCCGGGGTTTAGGCACCCCTGCTCTAGATTCTAACCCTGTTCCTGAAATATGTGTTACAGATCCAAGGAGACCCATTGTTGCAGTGGAGGCTTGCCCAGGGAATGAAAGTTCCCTTACCTCAAGAAGACCTTCAAGACTGCTCCCTCCCCACTGCAGGATACCATACATGTCCCTTTGACACAGCTACTTTAACAGTGGGAGACTTAGTTCGGATTGGGCCCTTAATTATGAACCTACACGATCGCTTATTTCTTTATTGTTCACATCTGGCCTCATGGACAAATGCAGAAACATGTCAATAAAATAAAGCTCACCATGACCAGGTAACTGCCAAGCCCTGTTGGGATCTATGTCTATATTTAGATGTCACCACTGACCTATAATGTCCACCAGTCTGTCAGCAGAGCCCTGTTTCTTCAGTCTTTTGTTCCATTTAATCCATCTCAACTTTTCCGCAGAGATCTCCCATGATGGATGAGCATCAAAAGAGACAATGGCCTTTTCCTAAATAAAAAGGACGTGGCTCAGAGCATTCTGCCTTTACAAGCACCAAAACCATTGCTCTGAAAGATACCTGCTGTCACAGATCAACCACAGCCTGCAAAGGACCGAGGCAATGGTCTGTATTCCACTCCTGCTCCACACACTTTGCAATTTGTGAATCTTGTAGACATGTAGGTTTTTGGGGGGTTTTTTTTGGTTGTTTATTGTTTTAATTCACAGCATCCGCCTGGAAACCTTCAGACACTTGAAACATAAATATTGCCAGAAAGGGCAAGGAAACTGCTCACTAAGTGCAAGTGAAGGCACTGAAAGCCGGAAGCATGAAGCCTGCTTTGTTCTGGAACATTCCATTGAATTCCCTTATCTATAATGCTGAGAGTTAACACACGCATTCTGAAAAGAGCAGCACTGGAAAGGACTTTATAGCAGCAACTATAGAAATTTTGAGAAAAATTAACAGCCCAAGCACTCCTATTCCACTACCACTCCATAGCATGCAGCTATACAATCAGAGTGCTATGGTGGGGGGTGATCAGCCAATGAAAGTAATTTTGTTTTTTACTTAGGTGATCTCAGTAGTCCAGTGGTTCTCAAACTGGTGGGTCGTGACCCACCAGTTCATGTAACACTTCCCCTGTCCCTTTAAGGGGCGGGGGAAGGGGAGGGAGGCAGCAACGCAATCCCCAGGATCGCATTGCTAAGGGGGGCGAGGGGGGGTGCTTGTGCCTTACTTTGCATGATGCTGGGCTGCAGGAGGTGCTTTGCGCCCGCTTCTTTTGCAGGTTCCAAGCACCGGCGAGCGCTGTGAAGGGCTGCCTGCACCTCCTGCAGCCTGCTGCAGCCCAGCATCATGCAAAGTAAGGCACAAGCACCCCCCTCGCCCCCCTTCACGACACGATCCTTGCCGTTGCCCCTCCCTTGCCCTTACCCCTCCTACACAAGAACTTACTGAGGGAGTAAAGCTCCTTCAAAGTTTGAGAAACCCTGCAGTAGGCCACTTAATTGCCAATGGTTCTTCTCAGATCCCTGCAAGCTATTTTGCAGGGGAGATCCAAGGAGAAGAAGGGGTGGGGCAGGTTGGACAACTGAGGATACAATCCATCATGCATTTTTTCTGCCGAGATCCACCCCCCTTAGCCCGGTCCCCACCCCTGCCCTCCTCCTCTTCACCCCGAACCTGCTTACCTGGCTGGTGGTCTAGGCAATATTGGCACAAATGCAGAGCTTCCGACAAGTAATTTTTGAATTATAAAGTTTGGCGTGCGTTGGAGGCAAACATAGATTTCACAGCTTCAACCTCTGAGGCTATGTTCAGATAAAATTCTGCGGCATCAACAACAACAAAAAGTACCTCCATCTTTTATAGTCCTCAGTGTTTTCCGGATGTAAGATTTAATTAGGACTTAAAAAGCTAACTAACTCAGTAGATGAATCGACTAAAACTTAGTAATTATCAGTAAAATACAGATGGCCTTTCCTTATACAAATGCCTGACAGCTTTTGTTCATTAATTTGCAAGGGATCCTACATGTCTTTCACTATTCCAAAAAGTATCTCTGTTGAGGTTTTGTTAATTTGCAAACTTCTTAGACTCTAACAGATTAATCAATCACCTGATTGATTAATCATCAATTGATCATTTAATCATTGGTCTTGTAACCACGTAAACAATTTAATTGGCTGCCCTAACATGTTGTTTTCCCTTTTTATAACCTTAATCACAAAGGACCACTATGTATGTATGTTTGCAGCTTGAAGGTTATACTGTACTCACAGTTGCTCCTGGATGTCCAGTTGTCAGCTGTGGCCAGGATTGCCTTCTCCCAGCTTTGGCTGCAACCATGCCTGCCTCAGTCAGATCTGGCCACAGTGGTCCATGTCATGGTGTCATCAAGATTAGATTACTGTAATGCGCTCTGCATGGGGCTGCCCTTGAAGATGGTCCGCAAGCTGCAGTTAGTGCAGAATGCGACGACTTGTGTGTTTGCTGGAAGTTGGTGGTTTGACTCTGTCACGCCTCTGCTCCAATAGCTACACTGGCAGCCGGTTCATTTCTGGGCCCAATTCAAGGTGCTGGTTTTGACTATTAAAGCCCCTTATGGCTTGGGGCCAGTGTATTTGAGAGAGAACACCTTCTTCCATACAATCTGGTCCATTCTCTTTGATAATCTGAGAGGGCTCTTTTGGTTGTGCTGCCATTAAGAGAGGTGAGGGGGTTGGCGACCAGAAATAGGGTCTTCTCAGTGGTGGCAGCTGTACTGTGGAATTCCCTCCACTTTGAGAACAATTTCCTCATTGTTAACCTTCTGGTAAGGTCTTAAGGCATTTTTATTTCTAAAAGCTTTGGGGCCATATAAAAAGGTAGTCTTTGAGGCCTTGGAAGAGACTGCTTTTTACTAATTCATGTGCAGCGCATTCCAAGTCCCTTGTGCCAGCCTAGAAGGGTCGTAAACATGTCATAAGGCACATAGTAGACAGCCACAGGATTAAAACAGGTATAAAACACATCTCTCTCTCTCTCTCTCTCTCTCTCTCACACACACACACACACACACACACACACACCAAAGAGCACAACTATATAGTCAACTACTTGAATTTAACTTACAGGAGCCATTTAAGATTTGCATGCTACTTATATGAACAGCTACAATGAACCTAATGCTGCCAAACACAAACAAATTCCAACACTGAGAAGATAGCAACTTGAACCAACAGAATTGAACTTGGCATTGACTTGCTATGAAAACAAACTAGTTTTAAAGTGCAGGGGGAAAAAAACCCAACATAGCAAGGAACCATTAAACATTTGCTTACTCAGAAGTAAACAGGACCGTGTAGCTCAGTTTCGCTTTTCATAGGGTTCAATACATGTATCAACTTGGAGGAAGGGACTTCCTTCTCAAGTGTTTTGGAGGCCTTCATTCATTAGCTCATGACAATTCTGGTGGGGTTGCATTCCTCTCAGCCTGCACTTTCCAATGGATCAAGGCATGCTTGCCTACTCACAAGGAAACACACACTATGGCTCAGTTTCACTTTCCATAGGGCTCCAGGCATTTTTCTTGGCAACTTCTGAGCCTGCTCCAAAGATTCTACAGCCAGTTAAAGCAACACAGCTCTGCGGGAGTTAGGGGCTTAGAAATATAGTCAGAAGCACTCAGGACAATCCACAGATGCTCCACAGTCGCTTAAATAGGTACATGTTGGTGTTTTTTTGGCTACCGCAGTATCCAGCACACAACCAGGCAGCTTCAGGCGGCTCCTCAGGGGAAGGGAACTTTTGTCCCTGTCCCCCAGGTAAGGGAAACAGCCCTGCAATGGGGCTATTTGATTCTACGGCAGCTCTGGAGCTGCACAGAATCAGAGAATCCCATGTTGAACCATGCGATCTCACACGGGGCTCAGTTATCCGGTGTAGTGGAGCTCTACCAGTCCCGCCCCCTCCCTCCCTGCTCCCTCTCCTGCCATGCCTCCTCCCCGGCCTCTAACCCTGCCCTAGAATGTCACCTCCACACCTCCCCCCATATCCCCACTCATCTCTCTGACGCCTGGCATTCTGGGCAACTGCCAGGCGGCAGGACACGGACCAAGCACTGGGCTTGCACTAAGGGCTAGCAAACATGTTTGCGACAGTGTGCACCAGAGGTGAGCAGGTCCGCAAGGCTCTGGATTGGGCCCTAAGACTGCCCCTAGTTATTTGCATATATTTGTATCGAAAGGCATTTCTGTAAGGATGCTCTCCCTCTGTTACTTCTATTACTTGGGTCCTGATCTTTGCTTTCATAAGACAAGGCAGGGAGAAACATGTGAAAAAAAGTGCTATCCTGAAATGCAAGTAGAGCAGGCATGACATGAGAAATTCACCTCCCTGGAAAGAGCCCTATTGATTTTGATAGTGATTGTTCTGCAAGGGTTTTATCCTGTCTTGGCAGCCACTCAAAATCTACATTTAAACAGAATTTTTTTGAGTGATGATACTGATCCATTTTCCCCATGTCAGAATATAAAAGTGTATTCTTAATGAAAAAGGCACTCTAAGTATAAAATATTTAGAGATTACATGCTGGAATAGTTACTGTTTTTCCAACAGGGGAACTCTCATGTTTGTTTCTTTTTTTTTTTCTTTTCTCCATATCACTGCCAATGAGTCCAGTCTAAGATTTTAAAAAATAAATAAATAAATGGCATGGCTTCTCCATCCATCAGGCACACATCTTTTATTGAAAAGGGCATTTGAAAATTATTGATGAGTCAAGGTGGAGAAGTTCTTAGAAGTTTCCAGATTCCAACACATAAAATGTGTGTGTGTGTGTCACCATGATGTTGCTTTCTCGGTGCTTCCTTTTTTAGTTCTTCCTGGAATATATTTGAACCAGTGACAGGCTGCATCGCAGGTGGCATTCTTAACAGCAGGGAAACTGCTGAGTTTTATGCTTTAAAAAAAAAATCATTTACTGTTTCTCCCCATCTTCTCTCTCAACAGAATTCTGCATATACTCTTCAATTACTCATGTAAAGTAGATCTGAATCAATAAGAAACTTTAAAAAAAAAAAAAAAAAACAATGGGTGGGGGGTAAGTTTTAGGTTCCCATATTCTAGATTTGATTCTCGAAATTTTTCAGTATTCTGATTTCAGCGCTATTACCACATTGCCCTGTCCATTCTCAATAGCCTATTGGGTGCCACCATTGCCGTCAGCGGTAAGGCTTTAGGTTATTTATTTATTTATTTATTTATTTATTTATTTATTTATTTATTTATACAGGTATTTATATACCACCTTTCTTTGGTTGTCAGATTTCTCCTCAGACTTTAATTGAAGGCGGTTTACATAGGCAGGCTGTTCTAAACCCCTGTAGGGATTTTTACAATTGAATAGTTCTCGTCTTTCATAGAACTCCTCGTTCCAGCTGGATTCCTTCTCAGTCTGGCCTCTCTCTGGCCCTTCACCTCTCATGCTTCACTTGATAGCAACTCCTCTCTGCCACTGAGGGTCAGCTCAACAGTATATCAGCGTGTTGTCAGTTCTTGGGTACTTCTGGTTGTTTTGAACTGGCAGCCTCAGATCTTCAGGCATACAAGGCGGCAGCTCTACCAACTGAGCCAGACCTCCTGCCCTCAGGAGAGTGTGCCCTCAAGAGGTTAGGGATTGGAATGACCATGTAGACCTGAAATGGGCACAGGGCATTGGATAGGCCCAATGTGGCCAATCCCTGATGCCACTCTTGTCTGATAACATGTTTTGTTCAGACGAGAATAATCTGCCACTTCCCATAATTCCATAATCCAAAATTTCACAGCTACAGTATAAGGAGGCAAAACCTGTACTGGAGAAATGAGTATTCTCCTCCCTGCTCATTCCATAATGGATACCAGGTTCTGTATACCAGGTTTTGGGAAGCTGCAGCTGGACTCACCCCCCATCCTACAGCTTTCCTGATGTCATGGGTGTCAACAAGTACACAGAGTTGCCTTGCCCTTCCTGCCCCCTGGTCAAACTGGAACATGAGCAAGAGAAAGAAGCTAGCCTGTGTATAATTAACATCCCCAAGACAACTGTCAGAATTTGCCTGACAGATTATTGTCCAACCCTGAAAATTCCACCCAGATTTTCCCTATTATGTGCAATTTCAACCATTTTCATTAGACTTTTCTCAGGAATGTGCTGCAGTTTGATGATGGCCTGGCAGTTCAAATGCTAACCCATTCTTATGAATAATGTATGGAACACCTTGAGTTGCTGTAAAAACCTTGATTATGCTTGCTTACCTTGAAGAATTCAGGTAAGGTTGAATGTTCTAGCAAACATTTCTCCACATTTTGAGAGCTGTGACACATGGTACCATATGGCATGGTGTCCTTGGTCCTTCTGAAAATCTCTTCTGTAGAAAATATGCAACAAGCACTGTAAATATTAGTCTGCGGAAGACAGACTGATCGATGGTTGTTAAGTATGATAGATACATGGAAACTGCATGAACAGAGGCAACTGGGAGATCCATCAACTTCATGTCTTGTATGTGAGGGCTCAGAAGTATCTGGTTGGCTTCTGTTGGAAAAATAAGGCTGGACAATAGCTCAGCGGTAGCACACATGTTGTGCATGCAGAAGCCTCCACCACCCCCCGCCACTCAATTGATGGCATCCTCAGGTAGGACAGTGAAAGATTCCAGACTGAAACCATACAGAGTCACTGTTAGTTGGTGTTCACAATACGAAACTTATTGGTCTGGATTTGTATTTGATCCGGCAAAGGCAAGGCTTGAATTCAATAATTATCTCCTCCACCACCTCCAATCCCATGCACACAAATGTCTTGGTTCTTCTAAAAATACAGAAAATCATTCGCATAAACCCTTGCGTAGCATGTACAATCAATGGAACTCATACCCTATTGCAGCATGGACACCCACAGGTGTGCCACAGTAGGGAAACTTTGTAAACTAGGTTACCATTTTAAAAAGACAATGAAATGTGTTATCCTGCTGACTAGTCTTTCAAAGATTTTGGCTTCTCAGTTAAGGTATTCAGCAGTTTCCCTTCAAAGCTTTGTCTGCAACCTAATCCTGTCCACCTTGCTGCAAAAAAAAAAGAAAGAAAAGAAAATTAGCACAAATTTCTGGACGGTTGGCAGCAACAGAACAAATACCAAGAAAACGTTATTCATTTTTGCTTTTTATTAAGTACTCCCTGAGACAGTGCCCTAGGAAATGAATCTTTATGCTTTTTAATCTTTTGGTCTTAAAGAAGCATAATTGAAATCCTCCATCTGGAATACAAACAGGGTATGTTTTACCTCACTAAGCAGACATGATTACTGTTGCTCTGCCGAAACCCTGTTGCTTAAAACTATCTTGGGCTTTCAAATCACATTATATATCCTCTCTCTTCACTGCACTGAGTACACGCATGCCTATGTGCTTGTGAGCGAAGGGTGATAAAACAAACAAGGCAATAAGAAAGGAGTCTTTTATTCCCCTGTTGGTCAAGCAGAATCATGAGAGGATGAGGTTGACGCATGGTATAAATCCCCTCTGGTCCCTATTCTATTAGATAAAGGAGCCTAACAGAGAGAAGTGATAACTAGGGTGAGCGCCTTCCAAGATGGTTGATAAATTGATTCCATTCCAGGCAATTTGAGGTAATACATTCTGGATGTCTGAACAGTGTAATTACTAGATATGTTGCCAGCCCTTCTTAAACGCCTTGTATCCATCACTGGGAACCGTTTCAGAAGGACCAAATGTTGGTTTGCTTCCAGAGGTGGGCTGGGGAAGTGCTGTAGTATCAGGGGTTGTTTTCCTCCATATATTAAATGATTGGTAATTAGCTTTTATCTGAATTGAAGAAGACATAGCATGGCCACCAAAACAAGACTAGTTTTCAATAGGTTGTGCATATTTGTTGTTCTTGCTGAGATATCTTTCTAGCTGAGAACTGATGTTGCTCTCCATCAATAATCTGAAACATGTTGACTTAGAAGAGAGTCTGATTGAACTCAGTGGTGCTAGGAGCACGCAGAGGACTGCAGCCTAAAAGACTGAGATGCAGATCAAGGCTTTCCTCATTCAAATCTTGCCTCTGCCAGCTCACGGGTAACCCACTCCTACCCAAATCCCTCCTCACTGGTTGAAATGGCAGAGGGGGTGGGCAGAATGTGGCAGAGATGGGGCAGGAAGAAGGGCAGATCAGGCTCAGGAGAGGACAGAAGAACATAAGAGCAGCCCCACTGGATCAGGCCATAGGCCCATCTAGTCCAGTTTCCTGTATCTCACAGCGGCCCACCAAATGCCCCAGGGAGCACACCAGATAACAAGAGACCTCATCCTGGTGCCCTCCCTTGCATCTGGCCTTCTGACATGACCGGTTTGGCAGTAGTGGTGCTCACCAATCCTGACTTCTTCCTGGCCCTGATCCACCTTCAAGGATGAACACAGACTTGTGCAAGCGATATCTCTGGCATAGATCCAACACATAGTGGCTGCTAGGCCTTACCTTGGCACAAGGAGAAAAATGTCCCCTTAACCTGCGGAGACCCCCAGCAGCCAAAACTCCCCCATGGGATGCAACAGAGACTGCATGGCCGCCGCTGCATTGCTACAATGCATTGCCATTGCATTGTGCTAGATAGAACTGGACCATGCGTCAGTAATCCTTAACGATAATTCTTCAGATTTGAGAAGCAGTGGGAAATAACATAATATTCTGCCATTTACTGATACGTCTCGAGACTAACTACTGTGTCCCTTCAGAACCTTACCAAATTGCCACTCTCATATCCATCACTTACCAGCAAAGGCTCACACATCTCGCGGCCCAGTTATAAATGTCCAAAACTAGCCTGATGACACAAACAATAACAAGTCTTCAAAACATTTTCAACCAATTTTGTTGGAATTCATAAAGGATACAGTAACAAATTACAGTGCTCGCTATTAGAGATGAAATTGAAATTTCATGCTTTTTTTCGGCTACAACTGAGACCCAAAAAACCAAGATTAGAGTAACGTATACGTGTTTAGCATCACACATGTGGTGAAAGTCAAGGTAGACATGACATAGTGGGAGGCATTTGGTGTGCCACCCAACACTTTTTTTTTTTTTTACTTTAATGCAGCTATGTGGATGGGGAGATTTCAAATCTTGTTTTAGCAGTAGTGGTGGTCCTGGAGGGGTCGGGGAGGCAAAAACCCCAGACGCCACCCCTGCCTTCACCCACCATGTTGCCACTGCCACCTCCGCCTGCCCTCCAGAGCTGTTCCACGGCCAGGTGAAGGTGCTCCAAAAGCCTTCTGGGTTCTCCAGAGCACCCCTAAACAGTACTACTGGTTTCCTTTGGGAAACCAGAAGTACTGCTTAACGGCTCTCTGGAGGCCTCAGAAGGCTTTCAGAGCACCTAGAAATGTTGCTCAAGGCTCCGTAGGCTGGGTAAGTATCCCCTGGGGGGCAGTGCGTGTGTGTGTGGGGGGGGGAACGGCATGTTGCGGTCTTGTGCCTCAGGGCAGCACAGTGGCCAGGTTGCCAATTGTTGAGCAGCATCATGGGATAAGGGACCTTAATGCTTTCCCTGTTGTACATTTTGCCCATCAAAAATCCTCTCCACCTGTTTTTCTACCCACAAAGATTTTGACTGAGAAAACAGCCTGCAAGTAAAAGGTTAGGAGTTCACACTTTCATTCCTTTGCCAATAAAATTTGGACAAACCTCCCCCACAACTGCATTATGCTAAAAACAAAAGTTGTCGAGGCATAATTTGTGTGTCTGTTGTGGTGCATCTAGTTTGGCCGTAAGAGAAACAGCTGTAACTGGTCCTAGGAAGCGGTCTCCTGGTGACCAGACTCAACAAAGTGTGGTTTACTAGGCAAAGTCTGAGAAACTATAAGTATGCACTCTTTGCATGTCTGTGCCAATGCAGTTTGTTCTGTTGTTTGTTCTACCCCGCTGTGGGTCTCAAGATTCTGAGGCAAAGGACAATGCAATGAGCTTGAACTCTTGCCAGCAGTTCTGGGGGAAGCAGTTTCTAAGTTACGATGGCATGAGAATATAGCAACTGCTGTGGCCTGCAGAGATGAACCGCCTAGAAAAAGTTATGAGAAGCCCATCCTCAAAATCAGTAGTGGTCACAAAGAAGTCCCTTGCCAATTAGTTCAACAGTGCCAGGCTCCCAGGGGAGCATGGCAAACTCATAGCCCAATCCTATAAGCTCTGGCCAGCACCAGAATGCACATTCTGCCGTGTTGTAACTAGCCCAATAGAACTGGATTGTGAGAGAAATAACTTCCAATGTAAGATTATAGAGATTTATTAGGAAAGAATAGTAAATAAATACTTGTTTCACCCAAAAGAATTAATATTATGTCTTAACCAAACTGTTGTGAGTTCCTGATGGTGTGTTTGTGTGGTGATGTGTATTTGGTGCATTCATCAAAAAAGAAGGGGCACAATGTCTAGAGAAATAATTCCAGGATCCCTGCAGTTCCACACCATCTTTGATCAATGGAGAGAGAGAGAGAGAGAGAGAGAGAGAGAGAGAGAGAGAGAGAGAGAGAGAGAGAGCCCTCAGGGAGGGATGGTTGAGAGGGAAGGTGAAAGAGTTTAATGTGCAAACAGCATATCTAGCTGTATTCTTACAGAGAGGTTTTGGAGTTGCCTTACAGGGATCCAGAGGTTCTGAGCAGTGTGAGGAAGCCCTGTCCTGTCACAACAAACAGGATTGTTGTATCAGTGTAGAGTGACAACTTGCTGGTCAAATCACTTACTATTCAAGGATTTTGTGGACTGTTGCTATCCGCAGAACTGGGGGGGAGGCTAATTAGTGGGGAGAGTAGAGTGATAAGAAGGGATTGGGGTTGCCATTTGTATCCCATTACACATTTACACATTAAAATAGAACACTATTTTAATGCGCAAATGCGCAATGGTATATGAATGGCAAGGGAATTCTTTCTAACCAGAATGTAAATAAATAGGGTTGGTTCAAAGTAAATAGGGTTAACAGTGTTCTCTAAAGTGCAGATGTACAATGGCCACCAAGCAGTGTGTGTGTGTGTGTGTGTGTGTGTGTGTGTCTGCATCTTGAAATGAGGTTTCCATAGTCCACGTGCAAAATGTGTGTACAATACAACAGGTAAAATGCAGGTGTTTTGATACAAAATACAGAGCTTACTGAAAGGTCACATTTACAAAGGGCAAATGCAAAAAGTAAATACAGACAGGAGATGCAGAGAAAGGATTTCAAAGTTGTACTCAATGGAGGCACAAAGTGAGACTACCTTCTTCCTCCCAGGATGTATGACTGTGGAAGGGGGAGAGATCACTTACAGAAGAGTTTGAGGCTTGACCAGAATCCTTTCGAAACATGGCCTATATGTCAGCAATGCTGTGTCCTTACTGCCCACTTTGTGCACAGAGGTTCTGTGGAAACAGCTCATCTTGCACACTGACATCCATTGATGTTGGCATATGAAGCTGGTAATAATGTTGCTTACAGCACAATCTTATACATGTCTACTGAGAAGTAAGTTCTATTGTGTTCAGTGCTGCTTGCTCCCAAGAAAGTGTGTATCGGTTAGCAGCCTTAGTATCAGAGTCTGTATTGACCTTATAATAAAGCTGGTGGCAGCTGCAGCAGGGCCCATACCCACATCTTCAGGACTCTACTAAGGCTGTGATCCAAGGGTATAACCAGGAAAGGAGAGGGGAAAGGGGGAGCAAAAAAAAAAAAAAGAGGTCAATATAATGTGCTTATTAGGAAAGGGGAAGGGTAGATCTATTCATAACAACATTATGGGTCCAGTGGCATAGCTAAGGAGGTGCAGGGGGTAGCAGTTGCACCAGGCATCAAGCTTTGGGGGGCAACAAGCTGAGCTTGACACTAGTGACCAAAATTGTGAAAATCTTGGTATGTATGAATAATACCATCATGTTATATATCATTTGAATGGTAATTTAATGCAGAATGCAATGAAATAAACTGCATTGGAATATCTTTATTCTATCAAAAGTTATGGCCAATTAACCATAAAATGAAAATACCACTGCCTTATGGAACAAAAAGTGGATTTTCTTCAATCAAAACTGACCTATGAAACTGATTGTTCTGAAAGGCAATGCCATGTTATTGACATGTTGCAATGACATGTCATCATGATACAACATGAAACCAATAAGGTGTTAATATGAGCCAGTCATTTCCATGTATCATAATACAGTTACCCCTGCTAACTGGGTAAAAAGGCACTTCTTCAAGTGGTGCTCCTCTTATATTTAGCAGGAGTAGAATAAACCCCAGCATAGGGTCTCAAACCAATCAGGGGCATATTTTTTTTATTTATTTACTTAATTAAATTTGATTTTTTCATGGGGGGGCTACAAATCTTCTTTGATCCCAGGTAGCAGATAGATGCCTTAGCTATGCCACTGACTGAGGGGAGGCAGCAGAACAAGTGGGTGGGAAGCTGCTGGGCGGGGAGGAGGTGGGTTCCTCCCAATTTTCACTCTTTTAAAAGCCTGGGCGTGATGTCACTTCCTGTTGTGACATCACTTCCGGGGCAACATTTTGAGCTTGGCACCGGGCTACACGATCATTAGCTATGCCACTATATGAGTGCATGCCAAAAAACACCCTTCCAGGGTGCTCAAATTGATTGCACTTCTAAAACTTGCAGAACTGGTTTTGCAGAACTCAGCCCAGGTCAGAATATATATATATATATATATATATATATATATATATATATATATATATATATATATATATATATAACACCTTTGCACTGAATGTGGTGACTGGCTTCATTGCATTTAAAATATGGCCTGCAATGAACATCAAGCAAATCTGTATTCAGATGGGATATCCCAGTAGATACTTATATCATGAGAAGAATGTACCTCCTTCAGCAAGCCAGATGATGTGTTTCTCATCTGCCAAGTAATCTGCCACAAATTTAGGTTAAGGAGAGAGAGAGAGAGAGACTTGCACTCTTCATCAGGCAATAACATGCAGGTTATATTGGATGCTTAATTTTTCATGTCTTGCTGATGTTGTGAGATTATTCTGAATAATGTTTGCCTCGTATAATGGTCTTTGTGCAGGCAATTTTATGGTGTTGTTCATTCAATTTGTTCTGAAATCCTGTTCTGAAGGTACGAATTACTGCAATGACAAACAGAGGAACTTGTGCCAACAGAACTACAGTAGCAGTGTGTACTTGGCACGTTTTCCTAAGCTCTTGTGCTACCACTCCGTATGGAACTAAGAGGCAGCACCAGAAGCCCAGTGGCAGCAGCAGGTTCTCAGATAAAGGGGGACTTGTGCCAAGCATGCTGTGAGCCCTTCAGAGCACAGGTTAAAGGGGCATGTCCTCCAGCCGAGGGGTAGTTCTTTCTAGGCGTGCTTCGGCTCCACCCGGAGCTGCAGGTCATGTCAGGCCCCTGAGGAAAATGGTGGATCAAGGTACGGTGGCTTGTACCAAGTGCACCCAAGCGTCTGTCTGGATCCTGGAAAACATTCCTGATTAAGAGAGGAAATTGCTCACATCAAGCACAGCACAAGCTCTGTTGGAAGCAAGATAAACTCCCAAGGCCTCCTCCCAGTCCTAGAATAGCCTGCTCACTGCTTGCAAATCCTCCGCCCAAGTCTCCCAGGTGATCCAAAGCCAGCACTCCAGTCCGCATAGGAGGCCAAAGAAGGTCTGTAACCTGCTCCTTCCTCTCCATGCACCAGAACCGCAGTGGTAATTTTGTCTAAAGCTACCTAGGATTGCAGCCCATGTGGGCAATGCATAGTGAAATCCCCCATGCACCCAAAAGCTGCTGGATTATGCTGTACGTTGCACAAGCCCTGAGGATTTCAGGCAAACAAATAGGGCATGCATTCTACCAAGCAGACTTTCCAGAGAAGAAACAGGGTTTTGCATGACATTTGTCAGATCTTGAAATGTGCTTCTTGTTTCTGACTCGGAGCTGCCTTCTTCCATGCAGCCTGTAAGTGAGAGGAGGGCCCCAAAGCCGTCCAGTACATTATATTAAACACCCTTAAGCAGTCGTTCTCACACATTTAGCACTGGGACGCACTGGGACATGATGAGAATCTGTCTGAACCCATCGGAAGTGATGTCATGACCAGAAGTGACATCATCACGCAGGAAAATTTTAAACTGTCCTAGGCTGCAATCTTACCCAGGTAAGTTTCTTACCCAGGTAATCCACACTTACCCAGGAGTAAGTTTCCTTTACTATCATTGTTAAAAGAATATACATAGTAGTTTGTTAAAAGTACAGGTCTATAACATTTCCCCAAATGCAGTCACATATCATGGTAGCATCAAGTCTAATATATTAAAAATAAAATATTGAAATGAATGGGGACCCACCTGAAATTGTCTCGCGACCCACCTAGTGGATCCCGACCCACAGTTTGAGAAACACTACCCTAAAGAATATTCTGAGCAACATTTGCACAGTGATCAAAAGAACATCATACCAAGTGTTCAATTAAAGCACACAGTAATTAACTGGAGGTGCTCAGGAATAAAACTTCAAAAGTAAATCATGGAAGGTCAGGATCAAAAGACAACAGCACCAACACTCAACCTAGCAGCTGCTACAGTTCATTGTTTCAAAACCCTTCAGCAACTGAGGTTTTGACAAGATGGCATCGAGATAGCCATGAGTTACAGCTTAGTGTTAATAAACTTGTGAAGATTTTTGCTGGGATAAGAATTGAGATCATTTATAAGCACATGATCTGCAATGCAGATTTGAGAAATTGAAATGGAATGAAATGATTTAGGAACAGTGCCTGCCTCCCTCTGTACAGCATAGCTCGGCTGGTTTGCATGACCTTTCTGGGCGGTTTCCAATCTACAAGTCCATCTGGAAGGAAACAACTGGTCATCTTAATCTACAGCTGTAAAAAGTTAAGAGCCACAGACCATAAAAAGTTAAAGGGTTTCTGGTAATGCAGGTGCTTCTCATGACCCCACCCCAGTACTTAGTTTCCTCCTTGGCAACAGAGCCTAGAAAGGTCACAGAGGTTTGATAAACCCAACAGCTGTTCTTATGGATTTTACCACCTTTTCTCCCAGGACAGATGACAGAGGCTTTTCTTATAAGAGGGATTCCAGAATATCACAAAATTGCACCCATCCTTCACTGTATGTATGTATGTGTGTATGTATGTAGATATTTAAGTTTCGGTGCAATCCAGACTGCCCCTTGGGCTGGTGCAAGTCCCTTGTGCTGGCCCAGATAGTTGGCAACCTTCAGTCTTGAAAGACTATGGTATAAGCCTACAGCACCCGGTATTCCCAGGCGGTCCCCCATCCAAGTACTAACCAGGCCTGACCCTGCTTAGCTTCCGAGATCGGGCATGTGCAGGGTAATAGTTGCTGTCACCTAGAGGTGTGGCAAAAGTGTCATAAAGCACTTTTGTGCCACCGTTCGAGGAGGGAGACTAGTACACAGATGCGCATCAGCCTCTGGAGGCCAATGTGAGGCCTGAAGTGCCAATAAGGCTGCCACGATCGAGGCAGGCCGGAGCAGGGGCTTGGGGAGGGCAGGGGCAGGGTGGAAAGGAGGTGTTCTGGGGCAGGGGAGACTGGGTGACGGGTGGGCCCATGGATGGGCTGCAGCCAAGTGGGGCATGGGGCCAGGATCTGGCACATGTGCTGAATCCTAACCCCAATCCTAGGTGACCCAGAGCAGCTGCAGGCTAATCAGATCTGTGCCACCAATTCAGGCTGCTCCAGATTGCTTGGTTCTGTGCCACCTCATCAGATGGCACAGATCCGAGTAGCTCCATTGGAGCTGCTGTGGTGTTACCCAGGGTAAGGGGACTGCATTCCCTTTGTCCTGGGCTGAGAAATAGGCAGCCCCAACCCTGCTCTGAATATGAGGCAGGCCAGCTGGGCTCCCCATTCCAGCACGGGTTATGATTGGGCAGTTTATGAATGAGGAAACATTCTCTATGAACCCACAGTTCCTGGGGACTGGGCCAACTGTCCCTGCTGCTTAAACATTTAAAAAGGCCCCTGTTTAGCAACCACATATTGAGACAGGTGGGTCCTGGACCCACAGTTTGGCAGCTGCTGCTCTAAAACCATATGATTAGAACTATAAATAGAAGTGTTTCAAAATGGTGTTATTTATTTTACTCAAAAAGAAGCCCATTGTATTCAGTAAGACTTAGGTTGTAATCCTGTCTTCCTGAAAACAAACACCTCTAAGAATATGCCCAATTCCAAAACCCCAACCCAACTGCCTAACGAACAAGGCTAATCTACCGGTACCCCACACAAATTAATAGCACAGTGTGGATTGGGCCAAAATCACAAAGGAGGAGACTGCAGAAGTTCTCACTACCCCCTCAGATACAGCTGGAGCTGAGCTTGTGTCACCCTCCCCAACACTAACTCAAGCCACACAATGTAGGAAAAAATCCCATGGCACTGTATCCGGGCCCACCTAGCTTTACAAGACTAAAAAAAGGGAAGTTTCACTTTATCAGCTGCTCAAACCTCTGTTTTAATCCTTTTTATTACAGTGGGGTGGCCGCCTTCTGGAGTGTTTATTGAGCTCCACATTCATTACATCAGGACCATTCTGGTAGCCTTGCATTCCCCTTCCTTTGCCCTTTGAGGTGGACTGACAGCCCAATCCTAACTCGCACAGGAACAGGCAGGCCAGCTGGCCTGCCCCTTAACCGGCACAAAGTTGGGGCTGGTTGCAATGCAACCTGAGGCAAGAAGAATCAAATGGGGCTACTTGGATCTGCGCCACCTAAAGACGCCCCATATCTGCGCCCCATATCAGACGTGGGCCTGCCCGTAGGCCTGCCTGCTGCCCACACTCCCCTGCCACAGGATGCCCCAGTTCCACCCTCTCCAGACCCTTGCACTGTCCTGAGTCGGCCGGCGTGAACTCACTGAGTCCAGGGCTTGCTCCAGCTCAGGTAGGCCAGTGCACATCCTTGCACCGGCCTCCTGACTTCTAATTTGTCACAGGTGAGCCTTACAGCATGTTTGCTACATTCCTTGGCTGGCACAAGGGAATTGTACTGGCCAGTTGAGTGCTTGGGATTGTGCTCTGAGGCACATTACTTATGTACAGGTAAACACGCACATTATTATTATTATTATTATTATTATTATTATTATTATTATTATTATTATTATTATTATTAATAAACTTTATTTATATGCCGCCCTTCTCCCCAAAGGGACCCAGGGCAGCTCACAACATATTAAAAACAGATTAAAAACATAATTTAACCACAAATAAAAACATATTAAAAACACATTAACATATACCCATAAAAACCATAATCAGATAAAAAGTCAGATAAAAAGAGCAAAACGTAGCAAATCAGAGGAATCAGGCCTGTAAAAATACTAAAAAGATACAGAAAAGATGTTTAAAAAGGCCATGCACTCAGAAGGCTTCTTTAAACAAAAATGTCTTCAGGCCTCGCCGAAAAGTCTCAAGAGAGGGAGCCATTCTCAAGTCAAGGGGAAGGGAATTCCATAATGTTGGTGCCACTACTGAGAAGGCCCTATTTCTTGCCGCCACCCCACGTACCTCCTTAGGCAGCGGCACTTGTAAAAAGGCCTTCTCTGATGACCTAAGAGGACGAGCCGGATTGTATGGAAGTAGGCGATCTCTGAGATACCCTGGCCCAGAGCAGTATAGGGCTTTAAAGGTCAAAACCAGCACCTTGAATTGGGCCTGGAAACGAATGGGCAGCCAATGCAGCCCCCGGAGAAGCGGGCTGACATAGTCAAACCGCCTAGCTCCAGTGACCACACGGGCCATCGCATTCTGCACTAATTGCAGTTTCTGAACCGTCTTCAGGAGCAGCCCCACATAAAGCGCGATACAATAATCTAACCTCGATGTCACCGTAGCATGGATCACCATGGCCAGGTCTGCACGATCCAAGTACGGACGCAGCTGGCGCACCAGCCGAAGCTGAGCAAAGGCCCCCCTAGCCACAGCCGCCACCTGGGAATCCAGGAGCAGCTGCGAATCCAGGTGGACCCCCAAACTGCGGACCTGCTCCTTCAGAGGGAGTGCAACCCCATTCAGAGCAAGCTGATAGTCCAGTACCTGCATCGAGGATTTCCAAACCAGGAGAGCCTCTGTCTTATCCGGATTTAATATCAGCTTATTAGCCCCCATCCAGATCCTCACTGCTTCCAGACAGCGCTCCAGGCCCTCAACCGCCACCCTGGAGTCTGGAGGAAAGGAGAGATAGAGCTGGGTGTCATCAGCATATTGATGACACCCCACTCCAAACCCCCGGATGACCTCTCCCAGCGGTTTCATGTAGATATTAAATAGCATGGGGGACAGAATTGAACCCTGTGGCACCTCGCACCTCAAAGGCCAGGGTGTTGAACAGGCATCCCCCAGCACAACCATCTGGGACCAACCCTCCAAGTAGGAGCGGAACCACCGCAAAACAGTGCCTCCAACTCCCAACTCGGCCAATCGGCCCAGAAGGATACCATGGTCGATGGTATCAAACGACGCCGAGAGGTCCAGCAGGACCAACAGGGACGCACTCTCCCTGTCCAGTCCCCAGCGTAGGTCATCCACCAAGGCAACCAAGGCAGTTTCCATCCCAAAGCCCAGCCTGAAACCAGATTGAAAAGGATCCAGATAATCCGTTTCATTCAAGACCCTCTGGAGTTGGACCGCCACCACCCGCTCAATTACCTTGCCCAGAAACGGGATGTTGGAGACTGGCCGGTAGTTATCCAACACCGTGGAATCCAGGGAGGGTTTCTTCAGGAGGGGGCGAACCACCGCCCGTTTCAAAGTGAGTGGCAACGTCCCCTCCATGAAGGAAGAATTAACCACCCTCCCTGTCCACTCAGCCAGTCCACCCTGGGCAGCTCTTATTAGCCAAGCTGGGCAAGGGTCAAGCAGGCAGGCAGACGGCCTCACACTCCAAAGGAGTCTGTCCACATCCTCAGGCTGTACAAGCTGAAAAGAATCCCACAACACTGGACAAGCAGTTGCCAAGGGGACATCGTTAGACATTGTCAATGTGGCATCCAAGTTGCGACGAATACGATCAATTTTATCTGCAAAGTGTTGCGCAAACCCGTCACAGCGGCTGACCGTGCATTCCTCCTGGTCCACTAGAGGGGCCTGATGAAGGAGGCCCCGCACCACACGGAACTTTGTGTATGCCACCACATATGGCTTTGTTTTGGTTTCCATAGCACTCCATACATTTTTCTTATCAGCTATCAGTTTGTCGGCTTCATGACCCACCCAAAATGAGGTCACAACCAACTGGTGGGTCCCAACCCACAATTTGAGAATCACTGACTTTGTGACGAGAATCTTTGTCACACAGTTGATGTAAGGCATTGGGTTTCATCTCAATTCATTTGGTGGGCCGCTGTGAGATACAGGAAGCTGGACTAGATGGGCCTATGTCCTGATCCAGTGGGGCTGTTCTTATGTTCTTATGTTAACTATGAGTGTAAGCTAGAGCACAGAGTACAACCTCACATTTGCATGCGAAAATTAGTAATGGTGGGAAAGTGGTCTTGAGGGAAACATGGTCTCTAATATCACTGATTTTTTAATTGAGGATCACTTGGATCATCTTCCAGTGAACCCCAGGGTCGCTCTGAACACAGTAAGAAAACATTTTTCTAAATCATTAAACAAGATCCTCAAATACCAGCATTTAGCCTGAATGATGTAATAGGGCTGCTCAGGTTTTTCTCAATCATTCAGATACAGATTTTGCAATAAAAGTGTTATTATGAGTTATTAGATGCCAAAAACAATAAATAGATGTTTGCTTGTCTGGCCTGAATGTATATCTGAAGTATATACATTGTCCTTCATTGTCCTATAGCAGGGTGGAAAATAATGCATTCTTTCTTCTCTTTAAAGCATGCTTCAATACAATAGCAGCTACATAATTAAAAACTGTGTGCCATCCATCAGAATGGGCTTGTTTATTCTTCTAGCCAAGTTATTTAATTTGCATGTTCAAAATGATGTTTGTTTTGAGTGATGAGTGTGGAGCACTTAGATATGTAAATTGATTTTTTTTTTTTTTTCATTGTAATGTATGGATGTAGCAGTGGTGTATGTGCCAGGAACCCTTTGAAGAGACCATCCTGATGCGCTTAGCCAAGAAGCAACCTTGAGAGCTTCTGGACAGAAATTTCTTCCATAACAGGTGAAAACAGATGGAATCTATGTTATGTTGGTGGGGAGACCTGCCAACTTTTCTAAATGAAATCCACCCTTTCCTCCTCTTCTCCAGCTTGACATCTAGATAACTCAAGTTGACATTGAATGTTGGATTGTAACACTAAAAAGTATACCTTTTCAAGTTATCTTTGAATAAGTGTCAAAAACAATCATGCTGCAACATTTGCTTGGGATAGTTATGGATGTGCCTTAGGCCTCAATCCAATAGGGTTCTTGCGCTGCCAGATCTTGTGTTCTAGCATCTCAAGGTCCTTTATGATGGCATAAAAGCCAGGCCACTGTCACAAATGGTATGAGGCACAGAGTGAGCATAAGCAGCTCCAGAGGTTCTGACAAGTTGGCAACATGGACAGGCTGTGGGCAGAGAGGGAGCAAAATGGGCATATTGGGGTGAAACCAGGTGTGTCTGTGTCGGGAACGGAGGGGGTGGATCCAGTGACTACAGTGTATGCTGGATCTTATCCCTAATTTTGCTGCCTACCCTGCTCCCTGGTGTTCAGTGCAATCAAGAAGTTGTTAATGAACCATACCATGTATTCACACACAATCACATAAGGATTATGTGATTGTGTGTGAATACATGGTATGGTTCATTATGTTGTTCACAAGAACCCTTTCCTGCAATGTTTACTTGTGGGCAGCATTGTGTAGACGGAACGAAAGACAAGGATAAATGGCAAGAACTGTAGGCTGTGGCAAACAATGCATATGCAGTGGACTCTGTAAACTCTGGAAATCAAGATGAACAAATGGCAGACTCAGTGGATGGTGCCACTCTGCAAACAAGACTGGGTGATTCAAGACCCCCCTCCCCCTCCTGAAGTATGACTTCAGACAAATTGAAAGTTCTGGGTACGGATCTCTGGCACTGACAGAAATACTACTGTACTAAATGTTCACATACACTGGCATCTCTACGGGAGTGCGGGCCGTACCAGGTGTTGCACACAGGGGAGGTGACACCACTACTAATCAAAATTTTAAAAATCTTGCTATTTTCAAATAATCCCATCATGTTATATGTTTGGGGCATGTTTGGGGCATAATTTCATGAGGAATGCATTGGAACAAACTGCGTCAAAATATCTCTATTCTATCAAAAGTTATAGCCAAAACACCAATGGGGCGGGGCAATGCTGCAACACCACGCCCACTGTCTGGGGTATTGCCTTGCCCACTGCATGAGAGGAGATCCATCATGGGGGGGACACGTGCTGGCCTCCACTGGTCGACGCAAGTCCTAGTGACGCCACTGTACACATATGTGTGTGGTTAGAAGCTTCTTTTTGCTTCCATTGAGAGGTCAGATTAAAAGCCTTCCCTTCATACGCACACAGAGAACAGAATGTTTCCTTATCATCTTCCGACTGTACATTTTGCTCTCATAAGATGCTGTTGCAGTTAATGATACCAATCAATCTGTTCTCTCAAGACTAGTTTCATTTCCGCTCAGTGGTGTCGTTAATGTCCCAAGAAGCATTAAAGCACTAATTCATCAGGTGCATATTTACCTTTCTCTCCCTGAGGAGAAAAAAATATATATCTAAGGAGGTGCAGCAGAAATAAAAGGAGAAATAAAACTGTGCCTGCAAAAAGCTGCAGGTGAGTTGCAGTCAGATGGTCAAAGGCCATCTGAGCCCACAGCTGTTTATCTCTTACAAATGTACAGGAACAAGAGCATGCAATGTTATTCAAGGATAAGCCCAGGCTTACAACCCAGGCTGGTTGTAGTGCCATGGGGGAGGCATTCCGCATAGTCTGAAACTTGGATCAGCCCCACACAGGAGCCATCTCCACAAGTTCTCTCCTCATGTTTGCTGAATGTGGGAAGAGAAGTAGTGTGCTGGATAGCCACACCCCCATGCTACCTAGCCATTCCCCTCAAGTGACCCTATGTTTAGCTGTTTCTGCAGAGTCATGCATTAAATCTAGAAAGAATTTATCTCCATGAATAGAGGTGTTTGCTTCCAGTGATGAAGAGAGGATTGGAGCCTAAGTCTTACTGAACGCAATGGGCTTACTTCAGAGTAAAATAAAGAACATCATTTTCAAAACACCTGACTCACAACCCAATCCTGAGCTTCAGTGCTGGCTTTGGGCATTGCGAACATGTCGTAAAGCACTTTCGCAGCGCCCGGCAAGGAGTGAGCATTGGCACTGAGCCTCAGTGCCACAAAGAGGATGTTGCATCGCCACCAAAGGTAAGCAAGATTGCAGGGTGGTGGCACAGCTTTAAAGGGCAGGTGGGGGGGGGAAGCGTGGGAAGGACAGAACTGGGTGGGGGAGGGGAGGATTGTACCTGCGAGGGAGTGGAGACAGTGTCAGTATCTGCTGCTGCATCCTAACCCCCCCCCCCCCGCAAGCTGGGTGGCCTGATACAGACCCCCTAAACTCTGCACCCATTAAAACACAGGTGCAGAGACTAGGAGACCCATTGCTGCCAGCTGCTGTCTGGTAGCAAATGCTCCCTTCCCCTAAGGAGACCCCAGTGGTAGCTGTGGCACCCACAGGATCCTGTGGTCACCATTTTGGCACCACTGGAGCCCTGGGTGCTGCCAACTTCAGGATTGGGCCCTTAGAACCTTGCCAACCCTGGATTCTGATTTTAAGTGTGAGACAGGAACCGTCCCCATATTCAACCCTTGGCTTTACAGGCCAGCATTGTCAGCACCTGATAAGGCTTTGTGATCTTCTTATACTCCAATCTGAAATTCAAACTACTGGGAGCAGTTCAAAACTGTACCTATGTCCCAGAGTAGCTTGATGAAACTGTGCATGAGACTAATGAGAATTGTCCCATTAAACAGCAGAAAGGAAAAGAGAGAGCAGTCGTCTGTCAGCAATCATGTTCAATATTTGAGATGGTTGATATGCCGTGTTAGTTTTTACATCTGGCAAAGTCAAAATAATCAAGGTGTGCCAACATATCTAAAATACTAGAAAGAATAGGATTAGTCTCTTAAGTTTGAAGAGGCTTTGCTAGTAGACAGATCTTCTACATCAAAGCTGTCAAACTCATTTCACACAGAGGGCCAAGTAGTATTCATGATGACTGCTTGAGAGCTGGAAGTGACATCGGGTGCAATCCTAACCCCTTTAATTTAATGTTTAATTTAATTTAATGTTAATGTTTAATGATGTCACTTCCTGATTAATGATGAGCGCAATCCTAACCCCTTATGTCAGTGCTTTCCAGCACTGACATAAGGGCAATGCAGCTCTGAGGTAAGGGAACAAACAATCCCTTACTTTGAGGAGGCCTCCGTGAGTGACACCCAACTGCAGGATGCAGCACATGTTCCACTGGCACTGCTATGCCAGTGCTGGAAAGTACTGACATTAGGGGTTAGGATTGCACCTGTCATTAAGCAGGAAGTGACATCATTAAACAGAAGATGACCAGAAATACAGATGTTGTTCTCACAGAGAAACTCATTAGCTGCTCATGACAGAAAAGAAAATGTGCACATCTTGATCATATTTTCAGGATATATAGGGCGAGTGGAAAAATTGTTTCCTGGGACCGCATCCAGCCCACGGGTCTTATGTTTGACACGTGTTCTAGATCGTATGGATGAATTTATAAAGTGTAAGCCCAGTCTGTCGTTAAATTATGGGGTGGTTTATTCAAGCAATGATGACCCACTGGTAGACAAGGTCCTCTTTGGTCTCTCAACCAAACTGTGGTCCACCGAGCTGCAAGTGATATCTTGTGATAATAGACATGCACATGTATGATGAGTTCAAAGCCCAACCCTCCCTTCCTTTTTGGGTGAGTTCAGGGCAATTTCTTTCATCATGTGGAGGGGATGTTTCATGCTAACTGTACCTCTATACATACTGCTAAACCTAATTTAGAAGTAGGTTTAGCAGCATCAATAAAGGATAGTTCAGATGAAATGTATTCCCACCCAATTATGGTTTCAATCTTATCCCCCGCCATCAGTGCCAATGCAGCCATACCAAAAAGATTTGTGCTGTATCCAATGGCAGGACAAACAGGAGGTAAGTAAAAATCGTTTTTACCTTGAGGCAACATAAGAACATAAGAACAGCCCCATAAGATCAGGCCATAGGCCCATCTAGTCCAGCTTCCTGTATCTCACAGCGGCCCACCAAATGCCCCAGGGAGCACACCAGATAACAAGAGACCTCATCCTGGTGCCCTCCCTTGCATCTGGTATTCTGATGTAGCCCATTTCTAAAATCAGGAGGTTGCACATATCATGGCTTGTAACCCATAATGGATTTTTCCTCCAGAAACTTGTCCAATCCCCTTTTAAAGGCATCCAGGCCAGATGCCATCACCACATCCTGTGGCAAGAAGTTCCACAGACCAACCACACGCTGAATAAAGAAATATTTTCTTTTGTCTGTTCTAACTCTCCCAACACTCAATTTTAGTGGATGTCCCCTGGTTCTGGTGTTATGTGAGAGTGTAAAGAGCATCTCTCTATCCACTCTGTCCATCCCCTGCATAATTTTGTATGTCTCAATCATGCCCTCCCTCAGGCCTCTCTTTTCTAGGCTGAAGAGGCCCAAACGCCGTAGCCTTTCCTCATTAGGAAGGTGCCCCAGCCCAGCAATCATCTTAGTTGCCCTCTTTTGCACCTTTTCCATTTCCACTATATCCTTTTTGAGATGCGGTGACCAGAACTGGACACAATACTCCAGGTGTGGCCTTACCAACGATTTGTACAACAGCATTTTAATATTAGCCGTTTTGTTCTCAATACCTTTTCCAATGATCCCAAGCATAGAATTGGCCTTCTTTACTGCCACCGCACATTGGGTCGACACTTTCATCGACTTGTCCACCACCACCCCAAGATCTCTCTCCTGATCTGTCACAGATAGCTCAGAACCCATTAGCCTATATGTGAAGTTTTGGCTTTTTGCCCCAATGTGCATGACTTTACACTGACTTACATTGAAGCGCATCTGCCATTTTGCTCCCCATTCTGCCAGTTTGGAGAGATCCTTCTGGAGCCCCTCACAATCACTTATGGTCTTCACCACTTGGAAAAGTTTGGTGTTGTCTACAAACTTTGCCACCTCACTGCTCAACCCTGTCTCCAGGTCATTTATGAAGAGGTTGAAGAGCACCGGTCCCAGGACAGATCCTTGGGGCACACCGCTTTTCAGCTCTCTCCATTGTGAAAAATTGCTTATTGACATCCACTCTGTTTCCTGGTTTTCAACCAGGTCTCAATCCAGGAGAGGACCTGCCCTCTAATTCCCTGATTGTGGAGTTTTTTCAGTAGCCTTTGGTGAGGGATTGTGTCGAACACCTTCTGAAAGTCCAGATAATGTCCACAGGTTCAATGTCCAGATAATAATATAATGTCCACAGGTTCTCCCACATCCACATGCCTGTTGACCTCTTCAAAGAATTCTAAAAGGTTTGTGAGGCAAGACTTACTCTTACAGAAGCCATACTGATTCTCCCTCAGCAAGGCATGTTCGTCTATGTGTTTTGAGATTCTATCTTTGACAAGGCATTCCACCATCTTACCTGGTATAGATGTTAGGTTGACCGGCCTATAGTTTCCAGGGTCCCTCCTCTTTCCCTTTTTAAAGATCGGCGTGACATTTGCTATCCTGCAATCCTCTGGCACCTTGGCCGTTTTGAGGGACAAGTTGTATATTTTAGTCAAGAGATCAGCAACTTCATTCTTCAATTCCTTAATAGCTATTGGGTGGATGCCATCAGGGCCTGGTGACTTATTGATCTTTAATTTATCAATGAGGTCTGAAACATCTTCTCTTTTAACCTCTATCTGACTTAATTCCTTGGTCAGGAGGGGCTATTCGGGCAGCAGTATTTGCCTGAGGTCTTCTGCCGTGAAGACAGATGCAAAGAACTCATTTAATTTTTCTGCCATCTCTAAGTCTCCTTTTATTTCCCCTTTCCCTCCCTCACCATCCAGAGTCCCAACTGCTTCTCTGGTGGGTTTCCTGCTTCTAACATATTTGAAGAAGCCTTTATTATTCCCCTTAATGCTGCTGGCCATGTGTTCCTCATAGTCTCTCTTGGCCTCCCGTATCACCTTCTTACATTCCTTTGCCACAGTTTATGTTCCTTTTTATTCTCCTCATTAGGGCAAGGCTTCCTTTTACGGAAGGAAGCTTCCTTGCCCTCCCTGATCTGTTTCCTCATTTTAAGGTCCCCTTCCGGTTTCTGGTCTGGAGGACGATAGTACGCCACCTATGGGTCTCCTTAGAAATACACCACCTATTTTGTTAGCCTGTGTCCAAGGCGAGAAAAGGGGCAGGGATGTTACAAACAGAGGGGATGCTACCCTGTATGTGCCATTGCCACTGGGCGCAGAAGGGGGGGCAGGATTGGCAGTGTCAGTGTGTGCTGTATACTAACCCCCTTCCCAGGTCTGATCCACCTGTGAACTTGCACCAGTGATATTGCTGGCGCAGGTCCAAGTTGACCCATTGCGGCTGCTGGGGCTTACCTAGTGGCAAGGGGACAAATGTCCCTTTACCCCATGGAGACCTCCAGCAGCCAAAATTCCCCCCACAGGATACAGCATAGTGTGTCAGAGCTGCTGAATGGCCACAAAGGAATTTAGATAGCATTTGGTTTGTGAACCACATCTGTTGAAGCGCACTGGTAAATTGCCAGATAATAACATGCAACATTTTAATAACACCTGAAAATGGAACGTATGAAATAAAGAGTTGTTAATACAGGCATCTATAATTAGAACCTTGAGAAACAGAACAATAAAGCAGTACATGAAAAGAATAATGAGGTACATGTTACATAAATTTGGGTTGGCACATATGACATCTGCTGTGGACGTGTCAAAACATAGCAGGTGCTAACTTGTTGTGACAGCCAGCTGAGAACTGTAAGGCCTTCCTTAATTGTTACACGTAGAATATGCTAGAGGATTTCTGGTTAATTGCATTAACGTCTTCTAAACAGTTGCCTTGCCAACCGTCCTAAGGCGTGCGCTGTCAATATGATGGTGGTGGCCCCATGAATTCCAGACTTGGCAAGCTGACATTTGAAGCTTCTCTCACCAGCATGCTTCTAGTGAACCGAGTACTGTATGGTGGGGACTGGATCATTAAAGGTCAGAGTCTAGTGTTGTCAGAATTGAGTGCCCTCGTTTAGATGAATTCTGCCCAGGTGTATTACCTTGTCCTGCTTCCGATTACATCGGCATCCTTTGTGGGCTGCTGCATGATGAAGCCTGTAACCTTTCGAGATCATTTGGACAGAGCCTCCTCTGGTTATATGGCTGTGCATCACACAGAAGCACAGATTCCACCGATGAGAATCTAAGGTAGTGCCTCCTTTGCACTGTGACTCGCCAGTTTCTTAAACTTGCCCCCAAGAGACAAAATACTTCCAATTATTATGTTTCATTTAGAGTTTGAGTCTTTCTTTTTTTCCCCTTCAGCCAGTTTATGGCATTTGCTATTAAATGTTAATATTGCTTGGTTTTTACTGTGGCTCTGGATAGTGTCGCGATTGTGATCTTCAACGAAGATTGATCGGTTCATATGTTTCCATAGCAAAATATGACTCAATTCCACACTGCACTAGTAATGTCTGTAAACAGGAAAAGTGTGAGACAAGCAAATTACCTAGTTAGATACCTAGGGATTTTTTTTACAAACCAGTGCTGCTTCTGGTGCTATTAAAATTGGAATGGAAAATTGCCATTGCCACTTATGGACCTGGCCCCTATTTTGCCCTGGGACATAGGTCCACAATGCCACCTCCCCCCGGATACTTACCTAGCCACACTGAGCCTCGCATGGTGTTCAGGACCACTTGGAAAGCCTTCTGAGGCTTCTGGAGCACTCTTTAAACCATACTTTTGGTTTCCCAGAAGTACTGCTTAAGAGCACTCTGGAAGTCTCAGAAGGCTTTTGGAGCAGTCCTGAATGCCGCATGGGGGTTTGCCTTCCCGCAGAATGGCTCCAGAGGGCAGGTGTAGGCTGCATGGTGGGAAGAGATGGCAGCGGTGCAGCAGAGGGCACAGTGGTGCCACCCCCACAAGGCCCACAGGTGTGGCATCTGGGGCTTTTGCTCCCCTTCCCCCCGAGGCCCACCACTGACCATTACTATACCCAGATCATGTGGTTGTTGCATACTGACAATGCCAGTGTAGTGGGTCTGGATTACCTAGAAGCAACTTCCATGTCTCAGTGATAATGCAAGGGGTAATTGGGTCAAAATCATACAGGGATACCAGGGGAACGCATCTACATCTATCAGCATACAATACTGATGTTCCCCTCAGTTTCTTTATTGAATGAATAAAACAGGAAATCCATAGAAAGTAAGTGGTATCTATTTACAACCCTCCATGCTCATGTGACAGGCACTGGGTACTGTAGCAGTGGGCCTGTGTACCAATATAGAGATCCCTTCCCTTTGCAGAGAAATAGAAGAGGGATGTGAGATGGATTGAGGGCAAGGGATGCAAAGGAAGGTCAGTAAGGAGGAGGATTGCTTATCTGTGAGGGAGGGAGGTTTGAGAGAGAGAGAGAGATAAGGGACATCAGGAGACAAGGGGTCAGTAGCGTACATAGAGGGGGCAGAATGGTAAGTACTGCACGTGATGCAGTGCTCCATGTAAGTGCCCCTCTCACTAACTGTTGGAGCCATTAAAGGCAGTGAAGGCAATGAGTAGCCATTTGGTTTGGAAATCACCTGCGTGTTGCCATCGCTGGACTGTCGCTGCCCAGAATGGCTCCATTGGTGGGTGGGAGGAGCCACTGCTTACACTGTGTATTGTTCCTGCAGAACTTATCATCCCCCCCAACTACTCTACTGCAAGGAATGGGAGAGATGTGATTATATAAGTGAAGCATAAGAAGAAAGAAGGTGAAGAAGGTTGAGGTTGAGGGTTAAGTAGGAAGTAATTGGGACATGTGCAAAACCAGGAGCAGTGCATCGCAGGAGGTGAGGACTGATGGTTGAGCTGCTGGTATTGCGTGAAGAGCTAAGCAGGAGCATCTGTGGTTGTGTCTTTGGATGGGAGATGGAATGCCAGGCTGTGACGAGCTGCAGTATCTATTGTGGCAGGATGGAGTAGCTTTTGAGCTGGTTACCCATGCAGTGAGAGAAGCATGGGAGTGTGTGAGAAGGCCAGCTGGCAAAGAAGGGAGAATGACCTTGAGGACCTGTCCACAGACTTGATCAATGATTGCCTACTGAAGCTCAGTGGCAGGCAGCCAGAGGAGGTAACCACACCTGGTGACTGAGGATTCTGTGATTCACATAATATATTTGTGAAAACCCCATTGAAAAATGGTGGTTTGGACTAGCCTTTCCATGTAAACCACCTTGAATGCTGTCTAGACAACAGAGAAAAGGGGCAAATAAATAAATAGGGAAGAGAGGGACAGGCGATGCTTCCTCCCACCGCATTTCTCCATTTTCTCTATCCCCAAATGGGTTGAACTAATTCAGATTGATGCATAGTTCATTGTCACACTTCCAAGTGAATCTGCAGGAAAAGAAACACGTCAGAAAAATCATTCAGTACAGTTCTGCTGTAGAAAGAATATCAACAGAGGTAATTAGGCAGTCCTTTATTGCCAGTGTTTATTAATTCAGCCTGATGGTTTATCTCAGCCGTTTCCTCTTAGATCTTTATTTCCTGTTCGTATTCTCAGTTACACATGCTTTTAAACTAGTGCATAATACAATCAGATAAGAAATCAAGAGACCAGAAAAGATGTATTACATTTGCATATGTGGTTCACACCCCCCCCCCCCCACACACACACGAAGAAAAGCAATTTGCACCAATGCTACTGCTACAATATTGGGAAGAAAATATTGCTCTCTGTTTGGGAGACTTTTCATTTGGTTCTTCATCTTAAATATTTGCGGTTCAGCTGGGGTTAGAATGTTGATTACTGTGAATTACTTGTTTCCCTTTGTTTGGCCCTACTAGATATATGAAGCCAAAATTCTAAAGGAAAATGGAACAGGAAACTAAATATGCGCGCGGTAACAACATCAAACTGAAACGGCACATCAATAGCATGAATTTCAATAACCTCAATACCTGGGTCTATGAGCTGCTTCTCGGAGATAAGTCCCAATGCAACTGTAGCCAACACTGCTACAACAATATCCCCTTTCTCTTTCAGACAGACACACGTGTACATATCAATCCCAGGGGAGCAGCTTCTCCACGTGTGATCCCATCCAGCTGCAATGTGTGACATGGAGATCAACGACATGATATTTCCCAGTCAAGCAGCACCTTCTGCAAAAAATGCCAATTTGGTGCGTAAACTCATGCACCTGCCCTACCCACACGCCTGTGATATCCACACATTGCACCTGTGCTGGAGAGGACCACAGAGGTTCCCACATGGTTCCATAAGTGTGTGAGGAGCCAATGATATGCATCTTGCTTCTACCACACAACAACTGTTAATTGCTAGTGACACTGTTAGGCTCTGGGAGGGAGGGGAGATCTTGTCCATTCTGCTTCTGCAAGCTAGTATGGGACTTTTCAGTTCCTGGAATCTTGGAAGATATAAACCTCAAATCTTTACTTGTCATCATGGAGATTCAAGAAGACTGAAACCAGGAGAGAACCGTATAGTCTGTCCTGCTTGCCAGACATCCACTGCGACTGTGGATACAGTTTGCAAATGTTGGTTACTGAACCAAAACCAAAGGTGATCTCTCAAAATCAGGCATGATGCTAAATGTGTTATTAAAATTGTTGAATATTTATCTAAACCGAAATAGCATTCTGAGTTAAAGAATCAGGTTGATCAGAACTCTGGCACTCTAGGGAAAAGGTATTGAACCCATTCTGTCTCCAAAGAGCCAGGGTGGTACAGAGAGCCAGGATGGTGTAGTGGTTCTGGAGTTGGACTTAGATCTGGAAGATCCAGGTTCAAATCCCTGCTCAGTCATGAAGCTCCCCGAGTGAAATTGGGCTAGTCACTATCTCTCAACCTCACCTACCTCACAGGGTTGTTGTGAGGACAAAAGGAGGGAAAGAACCACGTACACCACCCTGAGTTCCTTGGAGGAAGGGTGGTATAAAAATAAGATAAATAAAATAAATATCACAACTATGTTTAGAGGCCTCAGATTGAGCCAGTTCAGACAAAATGCATCTGACTGGTCTCACTTTATGTGGTCAGGGTTTGTGCGCCCCATGATTGTATACAGATCCAACCGTTTTATAGACTGATTTTTTATCATGGTTTAGACTTAACACTGATGGTCACTGCAGATAAGGAGGACTCTGCTGATCCCTGGAGAAGGGGAAAAAAATCCCTTTACAACCCTTGTTCTAAAAACCGCTTTTCTAGGGAGTCAGACTATTAGAACTGCTATTTCTCAGCTTGCTCTGTAAAAGTGACCCCCTACCCTCGCCCTGGCTTGTTGAACAATGGAATGCAGAAGTGGTTCACCAGCCATGAACCAGGGCAAAGGGAGGGGGTCACTTTTCTTGGAGCGAGCTGCAAAATAGCAGTTCTGATTGACGGCCTGACTGACTCTTGTTTTAATTGCTTGTATTTAATGCAGTTTTTGGTATTTGCAGGGAGTCCCAGAACAAAACCCCAGCAAATACCAAGGTCCCACGTGTACATCCGGTCCCCTTGCCAACATGCAGTTGCATAATGGGGGAGTCAGGTCATCCAAACTGCCCTGTGCATATTTTTTTGATGTAAATCACCACCCCCCCAGTTTATTCAAATACATCCCTTGCCCCCACCTTTTCAGTTAGGAAGGGAAAAGCAGCACAGTGCCATTTCACCTTCCCTCCTCTCAAGAGCCTCCACTGCTGAGCTGCTGCGTGGCTTGCCCTGCTGCCCTAAGAACTAGCCCCCTATCTGCTTCCAGAAGCACCCCCCTCCAATCTGCATTGTAGGTAGAGCCGGCTCTGTCCCCCACTCTGCGAAAGCAGTGTAGCCAGAAACAACCCATTTTGTTGCAGTTGTTGCTTCCCCTTTAAGAGAAATATAGCAATACACTGTAACCATAAAAATACATCACCCTACTCTCTTCTCATTGGAAACATTTTTCATTCCATGAACTCAACTCTCTCACATTATTTCGCAGCCACATGACACAACGTTGGTTGTTGTTGTTTTTTTTGGGGGGGGGGGAATTATTCATGGACATGCTGTCTTTCGATCTGTGTTTTTCTGTAATCCTATCAGCCTCAGAGATACAACGGGCTTTCAGAAGTGTTCCTATAGCACAGGGGTGTCAAACATAGGGCTTGAGGGCATTATCAGGCTCTTTTAGCAATCTCTAATACAGCCTGTGGCACTGCTACCATATTTTACACATATTACTATGCTGTCTTCAAGGCTAAGAAGTCAGTAATATAGAGGAATAGCATATCTCAGTGTTGCCTTCTATCATCAGTGCTGTCTTGGGTGTGTTTCTGGGATGTAGGGGTTCCGTTTGATAGCTGTCATCTTGCAGATGGGAATTTTATTTATTTCTTTTTGTGCGACTTTGTATCCCACATTTTGCCAAAAAAACAACCTGAGGGCATCTTAGAACAGTATAAAAAAAAATTCCGGAAAGCAAATGGCAAGCTAAAAACAGGAGGATGAGCAGATAAAAAGATTTTAAAAAAATAAAAACAGCAGGTTAAAGACCATTAAGAGAAACTCAAACATCACAAAAAGTGCAGCAAAATGAAGCTGGTAAGTGGCAAACATGGTGATTGCCTCTGAGGTCCCTGAAAAATACACAATAAAGCAAGATGCATAACAAGCTTTTGTGGCCATAGTGAAAGTTAGACTGGTGTTGTGCTAAGAGTGCCAGACTCTTCCAGTGCCCAGAAGACCAGCATTCAAAATCACAAATTACCCAATTACTTGGTAACCTTGGATCATTTCCCACCTTTCATCCTAACCTACCTCACAGGGGTTGTGAAGATCAAGGAGAGGGGAGAACCTTGCACCATCCTCTGAACCTCCTGGAAGAAAGGCAGGATAAAAACAAAAAGAAATATGAGCCGAAAAATATAAACCTTCTGGGATGGAGGGGTCCTGTTTGATAGCTGTCATCCTGCAGATGGGAATTTTATAAAGTTGTCAGAATAACAGAAATAAATGCCTATTTTCCCCACTATTCATGTCTAATTGAGGTGACATTAATGGACCAGGATGAAATGCAGCTGGAAGTGAACACATTTTGGGGTGGAAAAAAATGTGGCCCCTAGACATCTGTTGGATGAGAAATTTGGCCATGCACCCTATCTGAGTTTGATACATACTACTATTATGTCTCTCTCTCCTTTCTTCTTCTAACATTTGATATGTTTGGATCCTATAAAATGTACAGCTCAACCTGCTCCTGAAAGCTGTTGCAATTGGAATCTCATAGATTTATGTCCACACTGATCTACAGAGCAGTCGCCTCTCCCACTCTCAGAGGACAAACTCCAGATTTTCAGTGGCTTTTCTGACCTTCCCTGTCCATCCATTTCATGCAATCAATTCATCTTTTCCCATCCAGACGGCAAGTGGGACTCTACTGCATCAGTTGACTTGTGTCAAGGTTTTCCCCAGCCAGCTACCCCCTAGCTCACTTCTCAAGGCTGTCACGGCAGAGGAATGGCTACCATGCCAGAGGAGAGTGGATATCATGCGATGAAGGTTACAGATTGACTAGAGAAAGGAAAAGAAGAAGAGAGTGTTGGCTGACAGTGAGGAAATTTAAGCTGCTTAAAGTGCACACGGTGCCAAGATGGGCTCTTATTTTTACCCTATGCAATTGAAGGTTTCACTGTGAAGATAAATAAAATTATACCCAGTCAATGCATTACAACCTTCAAAGTAATATAATGGCCTTTTGCAGATCTTGGCAGGTTTAATAGGAATATAAAATTTCTTTTTTTTTCTTTTTCTTTTAGCAAGATTAGATTCCTTGCTTTCTAGGCATGGTATTACTGCTATTGGTGAAATGGGCGACATATATCAAGTATTACTGGAAATAGCAAAGCTTTGGGGAAAGCGCATTGGTTATATTTGAAGTGCAATCGAGCATCGCTCCAAACTAAATAGACTGGGAGGGTAACAGGCTAAAATTGTGTTGTGTCCATTTCAAATTAATCCACCCGGCTCTTAATTTTTAAATTGTACAAGGTTTGTGAAGTGGGGGGAGGGGGGTCTAGTAAATGGCCTGGGAATTGCAGTTGTTGCAACATTGTGAATGCTTATGCGGGTGGACTGATCAAAAAATCCAGGAGGAAGGCCACTGGAGCACAGGTATGAATAATATATACATAGAATAATTTTTTTCAAGGAAACATCTTTTGGAAGTGTTTTCATCTGCAGGTGGCTGGATATACAGAGCTGAGGGGTTAAGCAAAGGTGGCATAAATAAACCTATTCCATAATCCAACTCTGAACATAGGGTTAATCCACCTGTGCATGTCATATACCAGTTCCATAATGAGACAAGGCAAAGCCATGGGTCCATTGCAGCACATCAGAATGAGCAAACCAAGCTACTCTCCTTAAGGGTCCACTGTGAATCCCTGGCCACCAATGGACCTGCCTTCCTGCTCCCTCCCCCAACTTGCTGCCTACTGCCATTTCAAAAGAGAGAGGATGAATGAAGTGGGGGAGCCTAGCCTAATAAGCCAGAGGGGCGTGTCCCCTCACTTCCCCCTTCTACCTCTGCCTTTGGAAAGAATGGCAGAAAGAGTGTTGGGGGAGGTGGAGCTGCTACCATCATCCCCTTCCTTCCCTGCCTTTTGAAGCAGTGGAGAAAGGAATTTAAAGAGGTGGGCAAGGGCAGTCATGTTGGAAGCAGAAGAGGAGGAAGAGGCACATGGAGGAGGTTAAAATGCTTGGGGTTTGCTTTGCATGAGGGGGGGGCTGAGCTCTGGTGTCAGAGCATTTGAACTGAGTCTATTTCCTGCACTGATTGGTTAACCCATTTGGTCCCTGTTGCATATATGCAACGTTGGGCAGAAATGGCTTAAATGAGAAGCAGGCCATGCCTTCTCGCCTTCCCATGTCAAGATTACCTCAATTTCTAGATTATTCTAGATTATTCTAGATTATTCTCAATTTCTGGGTGATGCCGTCATGGGAGAATCCTCAACACAGACTCCTCCCATGTGGCTTCTAACATCACCCATGTTAGAAGCCTCAATATGGGAAGGAGCTATGGTGCCGCAGCTCCCACCAGTCCACCGACATAATGTATGGGGCAGCAATCTGCAATGGCTCATCAAACATCTAAGTCAGGGGTGTCCAAAGTTTTGGCAGGAGGGCCACATCATCTCTCTGACACTGTGTCGGGGGCCGAGGAAAAAAAGAACTAATTTACATTTAAAATTTGAATAAATTTACATAAGTTTACATAAATGAATATATTAAAGATGAACATATGAATGAAGTCTATAAAAGTCCTTGCACAAAGCAAGGCTGGCCTTTCCTTTGCTGCTGCTGCTGCATCACAGATGTGAAACAGCAAGCAGTGGAGGGAGCCCTCATCCCACAGCTCACACAAGAGGTCAAATAGTTGCCCTCACGCTGAGAGCAGTTGCGTTGGGCCAGTGCGGGCTCCAACAAATCTCCGGAGGGCCAGAGGCTCATTGGAGACTGGGGGCTACCTGAGGGCCGCATTGAGAGGCCTTGAGGGCCGCATGTGGCCCCAGGGCCAGGATTTGGGCACCCCTGATCTAAGTCATGACTTGCCTCTGCAGTCATCAACTGATGAGCCCTCTGGCACACTGCACACAGTCCTAGTTACAAAGAGCTTCCTATTTAAAGTATTTGTAATTCTATGGCATGATTAGTTTTCTTAATTTTAGCTATACGTTTTTTATCAAATGAAAGGGCTGTATTTCGTGGTTTATCAAGAATGGCAGTGTTTATGCCATTTTATCCACTGGATGATGTTGCAGTCAGATTTCTGCCACATGAACTTGTGAGATGAATCTCTTAAGGGCATTTTTTTTTCCGGTTTCCAAGGAAGCTTATAAAAAGGAAATATGACTGAATCGTGCTATCCCTTTTCATAGTTCTAGACTAGAGCAACACCTGAAGGGCAAAATCACCCATTTCCATCCAGTAAAATGGTGCAAGCTGTCGGTGTGAAAAGAGGGTGCATCTTATTGGTCAAATATTTCCCTGGAAGTATGAAAACAGGGGGTGTACACTTCCTTGTGTGCAACAGTCAACCTGCGTGTGGTCAGAAACAATGCAAAAAGACTCGTCGGCACAAATCCTGTCACACGAACACAAGTGAAGCCCTTCTGGATTAGACCAAAGGCCTATCTAGTCCAGCATCCTGTTTCCCCCTGAGATCCACCAGCTGCCTCTGGGAAGGCTGCAAACCAGATACAGAAGACACACTTCTCTCCCATTGTTGCTTTCTTGCCATGAATATTCATAGCCATGCTTCTGCCAAACCTCGAGATTGTTGGAGTTGGTGCAACTCCGTCTGCTGTCCAGAGGGGGCAGGATGCTGTCCAGAAGGGGTCAAGCTATGACCCAGTGACTCTGACCTTTCTACCTGTTCTCTCTGTGATCCTTGTGGGCTGTGGCCCTAACCCTTTATCCTTCCCTTCTCCTCTGAGCACTTCCTCTTGTCCTCTGACCACCGACCTGTTAAGATGGCACACACCAGGGCTCTGATGCCCAGGCCATCTTGAGCACAAGGCATGCAGGGTGAGGCAGCTCCAGGGCTTTGCTATCTCTAAGTGTTAGCTGAACCTCTGATCCTAATCAGATGCTGTAAATATACACTCAATGGAACTGTAAGTAAATAACTTCTTTTTGCAACTTTATCAAGCCATTGCCTCTTTGTCTTTTTTTATTGATTAGCAGCCGGGTGAGGGAGGTTCCCTGGGGTGACACCTAAAAGGGGGGGGGGTCTGCTGCTTCAGCTACTCTGCTTCCCCCCAAAGAGGAAACTACTTTTAATTTCCTCCACCAGAGGTAACACATGATGATTAGTAGCCATGGACAGACCTGTCCTCCATGACTTTGTCCAGTCCCTTTTAAAGCCAACCAACCCATCACCGCATCTTGTGGCAATGAATTCCACAGACTGTCCTTCACAACCGAATTGCTTGCCTGAGAGCTTAGCCTCTTTGGTAAAGTGTGAGCTTGGGAGAAGAAGGCAGTGCTGTTAATGCCATCTGTCCCCTGCAATCATCTTGCTACTAAAGTTGAACAAACGAGGGCCTGTCATTGAAAGTGACAGTGCTCGCAGGCACTGTCAGGCCTCTATGCTTGACCTATCAGCAACGGACCATTGTCAAGTGCTGGGATGAGCTATTATTACCTCTGTGTCTCGTAGAATGAGAGGCTGCTTCCTTCCACAGCCCCTCCAAGGAGAATACACTGCATTCATTCACAAAGGATTTATGCAATGAATAAAAACGTAAAGGGCAGAATGTTACAGCCACTTATTCTAGATTCAGTTTCTGTATTATAGTCCTACAAATCCCTCTCAACATCCACCTTTTCTAGGAAGTATTTGGCCTAATTTCTTAACCTTTTATGAGCACTGCACTGAAGTGTTGCCAAAAATATTATCTATGACAGCACTGAACTAAAATGCGCCCCCCCCCCCAAGTTTTGTCAGCCCATGCAAAGGGGGGCCCACAAAAGGGGGGGAGGGTATTTCAACAATTCTCCTGGAGGCAAACTGCTGTGAAAGTTACACCCCAATCCTATTGTCGGGCTGTGCTGTTAGAACTTTCTAGTGACTTATATGAATGTATGAACCAACGTAAGATGTTATACTTCAGGCACTGTTCAGATTCCTTTCTGTTTAAGTTAGGCAGCCCAACCTTACCTAACTTCCTGCACACTGGATAACAGGCGATAACAGGGTGTGCACTGCATTCCATGGAGGAGCTGCAAAGGACTCCTTGTGGTAAGGGAACATTTGCCCTGCTGGTTCTAGCTGGACTTGCACCAGCTATGTAGCTGGCACAAGTTCAAGTGGACCCATGAAGGCAGATTGAGGCCAGGAAGGGGGACTGGATATTGATGGCACCACTGCCACCAATACCATCTCCTTTTTTGGGCTTGATCTAGCCTCCTCCCCTCTTGGATCTCTGCCCCATTCCTCTGCCTCTTCTGCCCACGCCCTGCCTCTCATTCATTGACTTACCAACTCCAGGGCTCATTGGGAAGCAGCTTGTTTATAGATCCAGCTCCTTGCTGCTCGCAGCGGCCAGACCATGCTGTACAGCGTGTCATGTTTTGCAATAGCCACCAAGGATGCTGTGTAAGGCCCTATTAGGACTGGGCCATAAAGTTTCAACCTGCACAAAAGTTGAGTTACGTGAACACTTTGCTTGAAGATGATGGGTTCAGTGGACCAATGCCACAGTCTAGACATGGACAAGTTTTCACACAGTTACACTCATTGTAACATAATCTGATCCTCACAGTCCTCCACAGAGCCAAGTCACGTGGCTGGAGGTTTGTGTTGCTGTCCCCCTTTGCACCATGAATGCATCATGCTGCGTTCTTTCACTGTATCATAATGGAATAATTATGAAAGCATCGCTAAGCAAATGTTACACACCAAAACAGATGATCATGTAAACTTCAAACACCTGCTGATCTTGTTTACCCAGCTGCACATAAGCCACAGTTACTATTTAATCTCCTGAAGAAAACAGAGATGACATGTCAATAGTCTGGAGGACCAGTGGCATCGCTAGGGGTGTGTGGAGGGTGAGGGCCACACCGGGTGACAAGCAAGAGGGGGGTGACGCGCACTGGGAGGGTGACGTGCTAAAATCATGGGGGTTAGGAGTAATACCATCATGTTATATACCGTTGGATGCAGAATTTCGAGACGAATGCAATGCAAAAAACAGGAGTGAAATATTTCCTTTCTATCAAAAATTATTGGCAAAAAACCAGAAGACAAAAAATGCATGGAGCCCAATGGAAAGAGAAACCAAGGAGTATAGGCATGTACTCATGAGTAGGTGAACATGCCTTAGTCCATCTGAAAGCGCAGGCTGAGAGGAATCCAACAACACCAGAATGGTCCTGATCCAATGAAAGTAGCCTCCAAAAAACACCTGAGAAGGAGGTCCCTTCCTCCAAGCTGGCAAATGTATTGAACCCTATGGAAAGCAAAACTAAGCCACATGGTCACATTTACTCACGAGTAGAGTAAGCAAACTTGCCTTGGCTTCTGGGCAGATCAGGCAAAGGGAAATGTTAGGCCACCAGAATGGTCCTGATTTGATGCACCTGGAGCTCAACAAATGATCCAGAAGGCAGGCCCTCGCGCCCTCCCCCCCCCCCCATAAAAAGAATGCAACAGACTTGACAGGGTAAAGTGAATTTTTTCTGTTTTAGGCTGCAGTCCTAACCACACTTTCCTGGGAGTAAGCCCCACTGACTATAATGGGACTTACTTTTGAGTAGACAGGCATAGTATTGGGCTCTCAGACTTGCAAAGCCAGGTGGGTCCTGATAGTGATATGCTTGAAATATAAGAACTTAAATTGAACTGGGTACTGGGTAGGGGTGAAAATCTTACTGATTCTTTTTTTGGGGGGGGGGGGGTGTTATTGCAGGCAGGCTACAGAAAAAAATCACTTGGTGCAACAGGGCTGACTTTCCCTTATTTATTGATTTTACTTTGATTTATTTATAATTATTTATTGTAATTTGCTTTATGATGGATCCTGGACAGATTGTCATTCTAAGAAGTGGGTCCCAGTGCTAAAAGTTTGAGAACTGCTCCTATAAGGAGTTAGTAAGTTGACACCCTGGGTGGAGGTGACACCACTAGTGACCAAAATCACTAAAATCAGAGAGTGGAGGAATAATACCATCATGTTATATATCAATCAATGTGTAATTTCATGCAGAATGCGATGAAACAGACTACGTTGAAATATCTTTATTCTATCAAAAGGTACAGCCAAAAAACCAGTGAGGGTGGGGCGATGGTAGACCACCACACCCACCACCTAGAGTGTTGCCCCGCCCACTGCAGGGGGTGACGCACTGGCCTCCCGCACCGGGTGACGCAAACCCTAGTGACGCCACTGCGGAGGACCATGGGTAATGAGTGTTCTAAGTTTGCTGTTTTTTCTAAAAAAATTTGATCAAGGATTTTCGTCATATGCAATATACTACAAAGCCTATAGTGGGTTTTGCTCAGGAAGTCATCCTGCCTCTAAGAAGTATTCTAATTATGTCTGCACGCCTGGAAAGATACATTTGCTCTCGTTTTGTAAATATTGGAAGTAGGTGTCTATTACAGCTCCTTCCTCAATTATAACCCAAAAAAATGACTGAGATGTAAAATTGATAGTGAAAGAAAGCAGGACGCAAATATGCTTTAGCAAAAATGTAGAAACAGATTTAAATGACTTATCAAAGGATGAAAGGCTAATTTACAATTAATTAGGAAGTAGGCAGCAAGACTGCAGAAGAGATGTGTTAGTACCTGATCATTAAAACTTTTGAATCACCCTACACAGAACTTTACTTTACAGGTTCTTTAAAAAAAAAAAAAGTCATTTTAATTTACATAGAGTCGGCAAGTCAAATGCACTCAACAATGTGAGATTTATGAGGTGGGGGGGTCCTGGTGATGTCACATGACCACCAGTGTTTGAATAATATGGGGGGGGGGGAATCTGGTACTGAGGCAGAGCACAGCAGTTAAGAAGTCTGAATCCAGGAGTAAAGAGCAAATGGCTCCCTGAAATTAACTGTTGCAACCTACCCACCTAAGGCAGCGGTTCCCAAACTTCTTCCCACCCACCTTGGGCTTACAAAGCAACAAGCAGGTAGAGAAGGGTGATCCAAGCCTCCTTGCCTTGTCTTGCTCTTCGTTCCTTAATTTACCAGCTGTGCAATATGTGGCCGTCATCCTCCATCCTACTTCTGGTTTGGATAGAGCAGTACATGCCGTGAACCCAGCATGCATTTCTTCATTCAAACTAGAAGTGATGGTATTCTACCGTACAAGTGTTAGCGCAATGTCTATACACAATTTAGGTGCTGACTCTGGAATGTAACCCTTGCATAAGATGCTGGCTAACTATACCTGACCATTGTATTTCTCCTATGAGTTGCCCGTCCCCCCACTGCCATTGGCTGACCAGTTACAATGCCATGGAATGTTCAAAGACATTCTCTGTGCTCACACTAAATATGTCAGCAGTAGTTTTGGCTTTTCTTTTTTAATTTAGCAGGGCCAGTTCTCGGTGGGAAGTGAAAGGACAGCTTGGATGGGAGAAAAATTTCACACCGGGCCTAGAAATATTGGAGATATATGCTACCGGCTCTTGGCAGTTGCATATTGATTCAAAATAGCCACATTTTTGGCAGCATTTTGTGTGAATATAATTATCGGAGAGGAATGTAAATTGACAAAGACAAGGACTAGAGACCTCTGTGATTCAGAACAGTTCCTCTTTAAAAACAGATTAATTTGGAGCAACTGGTGGACATCCTCCAAATTAATCTGTTTTAAAGGACCCATTCCAATTTGGATTGGAGAGGCTCATCACTAATTTTCTTCCCCTGGCCAAGCAGTGGCATATCTTGTTTGGGACAGTTATCTGCAAAAGTGGATGTATAATTTCCACAGCCTCAGAATTTTTCAAACTGTTATTTCACATGTCAGTTTGGGTGTCAATTTGTAAATCTATTTCTGTATTGGGGATGCTTATCTGCAAGTACAAACACGTCATCCTGAAAATGACAACCATGGATATTTAGCTTTCCTAATAAATGGGTGACTACAGTGATTAGTGATCAATAGAGGAAGGTAAGTGACAATCTCATCCTATAGCCTCTTGAGGCATCTTGATATTCATGGGACAATGTACAGTATTAACTATCCCTTGATCAAGAGAATAGCCTGCAATAGCCACAGCTGTCTCAGCCTCTTCCTGGCAGTATGGAGATTACACTCTATTGAATGAAAATGAATTTCAAACGGCTCAGATAGGAAGTAATTTTTAGAACAGCAAATGAGAATTCATTATTGTTTCTAGCCCAGAGATATAGCGTGCAACTCATAATTTCTTTTTAGAAACTCCTTCAGCTCTGATTTACAATTCACAGTCAGGTGTATATTCATTTCATGATATTTTTGATAACATTTAATAAAATATTTTATCATAAACTTTAAAATTCAGGGGACGTTTCCAAAATTCCCCTCCTTTAATTTGAATTGCAGATTAGAATCTGGAGTTATCCATTCTTGTTCCTAAGTGCAACCAATGCGTTTGGCATCCACCATTGTTGTGGCTTTTATTTACATTTTTTTCTACAGAGTACTACACAAAGATGTTTTGTTTTATTTCTTTATTTGAAAAATTTACATCCCGCCTTTCACCAGCTGAAGCAAATGCCAAGGCAGCTTAAAAGCTCCATTATAAAATGTACATATAATAAAATGTACATATTAAAATATACAGTGTATCACACCAATAAGCAGAATGGCAAAAATCATTAAACCAGAACAAAACAGAAAACCCCAAACACACAGAAGTATAGAAGAAGTCAAATCACTGCACAACCACCCATCAACCAAATGCCAAATGAAAGAAGTATTTTGAGCCCTCTTCTAAAAACCATGAGGGAGAGAATAGTGACAGAATCCATATTATCATTTTCTGCCCACTGCTAATGTAAGCAAAAAATAAGGCAAATGAAACCACAATACACAGCAGGTCTTCTCATGCTTATGGTCTAGTCCACAAAGGGTGCAGTTCAGAGTTGCCCGTGAGCCGGTGCAACTCTCTTGCACCAGCCCAGAGGTAATAATATTAACTGGGTATTTATATACCACCTTTCTGGTTATCAGATTACTCCTCTAACTTTATTCAAGGTGGTTCACATAGGCAGGCTCTTTCTAAATCCCTCAAGGGGATTTTTACAATCAAAGAAAGGTTCTCTCTTTCAAGAACCACACAACATTTCAGATGGATCTTTCTTGGTCTGGTTTCACTTCTGGCCTCCAGTTGCCTCCCACACAGGCTGACAAGCAGCTCCTTCATCTCTCACATGAAGGGCAGCCAAGATGCTTCTTCGCTCACACCAAAGAGCAGATGGAATAACTCAGCTCAGCTTGTCAGCTGCTTCAAGGTCTTGCCATTCATGGAGTTTCAGGTGGCCTCAAACTGGCGACTTTCCGATATTATCTTTGGGCTAATGGAGGCTCTACCCTCTAGACCAGACCTCCTACCATAAGGCACTTAAGCACCACCTCAGGAGTCAGGAGATCAGTGCATGGATGTGCGCCAGCCTCTGGAGGCCAACCCCAGTACCATTGCACTGGCAGAACAATAAGTATATGCTGACTGAGTCAGGCCAATGTGGGAGTCTGGGGAGGGTGGAGGAGGACAGAATGGAGGTGTTCCAGAGCAGGTGGGCCCTTGGGCTGGCCAGGCATGGGAGTCGGTTGAGTCAGGATCTGGCATCTAGGCCATATCCTTACCCCTCTCCCAGGCGACCTGGCACAGTGCCGGATTGCTCAGATTTGCACCACCTCTTTAGCCCTATTCAGGTTGTTGCTGTGAAAACTGGTGCAAGGGGCATCAATTCCCCTTGTCCTAGGCTGAGCCACAGCCAGCCCCAACCATGCACTGGATACGGGGCAGGTGAGCTGCACTGCCTGTTTCAGCATGGGTTAGGATTGAACTGACAGTATGTTTCAATTTCAACATGCTTTGTGGCTCTCAAAGGAAAGAACACAACTACCACAAATAAATGATACAGAATTTACTTCAAAATAAGGGTTTGTTGAGTCTCGCTGTTGGTGATATGTGCCAGTTTGACATAGTCAGACACGCCACAAAAAGAGGTCAATTTGTCACTTGTTTTTTATGTACATTTGAAATTGTAGTGGTGGGAGAATTTTCAAGTTTTAGTCAGATTTGAACTCTGGAAAGCATTTCTCTCCAGAGGAGCTGAAGACACTAGACTCCCCACTCAAACATTTACAAGAAGATTCAAAATGGCCAAAAACGTGCGGCAAAAATGTGAACATTTGGTAAATCGATTGCTCACAAAGGTTTTACATTCCAGCTTTCATGAATCTTTGCGAGCAATTGATGCTCGCAATGATTCAACCTTTTTTGTAGTCACATTTGAGTATTTGTGAGAGATCAAACGAAGGGTTCACGAAGTTTTGGGCTTTTCCAAACATTCACTTGGTACTTGCACTAGTTCCATTTGATTTCAGGTCAAATGCTGGAGATGCTCAGTCATCCTTAGCACTATACGTGCAGAGTTTGCTACAGGATCCTCTTCCTTTAATTACATGGGGACTTTTCCAGTGCTGTTTTTCTTTAAGGTATTAGGCCTTCACCATCATAGAGAGTTAATGTCAGAAAATGAAATTCTCTTCTATGCCAGTGACAGAAAGAACTATACCAGCCACAATACATGTCCAGTGTCTGGTTGTCATGCTGGATACACACTCAAGGAAAGATTACTTTGTAGTTTCCTGACATCTGGTAAAACTGTAAATGACAACAAAAAGCTATTGTTTCATAACTCCTATTGATTGGTTCATCCACCGGCATGGTATAAAGAATGTGATTCATAATGGCAGGCACTTATGAACATCCTTGAAGCGAATGTCTATATCTGGCTTCAACTGACAACCCAATTCTTTTTAAAAAAAAATAAAAAATATTATTTTCCAAAATAAAAACAAACAACAAATATAAACAAACACAAACTCAATACACAACAGAAAGAAGAAGAAAAAAACACACGGAAACACACCATTGGAGGGTGCAAGCAATCATATATCAATATATCTAATCAATACATTTCTAGTCTTGTTCCTCTTCTAGTTTAGCCTCTTAATATCATTTATCTATCATATCATACCCTGTATAATATATCATGTATACAATATATTCATCTAAATGCCCTATCTCATACATCTACAACTTCATTTTCAACCAAGCATAAAATGGTCTCCATTGCTCTGTCTGTGTCGGTTTGCGCTATTGATCCAAAATCTCTGTAAGTCTATCCATTTCCGCCACATTCATTATCTTCTCTATTAATTCATCTTTCATTGGAATTTTAATATCCTTCCAGTATCTAGCATATAAAATTCTTGCAGCAGTTAATATCATAATAACTAAATACACATCATTTTCTTTATAATATCTAAGGTGATATTAAGCAAAAATAACTCTGGTTTCAGCGGTATCGTAAATCCAACGATCTCTTGTATTGGATTCCTTACCATTTTCCAATATACTTGGATTTTTTACATGTTCACCACATTTGATAAAACGCCCCTTCTACACATTTACACTTCCAATTTTTTTTTGATATGTTCTGATTGATTTTTACCAGTTTTACTGGTGTCTTGTACCATCTATAAAACATTTTATATACACTTGCTTTAAAATTTGTTGCTCTAGTAAATTTTATATTATATTTCCAAATATAATTTCCAAATATATTTCTATTCCCATTGTTCTAATATAATATTATGACCTATCCATATTAAACTTTTACAATTGAAGTAAGACATTCTTTCATTTTTGAGGTGAATTTAAGCCATTTATGTTGACAGAGTAAATACTCCATCCGCCCTTAACCATCATGTTTCTTTTCACTATTCACCTTCTCTTTTTGTTTTCTTCTTGTTGCTATTGGTGAATGCCTCCTTGCCCCTCTAGTTTCTTCCTTTTCTGATTCCTCAGATCTCTGAATCATCTGATTTCTTTTCTTCCAGCTCCATTTCTACACTTTCTAGTTCTTTTCTTCTCAGTTCCTCTTCCTCAGTTTCTTCATTTCTCGTCTCATCTTTCATCACTGTACTCAAAATTCTCTGCTTTCATTGTTGAATGTATATCTCTGTGACTGGAATTGAAAAAAAACATACCTTCCAGGAGAAGCCATCTTTATGGCATTTGCTTTCCTCTTAAGAATTTTGCTAGCTCTTCATATTCTTTTCTCTTCTTTCTCACTCTCTATGGGACATGTCTCAGAATTTTCACTTTGCTACCCTCCACCATCCATTCCCTTTCCTGTGAGATCTTCAATATTTTATCTCTGTAAAAGGTTCTGGTGAATTTCACATTAATTTCCCTTGGTAGTTCATGTTTTCTTAGATAAAAAGTGCTCACTCTTCTCGCTGAATCCAGATCCATGAGTATCTCCTCTGTTGCTGTGTCAATCCACTCTGATATTAAATCATCAATCAGACGTCGTGTATCTTCCCCTTTTTGTTCTGGTACATTTTGTATTCTCACCATGCGAGCTGCACACTCCATCTGAATTTCCATTAAAGTTGCCTCTCCATCATATTGGTTCTGTTCTATCTCCAGTATTCTAGATTGAACTTTTGTTGTCTTTTCTTCTAATTTTCTAACCTTTTGTGTATTCTCATCTGCTTTACCTTTAACAGCTTTCAGTTGCACAGTGAGATCATTTAATTGTGTAGTTAAAACATCCAGAGTAGCTTGTACCTGCAGAAATTGATTTGTGTGCTGCTATCCCATCACTATTAATTTTTCTATCTTGTCTTATATTGTCTGCTTCCAATCTTTCCCTTTTGGTTCCTCTTGTGTTAGTTTTCCCAAGCTTGACTCCAGGGTGGGAGAGCCCCTAACTTTTACTCCTTTTCCTGTCATACTTTCTCATTCCCTCTTATATCTTCTTTCCTATAAAACTCAAATATCTGTTATCACATATATCACTATCAATTACCCATACATCACATCACATCATAAAAAAAATCAACTGTTCACCCATAAAAACCAATACAGGAAAATTTTAAATCAAATATACCTTTGCCTTGCAATGTTTTTTAACGCCACTAGATGTTTTCAGCGTATCGTCCTCTTTACTTCACTTGTCAAGTGCTGTTCTTATCCTTGCAATGTCTTTTTAAATCCACTAGATGTCCCCGATGTTCTATTCATCTTATTCTATTGTTTTGATTCTATTGCTTACATTTGTTGCTATATCAACCACATTCCATTCCAGGAGATAGTGAGATGAATTCAAAACAATAAACCACTTTTGCAAAACAAAGAAATGCAGATCTCCAGCCCTCTCCACAGGCACTCCAGGATCTCCACAGGAAAACAAAACTGAGTGTTCCAAAGCAGGGTTTATATTCCAAAATGATTAATTTGTAATCCAATGAGTTTTAGATTTGTAAAGTTATATTTCCATAACAAGCTCGGCAAATCTCCTCCAAAGCTTCTTCTCACACAAGCAAGCAAGTGAACAGAGAAAGCCTTCCCCCTCTTTCCTCTTCCCAGAGGGGGAAAATCTGCCCCTCCTTCTTCTTCCCTTGGGCAAAAGCTTAATCAGGCAGTCAATACCACACACACAGCAGAATAACACTCACTTAGTTCTTCTTAGTTCTTCCCTGCCTGGGGCCTTCAGCTTAGTTTCAAGATGAATCCTCATCAACATGGACATTGATGGCTGGGTTCCCTTGGAGAAAAACAGCCCCTGGCTGGACCCTTCTTCTCCAAAACCATACACCATCTGTAGGATCGAATCTCTCCTGATCACAGATCCTCAGATTTCCTCAGACCCACGGTTTTTTTTTGGGGGAGGAAGTAGCATGCTTTCCCAAGAGCTTTCGAGAGCTCAGAAAAACAGCCATTCAGTTGCCTCTTGCCCCCCAACTGACAGCCCAATCCTGAGCTGCCCAGAGTGCGAGGCTACCGTGGTGCCAAAAATGGCTGCTGTGGTATCCTGCACACCTTGGGGCAGCTGCCACCACCTCCTCAGGAGAAGGGGACTTTCATCCCCATCCCTGAGTAAGAGAAGTAGCCCCACAATAGGGCTACTTGATTCTACAATGGCTCTTGAGCTGGTGCAGAATCAGAGTCCTGTGTTGAGCCGCACAGCCCAGCACAGGGCTCAGGATTCGGTGGAGCTGAGCTTTGCTGGTCCTGCCCCCTCCCACCCCACTCCCTCCCCCTGCTCCACCTCCTCCTTGCCCTCTGCCTGACCTCTCCCCACCTCCCCCTTTCCCTCCCACTTGCCTCCCCCCATGCCGCCACTCACGTCTCTGCTGCCCAGCAGTCCAGGCAACCACTGAGTGATGGAATGTAGGTGCAGCACCGGAGCTGGTCCAGCGCAGGCTCATGTTGGGCTAGCTCCAGTGCTGGGTACACTGTAGGGCTTTGGCAGTTTGACTCGGCGGTTTAGCTAGGCAGTTTGACTCGGTCAGTCCGCTTCTCCGGGGACTACACTGGCTGCCCATTCGTTTCCGGGCCCAATTCAAGGTGCTGGTTTTGACCTTTAAAGCCATATACTGCTCTGGGCCAGGCTATCTTAGAGATCGCCTACTCCCGTACAATCCGGCTTGTTCTCTCATGTCATCAGAGAAGGCCTTTTTACAAGTGCTGCCACCCAAGGAGGTTCGTGGGGCGGCGGCAAGAAATAGGGCCTTCTCAGTAGTGGCACCAACGTTGTGGAACTCCCTTCCTCTTGACTTGAGAATAGCTCCCTCTCTTGAGTTTTTTCGGCAAGGCCTGAAGACCCTGCTCTTTAAACAAGCCTTCTGATTCCATGGCCTTCTTAACTTTTTTATACATCTTTTAGTTTCTTTTTACAGGCTGGATTCCTCTATGACTTGCTGTTTTATGCTCTTTTTATTCTGACTTTATCCTGACTACTGTTTTTATGGCCTCTGTTAATGTGTTTTTATTATGTTTTTATCTTGTTAAATCATGCTTTTAAAACTGTTTTTATATGTTGTGAGCCGCCCTGGGTCCCTTTTAGGGAGAAGGGCGGGATACAAATAAAGTTTATTATTATTATTATTATTATTATTATTATTATTATTATTATTAGGGGCTCACAAACATGCCTTATGGCACATTTGCGACAGTGTGTGACAGCAGTAAGCCAGCATGCATTGCTCAGGATTGGGCCCTAAGTCAGGCCATTGGTGCTCCTGGAGCAGTACTACGTACTCTGACTGGCAATGGCCCTCCAGGGTCTCTGGCAGAGGTTTGGGGCCACAAAGGACCAAAACTAGGACCTTCTGCCCACAAAGTGAATCACCTGCATTCTGATCGGGTTTCATGATTGTGATGGATTTGGGTGTTCTGGTTGGGTCAGGACCCCTCATATGTTGCCTGTCCTTCATCTCCTCTGAAAGAAAAGCAGAAGGAAAAACAAAAAACAAAAACAGGTCAACATCAGTCCAGTTGTCTGGTCTCAAACTTGCTTTCCTACATTGAGGCTGCATCAGTGCCAGAAATTTGGATTAATATTAAGTCCATTTGCTAGAGAAAAGATTTGGAGTAAACTCTTTGCACTTCTGTCTGTATCACTTCCCTCCAAGCTTCTTTTATCTCTGATGCACATTTTTGTAAACACTTTATCTGTTTGTTTGGCTTATGAAAAATCTCTATCTACTGATTGCTTGGGTACCCCATGGCTGCAGATTGCAGGGGAAGACATCATGATGAACACACTGCCATTAAAGGGAGCTTGTCTGCCACTACTGATCTTCTCCTTGAAGGACCCCTAGTAAGTTCTCAAGGAAGTCCCTGGAACACAGTTTCAAGCAAAGCCACTGCAGGAGTTTGCAGCATTGAAACTTTGTTAACGTTCTTCTCCATTCCAAACCTGCAGTTTAGAAAAGCCATCTCCATCTGCTAGGAACAGTTGGCCCTAAGCAGAGAACAATTAGGATTTCTGTTTTCATTTTGATGATGCAGTGTTTTTAATTTCACTCGGTACAAAAGAAACATTAACGCTTGATTGTGGGGGGTTAAATTATTACAATTAGAGGCTTCCACAAATTAAATTCCCACATTAAGGGCTGTTTTGTGTTTGCTGGTTGTGAGTCTGGACTAGACATTTGTACTAGACCAGAGCTAAACTGAAGTGGTTATGAACATGGCCAAATGATAATATGAAGGTCTTCTGGGCTATTTATCTACTTCTGAACTCCAGGATCCTGGGCTTCCAGAGACTGAGGGTGTTATCAAGGTTACCATTTTTCTCCAAATGCTTAAATAGAATGACATAGATCAGTGGTTTCCACACTTTAAGCACTAGGACCCACTTTTTAGAATGAGAATCTGTCAGGACCCACCAGAAGTGATGTCATGACCAGAAGTGACATCATCGAGCAGGAAATTTTTAACAATCCTAGGTTGCAATTCTACTCACACTTACCCAGGAGTAAGTCTCATTGACTATCATTGTTGCAAGCATATACATAGTAGCCTGTTAAAAGTACAGATCTGTCACATTTCCTCAAATGCAGTCACATATGGTAGCAGCAAATTGAATGTATTAAAAATAAAACATTGAGATGAATGGGGACCCACCTGAAATTGGTTCATGACCCACCTAGTGGGTTCCAACCCACAGTTTGGGAAACACTGCCATAGATACTACAAAGTACCACCTGTCTGTTACGAAACATCCAGATATTCAGCAGGCCAGCACTGTAGTACTAGCCCTTTGTCACCTACCCCACAGTCCTGCACAGCTATCCTACCTGCTTTGGGCAAAGCTGTTGTTCCCTTCTTCTCTCTCAGGAATTGAGTGTGTGAGACTCAGTTTCCTTGTGTCTGTTCTGCTGTTGGGTCCAATCAGGGACGCCCCACAATGAAGTAAGAAGTTGACTTCCAGACAGTTTCATTTGACTGGGTTGATGTCACCCAGTATAGGGTGGGGAGAGGGCAGCAATGGCTAGAAAAGTATCCTGAGCCCTGGTTTACTGGGTTTCCTAATTTGAATCCCAGGCTGGGGAGACCTGGTCTCCTGGTCAGAGTCCTTCTGAATGTGGAGCCCAAGTCTACTCATTCTGTAGACTGCATCCTAGTCAGCCTGCAGGAAATTTCTGGTTCCCCTCCTTTGGTGTCACCTGCTTTGATGTCACCCCGCAAGCAAATGTTTAACTTTCCAGACATCAAAGTATTGGGGCAGATGAAGTCAATTTTTACCATAGGACTATGTACTTTGGGCTGATTTCTGTTGCTTCGAGACCCCACAGTGTCAACATGCCACAAAAAGGGTAATTGGTTCCCCCACTGGGCTAAGGATACTTGGAATAATCACACTGGATAATGAGTACCCGTTTATCTTGTTGGCGCTCTCTCATTTTCTCACTGGTGTAAGTCTCTTCTTTGGTACACAGCATGGGTTGCAGTCATTCTGATACTTAACACTCCTGTTAGATTGCTCTCATCATGTTGTTTCTGAGAGTTTTCTCCAGTGTTGTTCAGCAATATCTCCAGTTAGTCTTCCAATTGTTTTTGATTCTTGCAGTCCAGCATGACAGAACTCAGAACTTTTGTTTCAAAAGTTTTCCAAGTCTAGGTTTTCTTGCACTTCCCCTCCCCATAATAATATTCCCTCTTCCTGTCGTTTTACTTACTTATTTATATCCCACCTTCTCCCCGAAGGGACCCAAGGTGGCTTACAACAATAATTAAAAGAATACAAAAAACAGCACAATTAAAAACAAGGTAAAACACATTCACAAAAAAAACATCTTAAAATACATCCATCAGACATGAAAATGTGTAAAAGGGAAACAGTTTTGTCTGGTTTTTGTGACATTTTCCTTACACAGTGCGCACCATTCAGTATCTCACCCATGTTGTCTAAAAAAGGAAAAGAGCACCAAAACTATCTTCTACTTAGCTTCTTTCACAAAATGTAGGGTTTCAGAATATAATTATACTGATTATGTAAAGAGAGGCTTAAAAGACATGCTCAAAGATGCCAGATACATTGTGCCTTACAATTCAGTCTACTTAAGTTCAACAGTTCTGTGATATGTAGAATTTTCTTCTTCTTGTGCCTTCTAAGAGTGCTTCCTAAGAGTGCTCCCCCTCCGCTTCCCAAGCATACAACATTAGGTAAAGAACCACCTTCTGAATCCTGTATATAAACGAGAAATATTCTCCACAGCAAGAGACTGCAAAGAGCAGGCCGAGAGAATCTGGGACCCACCAGGCCAAGTGCAGCCCACAAGCGACTCAATAAAGCTGTTTTTACTAGGGTTGAGATGCAATCAAAGTTTCAGCTGAAATTGGACCAGACTGGGGGACAGTTTCAGGGAGAGGAGCAAAAGTTGTTGAATTTTATTTTTTTATTTTTATTTTTTTTGGGGGGGGAGAGCAGTGGACTTAAAAAGGCAGCAGGTCATTTCTTTTAAAACCAATTTTGCTGTGGTGACAGACAGCAGTGATAGTGGGAAATCCTGCTGGGAGCGACACGTTTTTTCCACAGACTGCCGTGGTGCACACTGCATCCAAGGCATTTTGGGAAAAAGAAATAGTAGCCACAGAGCTCAGTAACAGACCTGCCCCCTCGTCATGCCCCGGGGCAAAGGTCCACGATGCTGCCCCCTGCGTGATGCTGCCCCCCTGCTTACCAAGCGCTATGCGTACCAAGCGCTATGAGCATCACACGATGTCAGGACAAAGTGAAAGTGAAAATGCATTCTGAAGCTTCCCCGCTTTCTTAAGCAGGACTTCCAAGAAACCTCAGAAGGCTTTCCATGCGGTCTGGAAAGTGCATGGAAAGTGCAGACTCAGCACTTGGGGCATTTGCCCCCTTCCAGGCCTGCCACTGAAACTACTTAGAGGACCTCAGCAGCTGCTTGTGGCCCGAAGTACCAAGTTGGCCCAGGTTTTGTGGTTTGATCTCCAGGCCTGGTAAGTTCCTAAAGTGGCTTTGTTACCTAAGTGGAGAGGAATGACCTAAGCCTGAGCCAACACAGCCACAGTCCACCAGTGTATAGGTTGTCTGATCAGTCAGCCAGAAAAAGGCAATGATGTTTAATGTTCTTGTTGCTATGGGAGCAAAAGCAGCAGCTGCTGCTCCCATTTGTGGTGCCTCCCTCCTCTCTAACCTGCAATACGTACTTCCTACAGAAGCTAAACGGCTGTCTGCTTCTGCAGGGTGATTGGGGTGAGCAGGGAGTCAGCACTCTTACAAATAGACATCACCAACAAGCACCACAGAGATGCACAGCTGTGGAGGGGACAGGATTGGGTGTGCCCAGTGAGGTGAGCAAGAGTGCCTGTCCACTCAGCAACTGGGTGTTTGCAGGATACTGACCACAGCTCCTTCCATTACCTGAATGTGAAATCAGAGACTCCCCCCACACACACACCTTGCTGGCCCTACAACAGCAATTTTGCAGTTGTGGGGATTAACTGCCCAATCCTGAGCTTCCCATTGCCCACTGGAGCAGTGGCGCCAAAGCAGCTACTGCAGTATCTAGTGGGTGCCAGGAAGCAGCCAGAGGTCTCCTCGGGGGAAGGGGACCCGACACAGAATTCAGGATATGGTGGGGCAGAGCTCCACTGATCCTGCCTCCTCCCGTCCTGGTTCATCCCACCACCCCACCCCAGAAATAAGGTGCTCTTTGCCAAAAAAAAATAGGAAAAATAAATGAAATCTACCACTGCTGCCCTGGTAAGCCCTCCACAATGGTTGACAACTTTTGCCTTCTCTCCTGATAAATTAAGCCCTTTGAGAGATCATACAGGCTTAAGCATTCACACAGATTTCTGCTGCAACTGTTGAACCATTTCTCTCACATGGCCTATCTCAATAGGAGGCCTTCTAGCCTTCTCCGTAAAGACAAAGTACACAAAATCAGCACAAGGAAAATTCTATAAACCACCACATGGCAGTGAATCCAGGAACAAGCAGCCCTTACGAAGAGATGCTTCCTGTGATGGGGTGGTCCACATGGCAAGCAACAGTCACTCATTATGATCACTACATGGAGCCACTGCACCACTTGGAAACATTTCTAGTAAGTTCCAAGAGATGCCCATTACAAACAAATGGGTCCTTAGAGCTTCATTTCATGTATATTAAAGCCCAGCAGTTATGGGTAAGGGTTACATGGAAGGTCCTGTATCGATCAGTTGTGCTACTGAACTTTAATTGAAGCTGTTAACATTTCCATTTTAAGATGCAGCTGCTTATGGGTCTGTTTAAGAATTAGGCTCGTATAGCCAGATCTGCTCTGGTATCCTTTTTCATTCAGCTTGGCTAGCTAGCAATAAAAAGATCAATTTAGGAAGGTCAGAGTAATCATCCATAGTATATTTATGTACTGAATGCATCACTCTCCTCTAATTTATGCAGATCAATAACTAATCCAAACAGGAGAGGGGAAAAAAAAACAAACTGTGCTTCATATCTGTAATATACAGGCTATGATATTTTTGCAGATAACCTGATTTAAGAGGATAAGAATTTGGGCCGACAGAAAGCCCATTTTTATATACCTGAGGGATAATATTATTGCCTCCTTCACAAAAACACTTCCCAAACAGTGGGTCATATGAGTATGTTGCATGAGATGCCAGATACTGGGGTCTGAGATGTCTTTCTGCTAGGGATTAAGTTGTGAAAACCTTTGCATGAAGGGGCAAAGAGTAAGTCAAGGCAAAAGAGGAAGGGCATAGGACTGCGTCAGGGGGACAGAACTGATCTATCAATTGAACCCAGTGGGATCTGGGGCTAAGAGTGATGCCTTGGCCAGGAAAGCCACCACTTCTGGCGACCTGTCCAGTCCCATACCCCATCACATCCACATCACCCTCTTCCTGGTTCCCTGCCTTTAAAAAAGGCAGAGAGAATTCAGAAGGGAGAAAAGGAGTGGGAGAGAAGTGACTCCAGCCCTGTAGTCTCATATCCTACCCCTACTACCTCTCTGCTTTTCCCACCCACTGCCTTTTGAAAAGGGAAAGAGTGGGAAGGAGGAGAACATTGAGGGTGATGGTAAGAAGGGAATCCTGAAGGGGCAGAGAGGAGATGTGGGTGCCAACTGGGTAAATGCCAAGATTTGGGGTGATACAGTGGAGATGAGGGAGAGGGAAAGCACAGCTTGGTGGAGGGGGCAGGGAAAATGGAGGAGTCAACATTTGAACAGCATCCTTCATGCGCCATGGGGGTGTGCTTGTGCCAGGCCAGGTGAGTGTGTTTGGTCAGCCAGAATGTGCCTGTTTCCCCCTCTCCCCATGTTCAGGGTAAACACCTGAACAATGCTTGGGAGTCAGGAATTCAGGAATACCAATTCAGGAATACCAATCCATGGTCTGCTATATTGCTCCAAGGTCTGTTGCAGTGCCTGTAGCTTTTTCCCTGCCTGGTTTCTGGGGTCCCAATCCTATCCATCTTTCCAGTACTGATGCAGCCACAATGCCACAAATGTCCCCCTACCTTGAGGAGGCCTCTGTGACTGCCCCCCCCCCCCACTGGCTGCAGTACATTGCTTTTGGCATGGCTGCATGAACATTGGAAAGTTGAATAGGATGGTTGGTTTTCATGCATGTCTATGGTTGCAGCTCCCTCTGCCATCCAACAGAGAATAAGGAATCAGGACCAGATCTGCAGGCTACCAGCTCAAGCCCCGTGGCCCCCAGTCTATGTTCTACAGTTCTGTGACTCCATGAAATATGATCCTACCAGATGCATCACCCACAAACACATATGCATGGCAGAATGTATAATCAAATTGCCATCTGCCGGAGCCACAGAGAAACTGAAATCATTTGTATGCTTTCTGACACATATCGTGCCACTTCCCAAACTTTATTCAACCTTTGCACATTGATTGCACTTTCTTTGGGCCAAGCAAGCCCTGTTTCCTTGGAGGATCATGTTGCAGATGAGAGAAAAAGAAAACCAAGTGATTGGGAGGATATTAAGTAATTTGTTAAAGGTCACATATTAACTCGGTGGAGGTCAGTGGATTGAATGCTCAATTCAACTTCAGTTGCATTGAAGATTTTTCACTGCGCTGCCCTGAGCTACCAAAATAACTATCCTTCTCTTGTTCTGTAACCTTTCTTTTTCTGCTGCGATCTCATCAACTATCAAATCTCGCAGTGGGGACCGATCAGTTTGAGATGAAAAACTTGCCAGCAAACGTGTCCCTGTGCAGCAGGAGGTCAGTGCTGACAATTCAGCAGGTAGTTTTCTTCCAATTCTGACCTTGTGGAAATGCCGGCATGAGCAAATGTGTTGCTTTCAGCCTCGTTCCTATGTGCGGATGGAACTACCGATTGATGTCCTCTTGTTCTTCTTCGTACCTGTTGCACGTAACAATTCCAGGTGGTAATAAACTCCTGGCACGATTCCTTTCCGAGCAGGTTGGATATCACTCATTAAGAAAAAGGACACGGCTGTTTATTATTCAGAAGTCTTTGGAACTCTGAAACAAAGAGAGAATATTTCTGGGCAACCTACTGCTCATGAGTTCACAAAAACTCATGAAGCAGACCTACCTAATTTACTTACACCAGTTCTTCTCAAACTGTGGGTCGAGACCCACTAGGTGGTTTACGAGCCAATTTGAGGTGGGCCCCCATTCATTTCAATGCTATTTTTTAAATGTGGATAGGATGTGGCTAGGTTCTTTAGGGAATTTTTTTGAAACCGATCAGCAACTGATTGGGAGGTTTAGTAGGGTTCTTCTTTTATTTTAGGAGGGTTCTATTTAATTGATGTGATTTGATTTTGTAGTATGGTGGGTATTAAAATTTTTTCTACTTGATGATGTCATTTCTGACTATAACATCACTTCCAGGTTAATGACATCACTTCCAGAGGGCCCCGATAGATTGCACTTTCTTTGGGCCTAAAAAGTGGGTTCCGATGCTAAAAAGTTTGAGAACCACGGACTTACACAAAACTCTCCTAAGACCTTTTAGGTTAATACAAGGCTTTTCAGTAATGCTTCTGGGGTTTTAAAACTCCAGCATTCTAAATGCGTTTGGTTTTGAAAGTACTATTGGACCCAGCCTCCCCCCCCCCTTTTCCATCACTGCTTTACCAGTGGCAAATCAGTGGCATGTTGCTGTCACTGCCCAGAATGGCTCCAATGATGACTGGGACGGGCCACTTACATGGCACATTGTGGCGCCTGCAGTACTAACTGTTTTGCCCCCCTCTAGCTACACTTCTGCTTCAGATGTTGTTTGATGTTCTGGCAGTGCCACCTGCTGCCATTTTCTTTCTCAGGATAAACTAGGTCCCAGGTGCATCCTGGGAATAAAAGGGCAGATACTATGGCAGCTGCCAGGAAAATGGGCAGAACATGAAGCCCTGCAGCTGCTGTTACAGAGGCATCATTTGCAGTTAAGAAGAAAGAAAAGTGCCATCCTGCTGGTGCCAGAAATATGTGCACCCAAACCCAAAACCTTTGCATTGTTGTAAGTGCTCCCATGAATGTTCAAGTCTCCTTACCATGAGCATACTCTTTGACCCCCAAATGGACAGAAATCCTGGGGCAAGAAAGCACTGATCTGAATTCACCACAAGCCAGTTTGGATGAAGCTCTATGTATATAGTGTCTATATGATGAAGAAGGTATGCACAATCAATATTGGGTTGTCTGCATGGACCCTGCGTGCATGGTTGTCTGTGTGGTGGTGGGTGAGCCAGTCCTTCACTTCCAAATGCTCTATGTACTGGAACAAAGTAATAGCAGACAAAGAGAGTCACAATAATAGCACACAGGTTGTTCCTCAGAAGGAGAATCATTTCTTCTTTGCCCTCCTGAGGAGCAATCCCTTCCCCAGTGCGCTCATAGCCACAATTTCAAAAGGATGAACATCAGCCTAGGTTCCAGTGAAAGGGAACTCATGACCCTCTGCACAGACCACAGGCTAATATTCACTTGTGATTGTGATTTGTAATCATTGTAATAATGATTGTGTCGAACGTCTTCTGAAAGTCCAGATATATAATGTCCACGGGTTCTCCCGCATCCACATGCCTGTTGACGTTTTCAAAGAATTCTATAAGGTTTGAGAGGCAAGACTTACCCTTACAGAAGCCATGCTGATTCTCCCTCAGCAAGGCCTGTTCATCTATGTATTTTGAGATTCAATACAATAAATTCAATATAATAAATGCCTTCATGTCCTAGAGCTGGATTCCACATAGGTAGGAGTAGTCACCTAGGTCAGTGCTTCTCAAACTATTTAATATGGCAGATGGGCAATTTTTCTTCCCAATGGGCCAGAGACTGCTACTGTATCTGTGCCATACTATTCATATGATTTCTTTCTTTCCTGGAAATTTACTGACAGTTGATGGCTCACAGACTGCCACTGGTCCATAGACCACCACTTTGAGTAGCACTGTCCTAAGTGACTGCCTGGCTCCTTCCACAGCCTCTCATTTCAACTTGCACATCGGACTGTCAGGACTGTTGACATGATGCAACCTTTGAACATTGCTCTGACTCAGCCTTAGCTTTTTGTAAAAGCCATACATAGTTTTTATAAGGTCCACTGTGACATGTGCAAGTGACTTCTGCAAGTTTTGCTATAATGGTACCACAGACCCACCTACATGTTTGAAGAGCAATTCATCTCCCATGATCCTGTAGCTTCTAGGTTTATGAATATTTTGAATCCCCTGCTGCAAGAGGGATTGTATGCAAATCCAAGAGAGATCCTTACATAATGATCAACTCCCCCTGCCAGCCTGGCACATATTACTTACCATCACTAGCATACCTGAGGGGGCAAATGTCCCTGGGCAGCATGCTTGGGGAATGCTGTGCCACCATCTATTCCCCAATAGCACACATTCCAAGTGGTTACATGCTTCTCAGAGCTGCTCTGAGCACTGTCTATGTTTTAAAAAGGAAAAAAAAAACCAAAAAAAAAACATAGAAGCAATTGCAGTGATGTCATCACATCACCTCAATTAATTCTGGGTCAGTGGGGTGGCAGCAGTAAAGCCAGGAATGCCATTGCTTACTATTACCACTGTTGTCACTGGAATGACACAGTGTACTTGTTGTAAGAGGCAACTAAACAGCCTCTTATGACAGGTAGATGGGACTCGATAGCCTGGGAAGGCAGCTCATCTGAGAGAAGAAAAACTCTGATCCCAAACCTCCACTGCCTTGTGGCTACATCCAGTTATGGAAAAGGTTTCAGGAGTCAACCTCGAGGCAAAATCCAGAGTCGGAGTCCCTGAGGCAGTTCATGGCTGAACACAGTCACGTTCTGGCAACTCCTGCAACGCCGCTGGAACCAACCGTATTGGCCTCTGCCTTTCCATTGGACCATTTCAGCGACGTGGAGAGGGGGGATTTGCTGCATAGGTAACAGTCTATCCTCCATATCTACTCTACCCAGGCTTTGCGCACTGGAGAGGATGCTCTGTTCCAGAACCACCATTCAGAGCGCAATACCATAGTCTTCGGTGACTGAAGGATGCCAACAGAGACTTTTGTGGGTAGTCTTCAGAGAAATGCATGACACCCTAAAATACAAAAGTCATGAAAGAGAAATGTAATTAAAAAATAATTAGTTGTGCAATCAAATCTAGCTTTCAGAACAGAGCATGATCATTTTCATGAAGTTCCGATGGTTGTCAAGACAAAATTGTTCGCCTAATAAAATATTTTCAGTTGAACGTCACCATTAAAAAAAATTAATAATGTGAGTCACCATGTTAATTATGATTTGAGGAGATAAGAACTTTCAAAAATAAAGTTATGACTGAGAGCTCATTACATGATGATTTCTCCTAGCATTGACATCATTACTAGAATACAAATCACACTGTCCACTGCACACTTTAAAATCATTAGCTGAGTCTTTGTTTTCAATGACATGACCACATGAAGTACACAATGAGCAGCCCATTAGAAATCATTTAAACTCTCTGCATACCAGGTGATTTCTATGAATATTTCAGCCATCTCCAGGGTAGCAGTGAGAACAACCCTGACACAGGGTCCTCTGGGGAATATGGTGCTTCTCCCAAATTGGAGATCAGGTCAAAACTGCCCATATAAGTCATGCCCTGGTTGCGTTTAAGGGGAACATTCCCGGTGTTACCAGAATGCAGGATCAGAGATGTTTCCACTCCTTCACCCAGATGGCCTACCAAAGAACAGCCAGCCAACAATTTAGGCCAGTGCTTCTCAAGGTTTGTCTTCCACCATACCACTTCACATGGTCCACCTATGCGAAGTACCACTGGAAGTAACTGGTGATGACCCAGTAAATTCTGGGTTGGGAGGCCAAATGCAAAACTACAAACACCAATAAGAGGCTCTGTATGGAGGGCTTCTTTCAAGCATGGAAAAGTATTTGTATGGAACTCTGCCTGCCGAGCCAAGCCTCCAACCCCTGTTCATTGCATCACATTCCTGGGTTCGCTGCTCGGCAGCAGGTGTCCAGGGGTCATGTGAGTGCCACCAGACACCTCCTCAAGTATCGCTGGTGGTACCCATACCACTGGTTGAGAAAAACTGGCCTACGCTGAGTTCCCCAAGGAGGAAAGAAGGAAGAAGCAAATAACCCCTTTGCTTCACTTCTCTTGCTCTGTCATCCCCACACAATTATGCACACACATACAAGCTTCCTTTGGATAGCATTCAAGGCCTAGTAAGGCATCTGGGATGGGAGGCCAATTGCCCAGTTGGTTAAAACATTGTGCAGGTTGTTTTATTCATGTCAAAAATTTACTGGGTTTTAAAATGGGGGGAGGGGGGGAAGAAAGCAATCAAATTCTATACTTGAGAGCAAGAGGCAAAGTTCAAAATAAAGTGAAGAGTTTACCTGTGACTTCCCCTACTTATCCCCTTGCAATTCAGCATCCTTTGACAATCTTTCTAGGAAATCCCAGCCAGACAGCATCATGGCTTTCAACATACAAAGCCCAACTTGCCTCTCCTGCACATCTTCCTCTCTCAGCTGAACTGGGCAGCTCATGCTTACCCTATTTGGTGGAGCTACCCCAAACTCTGTTTGAAATAAATCGATGGTCACGTTTCCCACTCCCAAGTCAGGTAAGCGAACCGGAGGTGTGAGTTAGGTTTCTGTCTGCCAGACACGCATGGGATTTCAAGAGGAAGGCTAAGGTGAAAGAGGCTATGATGAAAGAGCATTTGGAAAAGAAAGGCTATGGGTGATAGGTGACCTACAGCTCTGGTCAGAATGGAGAATGCAATAGATTGCTTCCCAGGTCAGGATCAGCACAGAAAGAACATTGTTCTTGAGGGGCAAAGAGTTTTCTCAGGAGAGGATGTTTGTTCATAACAAATGTCCACAAAGCTCCTTTGAAATTTCATTTGTTGTTCACAAAATCTTTCTGCTACCTTTGAAAATATCGTTTCTCCTGGTTAGAAATCCTGACGTTCTTTCTGAATTTCACCACAGGTTAAATATTGGTGTCAACCCTAGCCCTTTGCACACATCTTCTGCATGCAGAGCTTCTCCTGTGTATTTTTCAACATCTGTTCACTCTCTGCATGAGAGTGAACATCTGTTCACGTTGTATCAGCACGCTACAGGCAGTACTTTTCTCATATGCTGAGTTCTGTCTGAGATACATTGAGATGTGTCATTCACATTGAAGAGTTAAGCATTTGTATGCTCCACATCTCCATACCTATAGCTATGTAGGTATATACCACCTATAGCTGCTAGTCCCACTTTCTGCCCCACCCTGAAGAGTACAGTGAGCCCTTGGTATATCTCGGTATACAGTGGGGCGGGAGGTGTGGACTGATGCTTGAGCTGCCGCTACTGAAGCAGGAGATGGTTGAACTGCCTTTACTGAAGAGCTAAGCAGGAGATTTTGTGGTTGTGTTTTTGGATGGGAGATGGAATGCCAGGCTATGACAAGCTGTAGTACCCGTTGTGGTAGGATGGAGTTGCTGTGGAGTTGATTAGCCATGCAGGGAGAGAAGCATGAGAAGGGTGTGAGAAGGCCAACTGGAGAACGACCTTGAGGACCACTCCAGGCTTGATTAACAATTGCCTACTGAAGCTCAAAGCTCAACCACATTGTGAAGGCTGTGTCTGTTGATGGAGGATTCTGTGATTCAAAGAATATATTTGTTAAAACCACTTTGAATAATGGTGGTTTAGCCCATGTAAACCACCTTGAATGCGTCTGAACAACAGAGAAAGATGGTATGCAACTACTGAAATAAATGAATAAAAGAACATAAAAACAAAAGAACAGCCCCACTGGATCAGGCCATAGGCCCATCTAGTCCAGCTTCCTGTACCTCACAGCGGCCCACCAAATGCCCCAGGGAGCACACCAGATAACAAGAGACCTCATCCTGGTGCATCCCTTGCATCTGGCCTTCTGACATAGCCCATTTCTAAAATCAGAAGGTTGCGCATACACATCATGGCTTGTACCCCGTGATGGATTTTTCCTCCAGAAACTTGTCCAATCCCCTTTTAAAGGTGTCCAGGCCAGATGCCGTCACCACATCCTGTGGCAAGGAGTTCCACAGACCAACCACACTCTGAGTAAAGAAATATTTTCTCTTGTCTGTTCTAACTCTTCCAACACTCAATTTTAGTGGATGTCCCCTGGTGGAATAAATATCCACTAAGGATCCATACATTGCCTGTGGGATCAATGTCTCTTCTCCTCCCGCCTGCCAGGTACCCTGTTGTCTCCCTTCTGCAGCTGCCCCAACTTCTGGGATTGTTCACTTTCAATTTCATTTGAATTTTTTTTTTTTTAAATAGCTTTTTTAAAGAGAAAGTAGGATGCAGCTGCATACCTGGCAGGGTTGGGGCGACAAAGGCAGCTGCCCTCTGTAGTGGAATAGCAAAAGATCTGGTGAGGCGATAGAATGTGGTGTCTGCAGCGGCCCCTTTAAGAGTTAAGGCTGGGCTTTCAGCAAAGGGTGTGCTGCACAGCTGCATCCACGGAAGGCAATAAGGCTCTCAGGCATAAAAAGCACCTGCTGAAGGGAGAGTTTGGTGTGGGCAGCAGAAGGAAGAAAGGGAGAGTGGAGAATTGATGGGTGAATGGACTTTGGAGATGGTTGGAGGTGGTGTGTGGCTGCTGTGACCAAGACTTGCTAAGGACCAAGAGGCTGCTATATTGGGGAGAGGCTGCTGGCAGGAAGGAGGACCTCTGTAGGTTAAACAGGTGAGCTACCCTGGTGGTGGGGTCCAGCAGTGCTGCAGGGCAGAACCAGGGTCATTCTTGGGTAAAAAGGGGGTGCTAATTAGCTAAATGTGGGCATAATTCTACAGGCAGAGCTTGGATTAGGAGTTGGCAGAACACCCTCTCAGCCCCCCAACTCTGGCCATTTTCATCAGACAGAGCTGGACCCCAGGTACAGGTGTGCTCAGTCTGCAGGTGCAAAGCCACCATTTCTGTCTCTCCTTCCCTCGTGTGCAATGGATGTGGCTGGGAAGGTTGGAGGTGCACAGTTAGGGTCCTGCTTGAGTGCAGCTGCCACCATTACACTGGAGATTGCAGGCATGGGAGATTCTCCAGGCTGTCTGGAGAAATGGAACTGTGAAATGTGATTTTATTTTTTTTAAAGAGAAATGGGTGGGATCGCAACCAGTGTTATCACAGAGTAGAAAGAAGGCTGGACAAGATGACTAGCTATTATTCTGGTGGCATATCCTGATCATTAAACCTCACCTTGTATTTTAGTAGCTCCCAATCACAGTGTGTGAGAGTGAACAGCACCATCTTCCACAGCAACCACCATATACACACTAGGCCCAGGGTTTGCCATGTCAAAGCAGTGGATTGTCTGTTTGAAGCTTTGCTATTTGAAGCACATAAGAAGGTGAGGGTTTTCTTTCCTGTGCATCACAGATTCCAGACATCTGAGGCTCCTTGCCCAGGATTTTTTTGAGTGGCAGCTGTCAGCAGTTGACAATACATCAAAGAGCAAGGAATCAGTCTACCTTCTCTTGCTCCTGCATTCATATCAATCATGAGGCAAATGAACAGTGTGGTGTGTACAACTCCACAGAGCAGGGTGGTGTGTCTATATCTGTACACAGGGGCTCTACCTAAGCTATCTGGAGATTATTCCAATGCATTGGTCCTCTGACAAGGGAAAATATTGACATAGTGAGCATAACGGAAACCTGGTGGAATGCGGAGAATCAGTGGGATACCGCAATCCCGGGCTATAAACTCTACAGGAGGGACAGGCAGGGGCGTGTTGGAGGTGGGGTGGCCCTTTATGTTAAGGAAGGGATAGAATCCAGCAAAGTAGAGATTGAAGGTGGGTCTGACTCCACCGTAGAATCTCTGTGGGTTAAATTACCAGGCTTGTGCAGCGATGTAATACTGGGGGTGTGCTATCGTCCTCCAGACCAGAAATCTGATGGGGACCTTGAAATGAGGAAACAGATCAGGGAGGTGACAAGGAGGGACAGGGTTGTAATCATGGGGGACTTCAATTATCCTCATATTGACTGGGTCAATTTGTGTTCTGGTCACGATAAGGAAACCGGATTTCTTGACGTGCTAAATGTCAGTGGGAACAGTGATCATGCTGCGATCCGTTTTGACGTGCACATTGGGGGAAGAATACCAGGCAAATCTCTAACAAAAACCCTTGACTTCCAACGGGCGGACTTCCCTCAAATGAGGAGGCTGGTTAGAAGGAGGTTGAAAGGGAGGGTAAAAAGAGTCCAATCTCTCCAGAGTGCATGGAGGCTGCTTAAAACAACAGTAATAGAGGCCCAGCAGAGGTGTATACTGCAAAGAAAGAAGGGTTCCACTAAATCCAGGAGGGTGCCCGCATGGCTAACCAGCCAAGTTAGAGAGGCTGTGAAGGGCAAGGAAGCTTCCTTCCGTAAATGGAAGTCTTGCCCTAATAAGGAGAATAAAAAGGAACATAAACTGTGGCAAAAGAAATGTAAGAAGGTGATACTGGAGGCCAAGCGAGACTATGAGGAACGCATGGCCAGCAACATTAAGGGGAATAATAAAAACTTCTTCAAATATGTTAGAAGCAGGAAACCCGCCAGAGAAGCGGTTGGCCCTCTGGATGGTGAGGGAGGGAAAGGGGAGATAAAAGGAGACTTAGAAATGGCAGAGAAATTAAATGAGTTCTTTGCATCTGTCTTCACGGCAGAAGACCTTGGGCAGATACCGCTGCCCGAACGGCCCCTCCTAACCGAGGAGTTAAGTCAGATAGAGGTTAAAAGAGAAGATGTTTCAGACCTCATTGATAAATTAAAGATCAATAAATCACCGGGCCCTGATGGCATCCACCCAAGGGTTATTAAGGAATTGAAGAATGAAGTTGCAGATCTCTTGACTAAGGTATGCAACTTGTCCCTCAAAACGGCCACGGTGCCAGATGATTGGAGGATAGCAAATCTCACGCCTATTTTTAAAAAGGGAAAGAGGGGGGACCCGGGAAACTATAGGCCGGTCAGCCTAACATCCATACCGGGTAAGATGGTGGAATGCCTCATCAAAGATAGGATCTCAAAACACATAGACGAACACGCCTTGCTGAGGGAGAGTCAGCATGGCTTCTGTAAGGGTAAGTCTTGCCTCACGAACCTTATAGAATTCTTTGAAAAGGTCAACAGGCATGTGGATGCGGGAGAACCTGTGGACATTATATATCTGGACTTTCAGAAGGCGTTTGACATGGTCCCTCACCAAAGGCTACTGAAAAAACTCCACAGTCAGGGAATTAGAGAACAGGTCCTCTCCTGGATTGAGAATTGGTTGGAGGCCAGGAAGCAGAGAGTGGGTGTCAATGGGCAATTTTCACAATGGAGAGAGGTGAAAAGCGGTGTGCCCCAAGGATCTGTCCTGGGACCGGTGCTTTTCAACCTCTTCATAAATGACCTGGAGACAGGGTTGAGCAGTGAAGTGGCTAAGTTTGCAGACGACACCAAACTTTTCCAAGTGGTAAAGACCAGAAGTGATTGTGAGGAGCTCCAGAAGGATCTCTCCAGACTGGCAGAATGGGCAGCAAAATGGCAGATGCGCTTCAATGTCAGTAAGTGTAAAGTCATGCACATTGGGGCAAAAAATCAAAACTTTAGATATAGGCTGATGGGTTCTGAGCTGTCTGTGACAGATCAGGAGAGAGATCTTGGGGTGGTGGTGGACAGGTCGATGAAAGTGTCGACCCAATGTGCGGCGGCAGTGAAGAAGGCCAATTCTATGCTTGGGATCATTAGGAAGGGTATTGAGAACAAAACGGCTAATATTATAATGCCGTTGAACAAATCTATGGTAAGGCCACACCTGGAGTATTGTGTCCAGTTCTGGTCGCCGCATCTCAAAAAAGACATAGTGGAATTGGAAAAGGTGCAAAAGAGAGCGACTAAGATGATTACGGGGCTGGGGCACCTTCCTTATGAGGAAAGGCTACGGCGTTTGGGCCTCTTCAGCCTAGAAAAGAGACGCCTGAGGGGGGACATGATTGAGACATACAAAATTATGCAGGGGATGGACAGAGTGGATAGGGAGATGCTCCTTACACTCTCACATAATACCAGAACCAGGGAACATCCACTAAAATTGAGTGCTGGGCGGGTTAGGACAGACAAAAGAAAATATTTCTTTACTCAGCGTGTGGTCGGTCTGTGGAACTCCTTGCCACAGGATGTGGTGCTGGCGTCTAGCCTAGATGCCTTTAAAAGGGGATTGGACAAGTTTCTGGAGGAAAAATCCATTATGGGTTACAAGCCATGATGTGTATGCACAACCTCCTGATTTTAGGAATGGGTTAAGTCAGAATGCCAGATGCAAGGGAGGGCACCAGGATGAGGTCTCTTGTTATCTGGGGTGCTCCCTGGGGCATTTGGTGGGCCGCTGTGAGATACAGGAAGCTGGACTAGATGGGCCTATGGCCTGATCCAGTGGGGCTATTCTTATGTTCTTATGTTCTTATGCTGGTGGCTCTTAAACCACACATTGGGTTGTACTCTGACCTAAGGTGGATCTCGGCAGTGACATCATTAGCATTCTATTTTGTCTTTGTTTATTTATTTTTTCCTAATCCAGGACATGCTAATAAAGGGTCATTGATTGAAATAGAAGGCTGTAGAACTGTGGGGCATCTGTGTGCCACCTTCCTCTAAGGCAGTGGTGCCCAAACCCCGGCCCAGGGGCCATTGGCAACCCTTGGAGACTGCCAATCTGGCCCACAGGGAGCCCCCACTCTCTAATGAGCCTCTAGCTCTCCGGAGGTTTGCTGAAGCCCTCACTGGCCTGATGCAACTGCTGTCAGCGAGAGGACAGCTGTTTGACCTCTCGTGTGAGCTGTGGGACGAGGGCTCTCTCCACCGCTTGCTGTTTCACATCCGTGATGCAGCAGCGAAGGAAAGGCCGGCCTTGCTTTGTGTGAGGCCTCTTATAGACCTTGAGCTATTGCAAGACCTTCATGCATTCAGATAAGTTCCACCTCTAATATATTCATTTATGTAAATTTATTCAAATTTGAAATGTAAATTGATTTTTTTTCCCCAGCCCCTGACACAGTGTCAGAGATATGATGTGGCCCCCCTTTCAAAAAGTTTGAATGCCTCTGCTCTAAGATGAGGATCAAATTATGGCCTGGGGGCCAGATCCAAATATAGGAGTCAAATATAGAACACTTTAAGTTTTGGATCAGTTCATATAAATAAGCATAGCATTTTTCCTTGTGTCTCCCCAAATCATGGTAAATTGGAAAATAATTTTCCAATAAAATAACTGGAAAATAAAGTGCTCGTCTTAACTTCCATACATTAAGCAGATTTTGTACAGTTTTATATATTAGGCTGCTGGCCTTCCAAATTAAACTTCATATATGCGCACTGCCCTCTGCATGCTTTTGGCAATTTCATCCTCCCATAAGACCCACCACACCAATTGTTCCACACCAATACCAAGAGTCCCCGACCTTCTGGAATGTTTGTTTTGGGAGGGGGGTAGGCTTGGGAAGTTGCCGGGAGGGGAAGAAGGGGCATGAAAGACAGCTTGCACTTCCACCCTTCGGCACGCACTACTTTGGATACAGCCCGCAGATACAGGGAGCATCAAGTATCCAACCTTATAATTTAATGAAAAGAAACATATATTAACTAGCTTCTACCCACAGCATATTTTCCCAGTTTCTCCTCAGACATTTTCTGCAAGTGACAGCTTCTTAAATTTGCCAATCTCTGAAAGCTCAGCCCTTTTAGACATATTTATATTATAGTACATAATATTTTCCTATTTAGAAGGAAAGCTTTGATCATTCCTAGCACAACACCAGGTAAATGCCTGAGGCCTTCTCTCAGGTTCGTGGGAAACCCCAAACTAGGCTTGAAAATATAAAATTTGAACCAGATGACCAGCACTTTGCCGTGAAATAACATTAAAGTAGACTTTTGCTGCATTCGGAGACAGAATTTGACAATATATTTCATGCCTCATTTTGGCACCGACGTGATTAGACTCCAGTCATGGCTCAGTGAGTAAATTAATACAAGTGATGGTTAGTGACCGTGCAATTTGTTGCAACTCTTGTCTTGCCGGTGGTTTGCCTTTGCTGGCCAGAAATGCTGACTCCATAAAGAATGGGACTTGGCATTTCCATAAAACCCATTTGCCGCTTTGACCCAGGTCCCGCTCTGTTGAAATTATTCATTTATTTGGAAGGTTTTTACCCATGCCTTTTGATTAAGTGATTCTCAAGGTGGCTTATGCCATATTGCAACAATACAATTTTAAGAATAATTTTTTTTTTTACTGAGCAGCCATCAGTCCTTTGGCTGACGGCAGGGACCCGAGGTGCTTCTCTTCAGTTCTGTAGTCTTTGGGCACCTGTTTGTTGGAACAGACTATTATGCCTGGCAAGAATGGGAAAGAGGGTTCCTGCAACTGCTTTTTTTCTAGCCAATGGGTAGGCCCAGGCTGATCTTCCCCTTGCTGAGCTGTCATTTAGCTGACAACTAAATATTGGAGAAGTAGTATTAAGAAAGCCTCTCTCATTCATATGATCTGAGATTGCCCATAGTTTGCATCTTTCAGCAAGGCATTTTAACAGATTGCACAGTATATTCTTTCTCGTTTATCCATTGTCACCTTACAACAGGTTCTTCCTGATTTAAGTGTTGTCTGGTTCAATCAAATATGACCATGTCGGATATTTCTTACATCTCAGAGGTTAATACTCTTCTCTTGGAAGATTACTGCCCAATTCTGTCTGGAAGTAGGGCTGAGTTCTGCTGTAGTGAAATGGTTTTTGGTGGTGTGCTGTGGCCACCTGGAGTGTTCTGCCACAACTGGCAGCAGTGCAGAAGGCCTGCCACCAGACTAACATGGGTAAATGCAATAAGGGGCAAAATTATTTCAACATGTTCAGGCCCCTCAGCAATTCAGATGCAGTGCACATGCCCCAGGATGCATGACCCCCCCCCCCTTGTCATAGCACACATGTCCCTAGGATGCAACCTGTGATGTTGGGGGTCAGTAGCATGCTAATGATCTGGCTGTGTCTAAGCCCCTCATCTCAAGCTCATTCATTTTGCAGGGATGTAACAGTGCCATTTCCTTCAATTAGTCTGCCTGGCTGCCTGTGCAGAGCTGGCAGCTGACCCTCTGGCCATGTCAGCCCTCCCCAGGAGGTCCTGCTCCCTGTGGCTAACTGGAGATCAGGGGGAAGACCCCTATCACTCAAAGACAAGGCAACAAGGTTTTCCTCTGACACTTTATTTTACTGGGTGTTTTATGTTTTAACAGCACATTATTCATGGGAACGGAAGAGACAAATGCTTTCAGTACAGCATGCCCTCTCAGTCAGCACTTAATGGGCTTCCTCATAGGTAGGTGTGGATAGGATTGCAGCCATGTACATTCAGATAGGTTACCACAGTTCCTTCCAACAAGGTTCCTGTGCCTTTGTGTGGGCTCCATGCCTGAAGGTTAGTCCTCTGCCACAGGGTTTGCAATGGCATAGAGTTCTCTGCTGGATTAGGGCTATGGACACCCCCACCTAGGGGCCACTGCCTTTACTAACAGCCAGAGATTGTGGTGAGTGTGTGGGTCCTACTTGACTTTCCTGTGTGGAGCTGCTGGGGAGGATAGCCTACAAAAAGAGGTGTTAGAGATCTGTCTCTGTGAGCATGCCCTATGTTTTGTGCAAGGTGGGTGGTTGTTGGTGCAGAGTGGGGTGTTTGTGGGCCATGGGCTGCATTCTGCAAAAGTCCCTCTTAGTGAGAGTTTAGCCCCATGCCATGCTCCTTGTGCTCTGAGAGTGTGGGTGCCAGAGCTGGGCTTATAGATGGGTTGGGTGTGGATTGATTGGCTGCCAGAGATATGCTATATCTATCCTATGCTCTGTGAGGTTGGGAGATTGGGGGGTGTTGTGCTTTTTGGGTCCTTGTAACATGCACATGTCCGCCTATGGGATTCCTCTAATCTACACCAGTTCTGTGACTGGAGTAGAGATTTTATGCAGAAAGGGGTGTGTCTTCCCTGTGAGGTGTGAGGATAGAATTTGGCGCTGCTGCACCTGTGGTGCTCCACCCACATCATGCCCAAGAAACTTCCTCAGTGCCTCTGGAATTATGCTGGTGGTTGGTTCTCACCAGGTGTGCATCGTTGCAGAGTTTCAGGGTCACTGCACTGGTGTTCAGTGTGCATCTATCAGCGCAAGCCTTCTCCCACCATTGGAAGTCCCTTTGCCCTGTAGTTCAGTTTCTGCTAGTGTTTCTCATGGGTAGGACTGGCCCATTCATGACCGTAATGCAAGGAGCTGTGGAGGAAAGAACAAACAAACTGGAAGGCTTGTCAGCAATATCATGAAGCTTAGAAATAATTGAGCTAGACTTAAATAAGTATCTGACAAAGATCTCCATTCCTCTGAAAACTATTTCATTGTAAGCGTTGGAAAAGGCCATCAGCGAATCAATTAAAGCTGCAATTTACAAGTAAAACACAACAGAACTGTTAAGTGTACGACCTCTGTTAAAAACTTACTAGAGAAAAAACATGTGTATACAGTTTTAGACTACATGAATACAAATTAAAGGGAGAAAAAACACCTTGACAGTTCTGACTTGATTTTCTGTGTGGGCCAACAGAGGGGAGAAAATGAATCAGGCCTGATGGGTTAGAAAAGGAGGAGATTAAGCCAATATATTTGAGTTGGTTTCTTTAACAAATCAACTTTCTTGGTTAACATTCAGCTTTACATTCCAAAATCAAAATTGCTTGCCTAATAATAATCGGGAAAGCGCAGAACAAGGTTGTCAAAATGCATGTCAAGCTGCCTGGAAAAGTGGAAAGGTCTTTGAATGAGCCCCTCAGGTCCTACCAGTTTTTGCAAGGCTTCTATCATTTAAGCCAAACTGTTATAATGTTGCCAAAGCCACATCATAGTAATGATATTTAAGGAAATAGCAAACTGCTTTCAACTTTTATGCAGACAGAGAAGAGGGGAAAGACCTGCAAACACCCTGCAATATCAAGTCTGCTCCTTCAGAGGGCTGCTATTCTTTTCTTGAACTGTACTTATAATCCATGTTTTGTCCCCAAATCTAAGGGCTGGTAACTATATGTTAATTATCTGACACTATCCACAGATGGCAGCATGCCACGCCACAGTTCGGTGCTGGGTTCCAGTGCCACTCCAGTGCCATACCCCTCCAGTTCCACTTCCCCTGCTACCCAGCTTACCAGCCGAGCTGAAAAAAAAATCTCTCCTCCACCTAATCTTAGAATAAGAATGAAGAGTACCTGCTGCTCGCTAGTGCAGTAGAATGTTATTTTTTGTTTTAGCCACTGGTGTCACCAGCATGAGCACTACCCAGGGTGGGTACCACTCCCCCACTCTATGCAACACCCTCCCATACTCATCCTGCAACATATGGCACCCAGAAGTGGTTGAGTGATGTGATGATGTTATCTTGCGCACTGTCAAATTGCTTATGGGACAGCCCATTTGGGGTCTGGGGGTGGGAGGACCCTGCACCACCTGGCATGACTGCCCGCCACCCCCCCCACTTGCTAAGCTACTGGTTTTAACTTGGTTTCTGTTCAGAGGTACGCAAGCTCAATGTATGCAGGGAAATTCCTGCTGTCCATATAATAAAGGGGGAACTGCATAAAAAAGGAGGGGGCATCCATGTATATCTAGAACTATGACTCCTGTTTAAACATTTGCTCCAGTGAACTTAATCTCTGTGGCCTTTGAATAATACTTCTAAACATTAGAGGGGAGACTCTTTCAAATGGCCTATGTGCTAATTCTACTGGTTTGAATTGCCAAACCTGTCCAGTTTAAGCTCAGTAAATCATCAAGCTAAAGCAATTATTGTCTCCTATTGTCATCACATCATTAATTCTCGACAGGTTAAACAAATCTGGCATCAGACTTGCAGATTTCATACTGTATCAGCAACTTTTCTTGAAGCTTATTTTAATACAAATTAATTGAATCAACCAGCTTCCTTTGTTGTTCAAGATGAGCATAGGAACTAGAAGAATACGGGAGGAGGCAATGCTTTGACATAGGTGCTCTTGCTCTCTGGAGCTGTGATAATGCTGAGATGGGTGTTTGTCACTTCTGAGTTATCCTCGTAGATCCTGGGCTCTGCCAGGGACATTCATCTCTTGCTCTCTTAAATGATTCCATCTGCTTCTGTTTATGCCCAGGCTCTTTCCCAGTACATGGTGCTTTAATTCTCTTTCACCTTCAGACCCCTCCTCTGAAGCTTCTGGTTCAACCTTTAATCCTCATTCTCAGCTGCAACTAAGCTTAAGTGCAAGTCACTGCATTTGCTCACACTTAATACTTTGCAATCCTTTCCAGTCATTTTCATGAAGCAGGAATTATAAACCATAAGTGACTTTCCAGTGGCTCATGGAGGCCTGCAGAGGTCTTCTGAGGCCCGCGCAGGCCAGTGCAGCCTCCAATTCCAATTTGGAGCCAACTGGACACGTGCAGGTGGGAGAGCCCAAGCTGCCCCAAGCTAGGACTGGACATTGGGTCGTAACCCACCAAGTGGGTTGCAACCCACAAATTTGAGGCCCAACACCAGGTTACTGAAAGCCCTTGGGGCAATACCTACGCTGGTTTCCCAAGCTTAGCAGTAGTGGGCAAGGTAGGGTGGCATTGGGATAGTGGCTCTTCCCATCCTCCCCATTGGCAAATGAGGGCATCTACCTTGATCAACAAGTACTAAGGTTCAGTAAGTGAACTGACTGAGTAGACCCTCTAACAGGCGTGGGACCTTGGCCGGTGCCTGGTCTGACATGATGCTACCATTATATATTTATTGCAATATGTACATCCACATATTTTGCTGCCAATACTCTTGTACAGAAAAGAATTAAATATTGTATTGCAGTATATATGCATGGGATTCCCAGAATGCATGTCACTAGTTCTCCCTGTGGGAGATCCATACAAGTTACTCATGCCATAATTATGGATTCTGTGTTTCTCTGCCCTTCCCTCCAGAAGTAATGAGTGATATTGTGCAAGGATGGGAAAATGCACATTCTGAGCCAGAGCTGGTGCCGGGTGTCACAAACGTGCCATAAGGCATGCTCGCGATACCCTGTGCAAAGTCAACGCCGACCCAGTATCAGTTGGCACTGAGCCCAACACCGGTCAGTTGCCGCCCAAAGCTAGGTAAGTGGTAGGAGCCATTAAGAGCTAGGTAGGAAGAAACTGGAGTGGGAGGGGGGTAAGAACTTTAACTCCGTGTTGGGCCTTCTGGCCCGACTCCACACTAGAGTCTCAAGTCTGTACCAGCAAACTAGCCAGTGCAGACTTCAGAAGCCCCATTGCGGGGCTTTGGGCTTTTCCTGGGGGAAGAGGATGAAAGTCCCCTTCCCGCAAGGAAAACTCAAGTGTTTGCCACAGTGCTGCAGGATGCAGCGGTAACCACTTTGTGCCGTTGCACCCAATGGCAGCATTGCCTTTAGAATTGGGCTGCCCAGTGGCAGCCCTGCATTTTTTTATATAACATTTGCTGCTCTCTTTTCTCAAAGTTCAAGATATTTCAAAGGATGCTTTAAATGAGCCAGTAAATGTTCCATTTTGTTATTAGCCTGCAAGGTTCCATCATGCTGCCACAGTCCAACATGAAGAATAGTGTTAATTATTGTAAACTCTGGGTCACTTTACATAGCCAGCCATTGATTACAGAACATGCCATCCCTGCCCACTAACTAGAATCTGATTCACCCATGTAAAGACTTCCTCGGAGAATAAATTTCCAAAGGACAACAATTTTAGCGACTTTCAGCTCCCAAAGAGATTCCTGTAACTGTGTAAGAGCCACAGCTTGTTCTTTAGAAATACATTTGAAGACTATAGTGCACTATATCTAATACATACTAGATGCACACCACATTTAGAAAATAGTTGGTGTTTCAGGGAATGCATGAAATAATTCACAGTGCAATCCAAACCTGCAGTTGAGCAGGTGGAGTCCCCGCACCATGGGGTCCCCGCACCAGCTTGGCAGCACAGGACCCCAACCCTATGCCAGTAGAAGCACATGTTGTCACGCTGCACAGGGGCTGAGTGGTGGGATGGTGTGTCGGAGGTAGGAGGGGATATTTATGGACAGGGGACAGCAGAACGGGGGAGGATCAGGCCTGGGAGGGTGGTGAGTTTGGCAGAGGCCTCCTCTGAAATTTCCTAACCCTGCTCCCGAGCCAAGCAGCCCTACATAGGCTTCCTAGATTTGCGCCAGCTATATAGATGGAACAGATATGATAAGCCCCATGGATAGCTGGGGCTTTGCCTTGGGTAAAGGGAGATATGTCCCCTTATACCAAGGAGATCTCCAGTGCATGAGGCTGCATCTTAGTATTGGGTTGCTGATTGCTCAATGCACATTACCTTTTGTCCAGATTTGGAGTTAGCTGAATGTTCAACTGCAGGTGCTTGAATCTGTGGTCAGGGGCCAAACAACCATGTGACTATTTCTGCATGCTCAATGAGAATTCAGGCCTACTTTGCTCAAACCTATCAAGACTCACCCTTGTTTGGTGCAAGTCTTGGAGAAAAAAAAAAATCAGGAAAAATCATCACTGCTTTCAGTAGAAGCACTGGTCACAATGAACAAAAATACAACACACTATAATGTTTTTAGGACGTAGAGACACCAGGATGTGGTGATGGAGGGGGGAGAGAAACAACTATTTTAATCTGCATGGTGGCCCACAATTTGCATAGTTGTTGTTAAACTTAAAGAACCCCATGTGATGTTAGGGCATACCCACAAATAGCATATTGTTAAGTAGTGTCCCATCTAAAGGTCTATCTCCAAATTTTAAAGCTTATCACTACTTACACCTTGATAATTATAACAACCTGGGCCTTAGAAGAATGTCAGCCTCAAATGAAATGGGCCTCATCAATTCACAGGATGAGGACACTTATCGATATAAGATTTTTCTTTAAAATAAAGAGTAGGCTTACTCTACAAAAGATGCTTAAAAGCGTTTAAAGGGGGGGAGAATTAGATTAGATTCAAATTCCTGGTATGACTTCCTTGTATCACTATAAACTCATTACTGCAAATTGCTGTGTTGTAGTTCTCTCTCAAAGAGTGCCTTAATGATGCAAATACACACAGCCTTTTTCCTTTATTTAATATAATCCTGAAGACAGAGGAAATTTTCTACATTATTTTATATGGGAAACTAATGTCAAAAGTGCAATCAAATTAAAAGCTGAATGCAGGTGGAACATAAGAACACTCTTCAACCACCTACTGATCAAATAATTGCTATGCGGTGCTGCTGCTACTGATGATATCTTTTTTTAAAAAAAAATCAGATTTCAGGTGATTACAAAAAGTTACTTTTACAGTTCCTGCAATTAGAGAAGACATGAGATGCACCTGTTCTTTCCAAGCTGGTGCTAACATTAGGACGAGAAGCAAATGGAGGTATTTCTCGTCATTTAAATAGATTCATAAATTAACTGCTCAAATAGTTTAATGGGGAACGGCAATAAAGCTATTGGAACTAGCTCAGCAGCAGAACATTCTTTGAAATATTGGGACACAAGGATTCATTAAAGCAACGGGGGAGAGATATTTTGCTTGAGTATGACAGGACCAGAGTGCTGACAAAGAACAAAGGCAAAGCTCCAGGTCTACAAGGGACGGATTACAACTACGCTGGAATGGGCAGCCCAGTCTTAATGGGCAGCCCAATCCTGAGCTGACTGGCGTGTGGGGCTGCTGCAGCACCAAAAACAGCTGCACGCCCCACACGCCAGTCAGCTTGCACGCCCCAGGTAGCCGCCACCAGGTGCAAAATATTGCACGCCCCAGGTAGCCGCCACCGCCTCTTCGAGAGAAGGGGACTTTTGTCCCCTTCCCCGAGGTAAGTGAAGTAGCTCTGCAATGGGGCTACTCAATTCTGCAGCAGTTCTTGAGCCGCTGCAGAATTGGAGAGTCCCATGTTGGGTCCTTTGGCCACGGGGCTTAGCTGAGCTCCACTGGTCCCACCCTGCTCCATCCCCTGCCATGCCTCCTCCCATCCTCCGCCCACCTCCCCCACCCTGGAACACCTCCTCCCTCCACCTCCCTCATACCCCCAGTCACCTCTCTGCCTGGCAGCAGTCTGGGCAACTGCTGAGTGGCGGAATGTAGACCTAGCACCTGAACTCCGGCACTGGGCCCACAGTAAGGGCTTCCATCACATTTGTAATGTGATGTAAGCAAAGTAATGTGCTTTCCATCACATTTGTGACAGTGTGCGCCAGTGGTAAGCTGGCACACAGGGATCAGGATTTGGCCCTAACTCCTATGCAGCGATGCCAACACCACTTCTGCTGTATCCCACAGGGGAAGTAAGGCCTCTTAAGGTCTCCTCGGGGTAAGAGAACATTTGTCCTCTTGTCTTGAGATAAGAGAGATGACTACACCATGGAAAACATTTGGAGACTGAATGGTTCTCTATATATAAAACAATATTGTAGAGTCCCTTATTGGGTCTAGGACAACCAGCCTATGTCAACTGTCTTGAATAATATCGGATGAGGAATCTGAGGATGAGAAACATGGTGCATAAATACAGAAATAAAATAAATAAATGGAGATCAGTCCTGAAATCAACACCACATTACTAGCCTGGGTCATGATCTTCTGGCACGTACCCAGCACTCCATATGCATGTTCACATGCATCTCAAAAAAGCAACCAGGCAACACATCACAGTATTGTGAGCGATGTGGATTGCACTGTATCAAGAGAAGTACTATCACTGAATTCAGTCTAAAGGGTTCATACACACTCTCTTGTTTGTCATTCATGTGAAATTGACTGTTATATATTGGGATTTTGTTTCCAGAAGAAAATATGGAAAGCTCCAGCTGCAGTATGACAAACAACGCTTCCAAAATATGAACAAACAGGTGGCAACTCTGTCCCTGTCACCTCCACATCTTAGGGCATTCTCCTGGCATCAGTATCCCAGTGAGGACTGCTAGTTAGTAAGAATGTCTGTGGAATTCCCTGTGCCTTGGATTTTGAGGTTTATCTGAGAGGAACTTACACATATCAGAATCCATTTTATTTCCAGAGGTCTATTTCCAGAATTTTGTTTGAGGGATCTTGGGTGAGACCGGAATCTTTTTTTGTGTGTGTGAGTGAAACACGAAGTATATTAAAAATGAAAAGATGTCCTCTTTGCTAAAAGGCACCATATGACAGTATATGCAACCTCAAGGTTGTAGAGGTAGCCTATCGTGTGAGGGAGTGCATCTAGATGCAGGTTTCTTGTTGTCTTGTGTGTTCCTTGAGATATCTGGTGGGCCACTGTGAGATACAGGAAGTTTAACTAGATGGGCCCTTGGCTTGATCCAGCAGGGCTCTTCTTATGCCTTTGGCCTGATCCAGCTTTTGACCTGTGTGCATCTGCTGCAGCTTCTACAGGGTTCAGAAAAACCTCCAGAGGTGAGGGGAGAACAGCCCCTCTCAGCTACAGAGGCTTCACAGTTAGTCTTCACAGGTGATGTTGTTTAACCATGGCTTAACTTAATGGCAGGGATTAGAGAACTCATCCCTGTCATTAAGTGGCACTCAACTGTATTTAAAAAACATAGTTGCCCAATTGCATAGTGTGTGTTTTTTTGAAGTACAAAACATATGTGGGAAGTTAGATAGGATTGGGCCATGAATAGCGTTCCTCAGTTTAATGCATGGTTAGATCAGGATCTAACCTCTCTTCCACGTGTTTTGGGTCTGAGGGACAATAATGAGTCGCCATCTAGGAAACAACACTATGGGAGAATTCACAGCGTACAGTACCTCTCCAGGATTATTCTGTGGGCTTCCAATTACAGAACGCTGCCAAACAAGGGAAAATGTCACCAATCAGAAGCATATAATTATCCTCTCATAACAATAAATGTAGAAGAGGATAAAAACTGATCTGAAAAAAATACCAAATTCTGAACCACCGTAGACTTTATTCCATGAGGTGCAAAATTAGGTTGTCAAGTGTCTTGTAAGAAATGATTAGTATTGATTCACTTTGAGCTGCACAAAGGGGGGGGGGTGAGGTGAGTGCTTCTAATGGGATCCAAGTTATTACAGACTATGTTTCTATTTTGTCTTGTGATGGAAACCCCTCTTTGTTTTGATGACAAAATTGCATTGTGCTCAGACACTATAAAACTGTGCAAGAGGCAGGCATTATAAGGTGAAAGAATCACAGATCGCCTGCACAGGCTTCTCTGTATTTCATATACCCTGTGCTGGTGAAGGCAACTCAGGGACTGGTTCATTCATGACTCGGCCCATACTTGCACCTGCAGGGAAAGTAATCTTAAAAGCTCCCCACTTCATTCACAGCCCTGGCATATGCTCTACCTGTATGCTCGCATGGCACAACTTTTGCTTACAGGAAAATGCTGTACAAGATGAGCCTGCATTCATTTTTTTTTTAAAGGACATCTCCTGGGCTATCTGGTCTCTTGCCAGTTCATTGCATTTCGAGTGCACTCCATTGGTAATGCTCTGGGTCAGTAGGGGAGAGAACTGGGCTGTAGAGCATTTTTAAGAGGAATGCTATACAGCCCAGTTCTCTCCCCTACTGACCCAGAGCATTACCAATGGAGTGCACTCGAAATGCAATGAACTGGCAAGAGACCAGATAGCCCAGGAGATGTCCTTTATCTCCCCATAGGCTGTGGGTTTCCAACAGGTCTCCACAGACCCATGCCAGCTCTTTAGCTGGTGTAGCTCTGAGGAATGTCAGGCAGAAGGTCCAGTCCAGGCAAGGGGGGAGGGGGAGTTTAGGATGCTTCATGTACAGCTGCTGCTGAGATCCTTTTATGGCCCCTGAATTGCCCCAGCCCAGCCTGCTCTCTCTCCTTTAATCGCCCTGAGACTCTCCCAATCTGCCCTTACCACCAACTGACCAGAAGCGGTGGTGGTTTTTTGGACCAGTATCACCTGCATGTGGCCTCTAGGGCAGTGTTTTTCAAACTGTGGGTCAGGACCCACGAAGTGGTTCGCGAGCCAATTTCAAGTAGGTCCCCGTTAATTTCAATATTTTATTTTTTATATATTTGACTTGGTGCTACCATGGTATGTGACTGCATGTGAGAAAATGTTACACACCTGTACTTTTAACAAGCTACTGTGTATATTCTTTTAACAATGATAGTAAATGGGACTTACTCCTGGGTTGGATTGCAACCTAGGATTGCTAAAAATTTTCCTGCTTGATGACATCACTTCTGGGTATGACATCACTTCCAGTGGGTCCTGACAGATTCTCATTCTGAAAAGTGTGTCCTGGTGCTAAATGTGTGAGAACCACTGATCTAGGGCTTTGCGCTGGCAGCAGCAACTCACAGAACAGCGGAGCACTTGCTGGGCCAGCAGCCCAGGCCTTATGATAGCAAGTCAAAAGTTCCACCAGAATAAGGCCTGGATAGATTCTGGCCATTAGGCAATCAATAAAACACAATACAACAAATAAGATACAATCTATAAAATACAATAAAAACCAGAGATACAAAAACATTAAAATGCAGCACATACAAGAGAGAGAACAAAAATATGGAAACAATTTAAAAATATGGAAACAATATAGGGGGTAACCACTAAAGGGAGAAGGCAAACTCAAAACTAAAAGATTTTCAATCCCCATCAAAAGCTTGCCAGGGAGGAGACCATTCTTAATTGTATTTATTTAAATATTTATTACATAAGAACAGCCCTGCTGGATCAGGCCATAGGCGCATCTAGTTCAGCTTCCTGTATCTCACAGTGGCCCACCAAATGCCCCAGGGAGCACACAAGATAGCAAGAGACCTGCATCCTGGTGCCCTCCCTTGCATCTGGCATTCTGACATAGCCCATTTCATGTATTAACAAATTTATATCCCACTTTCTCTCCCCAAAGGGCATCCAAATTGGGAGTGATTTTCAAAGTTGTGGTTTTGCCGCAGAGAAAGCCCTGCTCCTTATGGGCACTGTGGCAAACATTTTTTGAATAGTACATGCCCCATGTGCAGGATAGGCAAAAATTTAGGGTTTCCTTTGGACTGAACACACAAAGGTTGCCATGCTTGCATAATACCCACCATCTGACTATCTGGATGATCCAGGTGACCAAGTTGAGAAGCGTGTTAGTTTTTGTCCCCCTGGTCAGAAATTCCCACATTTTCCTGGTTCATGGAGCCCTTAGTTTTTTTTCATGGTGCCCCAAGACCTACCTAACAGTTCCATCACTGTTTCTCCACTGAAAATGTCCAGCAGCATACTTGTGAGTTCACTATGGAATCTTGGGGCACTGTGGCACAGCTTGGGAACTGTGGCCCTAGGCTTTCTGGGACCTTTCCAATGATTAGTACCTGTCTATGTGGGCAGGCAGGCTAATACGATATCAGTTTCAATTTCAATAACCTTTATTAGGCATAAACAAGCCAAATGAAAAGACAAACACACAAGCATACACGAGAGAGGCAATGTAAGCAGACTCAGAGCCCAATCCTGTGGCCCGCGCTGCGCCTCCGTGGCACGGACCATAGTCACAAAGGTGCCGTAAGGCACGTTTGCGGGGATTACTGCCAGGCTCCCAACAGAGGTGGCTCATTGCCAGCTGGCACTGAGCCACCGCCCAGTGGGCGCCCAAGTTCTGCAGCTTGGCAGGGCCTGCAACCACTGGGTTGCAGAATGGGGGCGTTCCTGGGGGCATGGGGGAGGCATTCCGGGGACGGGGAGGTGTTCCTGGGGGCATTCCCAGGGGCAGGAGAGAGGCGGGTCTGCAGAGCTGAGCTCCGCAGGATCTCAGGCGCTCGTGGAGGGCTGCGCACCCTACACAAGTGCCTTCACTTTAGCAGCGACCAAACAGTCGCCACTAAAGTGAGTAGTTCCATTGCGGAACTGCTTCCCTTACTTGGGGGAAGGGGACGAACGGCCCCTTCTCCGGAGGACCCTCCTGCGGTAGCGTGGGAGGCTAGGGATCTGGCAGGAGCCCTTTGTGGAGCCGCCGGGTCCCGCAGCTCCGGGCAGCTCAGGATTGGGCTGCCTGCCTCTAAGAAGCTGAATCACAAGGGTAAATGGCAGAATTAATTATGCATCTTGTTAGAATATCAGAATAGCAGGCTAATGCACATGTTTGTGGCCTAATGAGTACAGTGGAATTATTTGCACAGTTGGTCTAAAGAAAGTGGGGCATGTCTATTTGAGGAAAGTTTTTTTTCTGCTAAGATAGTAGTTTACATGGACTACATATGCCCTGGGAAGGCATGCTTTAAATATAGAGAAGACCTCAGTTGATGGTTGCTGGAAAAATTCAGACTCAGCAAAATATCTGTATACATGGAGAACAAAAAACAATTAAGGCTGTTGAGAGGATAGATTAAAAGTGTATGAACTAAACAAGGCCATAGGGCAGGTTCACATGGGCAAATGCAATGAATTGCACAAATAAACTTCAGTCATGCATGCTGCATGTGGAAAATGTATCATGGGGTGTCAAACTCATTTCATAAAGTGGGCCAAATAGCATTAATGGCAGCTGCTGAGGGCTGGAAGTGATATCATTAAGCAGAATGTGGTGTCATTAAGCAAGGAGTGACCAGCAATATCCACTTAGTTCTTACCTAGGAATGTATTAGTTGCAATAACAGAGGAAAAAATCTTGACCAGTCATAAAGTAACCTCAAGTCAAGAAATTGATCATGCCTCAGAGAAGGCAAATGCTACTTTGTTATGTAATAGATGCAACAATTTCCAATGTGATTATGGAAATATATTGGAAGCGGCTGTTATGTTTTTTCTAGGGTATGTATCTGAAGATAGTCCTTAAAGTTTTGGAAGTTCAACTCCTTAATTAGACCACTGTTTCTCAAACTGTGGGTCGGGATCCACTAGGTGGGTCGTGAGCCAATTTCAGGTGGGTCCCTATTCATTTCAATACTTTATTTTTATTATATTAGACTTGATGCTGCCATGGTATGTGACTGCATTTGGGGAAAAGTTACAGACCTGTACTTTTAACAGGCTACTGTGTCTATGCTTTGAACAATGGTAGTCAATGGCATTTACCCCTGGATAAGTTTGGATCGGATTGCAGCCTCAGGTTGTCAAAAAATTTCCTGCTTGATGATGTCACTTCTGGCCATGACATCACTTCCAGATTAATGACATTACTTCTGGTGAGTCCTGACAGATTGTCATTCTAAAACATGGATCTCGGTGCTAAAAAGTTTGAGAACCACTATTAAATAATGATTTGGCCACAATATTTGCTTTTATTTTTAAGTTGTCTTTGTATTCTTTTTTTTTTTTTTTTTTTTTAAATACATGTCTAGGATGCAGAATGTGCATACTATACTGTCTCTACAGCACCTGCAAAAACTAGGGAGCACATTTCAGTTGCTGAGGGGTGACATGTGTAGAACAGGTGCTGCTAAATGAGTGATCGTGTGTGAATTCGGTTTTCTTTTCAGCAGTGGCTCCCACCAGAGTCATCAGCTGGTCTCAGCTGCTAAGCTACAATGTGTTCCCTGCTGAAAAGAGGGAAATGATTAGGCTGGGAAAGCCTAATCATCATGCAGGTGTGCTTTCAGCAGTGCTTCTTCTGTTGAAGGAACACATCACAGCTCAGTAGATGAGAGCTGTTGAAGACTGCACTGGGAGAGCCCAATGATCCTGTGGGTCAGTTAAAGATGTTCTGCAGGCCAGATCCAGCAAGCTATACATTTAACACCCCTGATTTAGTACGTCATCCAAACCAATCACCAAACAGCCATAGGATGTGGCAGCTCTTGGTTGGGATGATGGAATTCCTGGCAGGTCTCTGGAGCTGTATGACTAGACAGGCCAGACCACACGTTATATTCTTCCCTGCATAATGACATTCTTATGGATACACTGTATGAAGAACATTTTAATTACATAAACTATCCCAAACACTGCATATCAGGACTGGATAATGCTAATAAGCAACGCATTTACCACATTCTTTTGCGAGGGAGGGGCAGGGGATGACAAATATAAAAAACACAAAATTCATAATGTAGAAAATGGAAGCTAAATAACTCGCTGGGACAGAAAAGAATTACAGAAGGCTAATTAGTACAGATTAGAGAGGATAAAAACTGACAGAGGCATAAAGTTATATGCGTCAGACATAAGTCATTCATTAATTGGCAGGAGTAAATAGCAACCAAGGTGTCATAGCTGATGAGAGGGCTTCTTGCACCTTCCCATAAAGAGAATGGAAGTATCTTACTTCTTACTAGCATGGTTATATGACTGTTTCTGATATAAATGCCCCGAAACTTCCAATAGATAAGGATTTTGTTTGTTTGTTTTGTTTTTTAAATGGCAATTCCAGGTAACTCAGTAAAAGTTTCATTCATGAGTACATGGAGAGGTGCTGCCAGTCGGTGTCAAGACTACAGAGCTAAATGGACCAAGGGTCTGAGAGGATATATGGCATCTTTCTGCCATTTCACCAGATGAAATGGGTGCCCCCATTTCACCAGAATCAAGAGTTGAGGCATTTTTCATTTGCATTGCAATGGTTTTTGATTGAGCCCCCCCCCCCCAGTGTTATTGTGAATTGTTGTTGGATTTGTTGAGCCTAAAGAATAAGCCAAGTTTGGCAGCATTATGGATAGCATATGGCATAAAAATGCTGAGGTGTATCTAGGGTATTGCAGGTATGAACACCTGCCCAGGATGCCATTTGAAGGGGTTGCCGTGGCATTGAGCAGAAGGACGGGCTAGGGGGCCATCAGATCACAAAGCCGCTACCTCATTTTTGGCAACTTTGTGATCTGGCTGCCCTTGCTCCTTCTCCTCAGTGGTGTCCCCCTTCAAGTAGTGCCCCTTCAAGGAAGTGGCATATTATGATACCACTTCTGGGTTCTCCTGGAGGAGAAGGCACTGGCAGCAGTAGCTTCGCAGTCCAGCTGCTGCCCCCTTCCTTCTCCTGTAGAGGCTCCCATTTGAAGGGGGTGCCTCTTCAAGTTGCCGAATAGGAGACAGCAGCCAGACCACAAAACCACTGCCACCAGCGCCTCTTTCTCCAGAAGAACCCAGAAATGACTTCACAATATCACATGACGTCATGACTCAAAACATTGCTGCTTTGGGCACTAGAGCCTCTACGACAGCCATTTTCAACCGCTGCGCCGTGGCACACTGGTGTGCCATGAGTGGTCCACAGGTGTGCCACAGAACTTTTGGGGGAAGGTCATTTATTTGTAGGGCCGATGGGGGATGCGAGCCTCCACTGGCAGCATAGTGTGCCTTGTCAATTGTCAAAAACTTGATGGTGTGCCTTGATAATTTTAATGCCTTGTCAGTGTGCCGTGAGATGAAAAAGGTTGAAAATCACTGCTCTAGGTACACTACTGTGAAAATGTCATGCTAAACTTCCTTGACTTGATTTTTTTTTTGGGGGGGGGGGGGCTACATAACATTTTTTTTTTGCGGGGGGGGGCAGTTGTGTGTAATTTGTCTGAAGAAGCAATACACTGACTGTTTCTCCAAAATTGTAAGTACAGAATAGTTCCCCAAACCTTGTCAGTACAGGAAAGTAGTAACCGTTCACTTTCCTTATCAACAGGCATGTATTTATTTACTCCAATCTTTTAAAACAAAACTAGTAATTCCTTGCTGCCAAGGTAACCCAACAACCAAACTCTGCAACAAGATGGATTTTGCACCCAGATACATTTGCCTAGTACACAACTTTTCATGCATTTCTTTAACTCATGGCTTTTATTCTGCATATGTGTGACATGAAGGCGGAACAATAAGCAATCTGTCTTCCCTAACCACTGGAAGCATACTGTATCCCTGTCTGGCTCTGGAGTTTTCAAAATGGGGCCAGAGTAATCTGATCATTACTGAGTTAACTTTAGAACCTCTAATAGGTTGGAGCAGGATTCAATCCAGACATTATACTAAACATACCATCTAGGTTTTTTTTTTTGGGGGGGGGGGATGGGAAGGGAGTTACTGTACAATAGGAGTTGGGGGGAGGCTGATCTAGATCTGGCCTGCTGCACAGAGGCAGGGGGCACTGAACCCACTTCTTCCATATGGAGGGGTTTCCTGTGATCTGGCTGCCCTGCCAAAAATTGTCCCCGGATCTGTTGTAGACCCTGAAAATGCCGTTGCAACCAATGGTGTGTTTGGAGGTCCGTAGCCACTTCGAAGGTCAATGTGTGGAGGGGAAATGGCATGAGGGGAAAAAAATTAATTAAACGCTATCTCTGTGCTACAGTTCAGATCTGAATCAGGTCTCCAGCTGCTTTCAATTTTTTAAGTAAGCCCTCTTCCCCTCCCAGAAGAATCCACAAGAAAATGTTGTCTTTGACACCACGTTTAGTTTGTCCCTTAGATATTTATTTCCAGATGCTTTCAACTTCTGACCAGTATTATTCCAGGAATAAACATTACATAAGTTGGTTTTTAATAAAGCAAGTTTTACTTTAATAGAAGATGTTCTTCTTAAATCTGGTAAGTCAGACTTTAAAGCCTTTCTGTACACTCATAAGGACTAAAAACTTGTTTCTTTAAAAAATGTAAGCTAAAATTCTTCAAATGGTGAAATTAACAAGATTCTCTGGATTTCCATTTTTGTATGGAATCCGGCAACACTCATCTCTCTGCTTATAAAGAAAGTGGCTTTGTCCACACACACCCTACTAATATGATGCAGTTATTTGTACGTACAGACCTAATCTCTAATTAGATCAGCTCAGAGTGACAGGGGCTATTCTGGGTCTTATAACAGTCTCTTCTTCCAGCAAACATGTTTTTTTTTCCCCCACTGTGATTTCAGTCATTCCCTCCTCATCGCTTATCGATTTCTTGACTTCATGAAAGAAATCATATTCTTTTTGATTCGTTTAGAAAATGGCTTCATAGAAGGGGAAAATAAAGTGTGTGGGTTTGTAATAAGGATGGATTGGAGTGCAGAATATCAAGTTGCTGGCAGAGACGTATGTACACAGGACATCTGAGGATTGTAGTTTAAACTGGAGTAGACAGTTGGCGCAAGGGAGTGCCAACCCATATTTTCTCTTCCACAATTCTGACATGTGTGACTTGGTTTTAAATTCCTGCTTTGTTAATGTGCAGACCCCCAGATCTTCTGTTGTTCACCCTTTACCTTCTGCCTCCTGTTTGTGAACTCACCCAGTCCACCCATGAGACTTGGGGAATACACACCCTTTCAGCTACCTTGAAACAAAGCTAGACTTTGACATTATCCCTGTTGTTTTTGCCCCTGTTTTCCTAACCCATGTCATAGGCTTGGCATAACCTGCCAGAATTTCTATGAACCTTATAAATTGATTGAAGGTTTCCCTTAATAAATGCCAGGCACTCCAACAACTGCTGACACAGGCAGTTCTTGAATAACATGGTTTTAATTTATATATGGTTGGCAACCTTCAGTCTCGAAAGACTATGGTATAAGCCTACAGCACCTGCTATTCCCAGGTGGTCTCCCATCCAAGTACTAACCAGGCCTGACCCTGCTTAGCTTCTGAGATCAGACAAGATTGGGCATGTGCAGGGTAATTTGTCCTTTTCAAAATAGTTTTTTACTTTTCTTAGGGGGCCTGGCAGGGTGGGCAGCAGGAATCTATTGGCAGTAATAGCACCATCGATGTTCTCAACTCTCAGGCCTTGACACACCCCCTTGGCTCTACTTGAACTTGTGCCAGCTAAAGACTTGTGCCAGCTGGTGCAGATCCAGATAGACCCATGGGGTCCATGACACTGCAGAGTAAGTTAAGCTCCTCTGCCCCTGCTTGGTCCCTGCCCACCCACAGGAAGCAGCAGAGCCTGTGCTAGTGCAGCTGTGCCCCGAGGGCAGGCACTAGTAAGGATTGGGCTGTGTGTTGCCATCGCAGAAATAGGTGACCTATTAGTATTGGCAACCTTCAGTCTCGAAAGACTGTGGTATTGCGCTCTGAAAAGTGGTTCTGGCACAGCATCTAGTGTGGCTGAAAAGGCCGATATGGGAGTGACAATCCCTTCTGCACTGGGAGCAAGTGCAGTCTGTTCCTGGTCTGTTTCCCTGGCTATGGGCCTTCCTTCTTTGCCTCTTTGCCTCAGACTGTTGGCCAAGTGTCTCTTCAAACTGGGAAAGGCCATGCTGCACAGCCTGCCTCCAAGCGGGCCGCTCAGAGGCCAGGGTTTCCCACTTGTTGAGGTCCATTCCTAAGGCTTTCAGATCCCTCTTGCAGATGTCTTTGTATCGCAGCTGTGGTCTACCTGTAGGGCGCTTTCCTTGCACAAGTTCTCCATAGAGGAGATCCTTTGGGATCCACCCATCATCCATTCTCACGACATGACCGAGCCAACGCAGGCGTCTCTGTTTCAGCAGTGCATACATGCTAGAGATTCCAGCATGTTCCAGGACTGTGTTGTTAGGAACTTTGTCCTGCCAGGTGATGCCGAGAATGTGTCGGAGGCAGCGCATGTGGAAAGCCTTCTGTTTCCTCTCCTGTTGTGAGCGGAGAGTCTATGACTCGCTGCAGTACAGAAGTGTACTCAGGACGCAAGCTCTGTAGACCTGGATCTTGGTATGTTCCGTCAGCTTCTTGTTGGACCAGACTCTCTTTGTGAGTCTGGAAAACGTGGTAGCTGCTTTACCGATGCGCTTGTTTAGCTCGGTATCGAGAGAAAGAGTGTCGGAGATCGTTGAGCCAAGGTACACAAAGTCATGGACAACCTCCAGTTCATGCGCAGAGATTGTAATGCAGGGAGGTGAGTCCACATCCTGAACCATGACCTGTGTTTTCTTTAGGCTGATTGTCAGTCCAAAATCTTGGCAGGCCTTGCTAAAATGATCCATGAGCTGCTGGAGATCTTTGGCAGAATGGGTAGTGACAGCTGCATCGTCGGCAAAGAGGAAGTCACGCAGACATTTCAGCTGGACTTTGGACTTTGCTCTCAGTCTGGAGAGGTTGAAGAGCTTTCTGTCTGATCTGGTCCGGAGATAGATGCCTTCTGTTGCAGTTCCAAAGACATGCTTCAGCAGGACAGCGAAGAAAATCCCAAACAAGGTTGGTGCAAGAACACAGACCTATTGGAGCATCATAAAACCTGTCCGTGTGATCAGCTGACAATTTGTGTGAACTTTAGATATGTTTGTGTAATGACTACAAACCAAAACAGGAAGTCGTGTTTGTGTCAGGCTAGAGAACAGTTCTAACCCTGGTTTCTGAGTTTAAGCTTTCAGTCAGGGTTTCTGGGAGGGAGATGCCAGTTTACCAGGTGCTGTAACTTAGCTCCCGCTTGCTGCACAGTAGCCTAGGTGAGATTTCTAGGCACCCTCCTAGGCAAACCTTACAGATGCCTCAATAAATGATCACAAAAGTATGCGTATGGAGAGAAGAGCAGGGCACACACCATCTAGGAGTTAAATTAATAAAACAGAAGGAGATTTGAAGTGGGTGGATGGAAAGTGCCCTGGGGCACGTAACTCATAAGTCTGTGCCATGCTTGGGATTGACCAGTTTGATGGACACAGGCAGTGAACTCTAAAGGTTAAATCTGTTTTTAGTCCAATGCTTAGCGCAGCAAGGAGGGTATCTGGGGATCCAAGTGTATTCCCTGCTTTCTGCCTGCCATGGTGAATAACCTTAGGCAACTCTCTTAACCTCATTGTGCCTCAGGCATAATAATAGCTGCCCACTTCTGTAAAGTGCTTTGAGAGCTTGGGGGGGGGGGGAGAGAGAGAGAGTCAAACTATGTTTAAGAAAATGTAATGTCTTTTCTTACAGTCTCCAAAGCCAGCAGATTTATATGGTGGTGCTGTCTTAGGTGAGCTGGCAGATATGAATGGCAGCCAATCTCCCTTCTGGGAAGAACCCCATTCAGTGTGACTGTCAGCAGTAATCTGGCTTCCACAGGGAAAATTTCAGCTGAGCATAGCAAGGTTACAATTAGTGGTGCATATGTGTGTATTTTCAGTTTAGTCAATGGATAACATATGTATAGTAAAGATGGTTGACCATCGTTATGGTCAAACATTAAATATCCAAAGGTGGCCACTGTCCATGGCTTCACTGTGCTTCCTAGTCATAGGGAAAAATATCACCCTGAAAAAGATACTGACTCCACTAGGTTAAGTCCCATCTTCCGTTCCAGAGGATCCTGGGTGAGGCCTAGAGGCTGAACGATGCCAATTTTACTAGGGATGTACAAAATGCCTGTGAGAAATTTCACGTCTTCTAAAACAAATCATTTGGTTTCTTTGCAAAATCTCATATCCTTGGATCGCATATCCTTGGGAAGAACCCTGAATTTCTCTTGTATCCAAACACACTTTTTTATACTTATCAATACCAATAATAACTTACCCTGAAATGCCTAAAGGTGGTTTGGAGGAAAGCAATCTCTGTAAATAGATTACTTGTACAGACCATAATCCAGAGCACATTTTTGTGCACATAAATGCATGAAGATAACTGGGGCTTAAGTATGCACAACTATGGGTTGAATTGTGGACATAGCTTATAAATTGTCCAGCAGAAGATTACTTTTAGCCAAATGCATCATGTCCAGGAACATCATCTTTTTAGCATGAGGGCAAGAACCCTGCAAGCTATAAAAAGAATGCATAATTAAGGCACTTTGCCTAATCAGACATCAAAGGGCAAAAGATACAATGTGGAATTACTTATACCTTGAAACAACCAGACAACTGTAATGCAACTAGAGAAGGAGAAAGAGAGCCTGGTTGTAAATGTTAAATGGAATGTGTATTAACTGGCCACTCAAGAAGAACAGGCATCCACCACAAGAACAGATTTCATACCAGCCATGGCCATTTCATCTTGCCTGTCAAAAAAAGGACAGGCAATGTAACTGTAGCATGCATGATAGAGCTCAGAAGGAGCCCAGATGGGAGATCTGGTGATTATTATTTTATATTGTGGTAATACTGACACACAATATCGGCACTGACATGTGGTCAAGGGTTTCCAAGGGAAAAAATTTCTGTGCAGGGATAAGAGAAGCAGAAGTCAGATTGAAGGGGGACAGACAGCTAGTCAACATAGACTACACATTGGAAGATGCTTATAAAAGCCAAAGAGAAAAAATGGCACCGTATGACTAACAGAAATCAGTCTGTTACAGACTACCCACAGTCTTTTTATCCACAGATTTTTTTTTTATCCACTAGAGTTTCTGGAATGGGACCCCAGTGGATAATGAGGGATGACCTGTATTGTTGTGTTTTGGTTCTGGTGCTTTACTGTACAGGAGATGAAAAAGCAAATATTAAATACAACTTTTTCATTTAACAAGAATTCACTTGTGACATAAAGACTGAAGGATGGGGTTAACTCTAGTACCCACCATTTCTCCCCCCCCCCCCAAATCACCCGGTCCCCCAAGCAGTTAAAATTTGTCCTGATGAAGGCAAAGTCACTGGATATATGGGATCTGGAAATAAAAATATGTGGACGGGGAAAGGGTTAAGTGCCCTGTTTTCCTTGCTGCTTCTCCACACTTTTTAAATTCCCTTTCCTCCTTTTTTTTTTTTTTTTTTTGCCGCTTTTGTGAAAATGGTATTCATGTATAACATGTAGCTTGCTTCTTCTCCATGTCAACCATAGCTCAGAAGTTCCAGGAGGATTCTGCCCATCATTGTTAGTTCTGCATCTCTTTTTCATTCATTTGCACCTTTAAGCATTACATTCTGTCCCACTGATCCGTACTACGATCCTTCTTGTAAAGCTTTCAATTAAAAAAAAAAAAAGGGGGGGGGAAGAAGAGCGAAGAGAAGGGAGTTTGCCCTTTCATGTCTCCGCTGTATGCTTGTCACAGCACACAAGAGGAAGATCTAAGTGAATGTTTTCCTTTGATATCTCGCTCCCAGAATATTGTGCCATATCTTGCAATGTGAAGAATAAATAACAAAGGAACATTCCGTACCAAAAAAAAAAAGTTAGCGAACAATGCTCCACATCACCAAGAAATTAAGGCAATCTGTTTATGTGGGGCAATTGAGCTCGAGCACAGACTTGGTATTTAAATGGCTGTTTTCATCAAATGCTCCTACAAATCAAAACATCTTTCAGTGCACTCCATTTAAATTTTTATGCAGCAATTAACCTTGAATGAGGACAAGATCTTTTCATTTTCTGTGAATATCTAGACAAGCATGAAAGGATTCTATTTCACTAAAGAGAAACAAGCGTAAGCTACAGGAATGGAAACCCAATCATTGTGTTTCAGGCATCTGCCAGAGCTTTGTCAATGTCACATCTTCCTAGGTTGGCCAGCTCCTGGCATTAGAATGAGTATGGCAGGGAGAAGCTCAGACAATTGAGCTTCTCTCATCACAGTGCTATAATGGATAAGTTGCACGTTACTGTAAAGGAACAGAAGCTTCTGTAAAGTTTAGGTGATGTGCTGTAGATTACAGCCAGAGTGGAGGGGTGATGAACAGGAGCCTGCCTTCCCACTCTACCTTCCCATTCTGTCGCTGCAGATGGAGTCAGCCTCCTTACTGGCCTGTTACTCCACACAGCTCTTTAATCTAAGCAGAGAATGCTGAGTGCACTTTCATTGCACCTTGCATCACCTACTTTGTGCAAAGAGTCTGCATGGAGGAAAGAATGAGATCACTGCATTCCAATTCTCAGACCACAGCCATCTGGCTCCCTTGCCTTCCTCCACCAGGCACTTTAAAAGATCCAGGCGGGAAAAGGAGCAAGATCAGTATTTCCTTCATGCAGGTTTTTTTTAAAACAAAGGAGGAAATGTAGAGTATTCTAGGAATGATCCCAGTGTGCCTCACATTTCTGGTTTTGATTCAAGAGACCAAGGAGAAGAAGGAGCCAGGTAAGGGGCGGTGGTGAAGCTAGTATAGAGGCAGCAGAACAATGCACTATGCAGGGCAATGGTGCATCATCATGCCCACTACCCAGGACATTGCCCCACCAACTGTATGGGAGGAGGTCCATCATGGGGGTGACACAGACTCTAGTGACGCTAGTGCATATATGAAGCATTTCCATGTTTGCCTGTTTGTAAAGGAAATAGTGTGCAGAGGAGTGATGAAAGGGGACCAAACCATGGGCTTGACTACTCTGTCCCCACTGCAGTCCTGATCTCAGTGAAGCTGCCACTCCTGCCCAATGTATACGTAATTTTTAACAGGATTCAAGATTTCCACTGGTTTTCAGAAAAGGATTGAGTTAGGGTTGGGTTAGGGTTGGGGGACCCTTGACAACAGTGTGGAATATGGCACCAGAAGGTTGCAGGAAGTGGAACATGCAATTCTGTGGTTTATCTGAATTTTAAGGAGGGGCAACTTCTTGCTATATGAGTTCCCTTCATGGATATAACATAGATGGGAAATTACACAGAACTCCTGAGTATAAGATCATGTGTCAAAAGTTGGTTTCATATAGTCGAAAATCCCAGTTGAGAGCAATGTGGTTTTCGCTTGCCCAGCCATTATTTTTACAGATCCAAACAATTAGACCATGTTTCGTTAGGTAACCATTGTGAGTTCTGCAAATCTGGCAAACTCAATGGTATCTACCTCCATTGACCTCAGTGGGATTTATGTCCACATGAATGCATTTGGGACTGGGGCTCCACTCACTGCAGTACAGATCAAATGATTACTGATATTCACTCAGTAGCAAGCAGCAGTCCATAGTCAGTCTATTTGGAAGAAGAATCCAACACTTCAGTCTTTTCAAGTGAAGTTTAATTCCGCTGCCAAAAAGATATACTACATGTCTCTTCAATCCTGTCAAAGAAGAATCGCCCTAATAAAACAGCTGGGCTGTGGAAGAAGATTGAATGAAATTAACCTGGCAAAAACCATGTCACAGAACTGTAGCAAAACCTTTCCAGGAAAACTGTAAGAAAGAAGATCAGAAGACAAGCTCAGGTTAACACTGTGGTCAAGTGAAATCTTGCCATCCATATTTCCCCCCAGAAAATTAATGAAATTCACCTTCACAAAATGGAATCATGATCTGCTTTAGTTAGGTCTTCACCTTCTCTAGCTCTACAATGACTTTTTTGAGATAGGGAAAAAACAGAGCTGACACTCCCCCCCCCCCAAGTGTGGCTATACCTAGGAGCAAACTGCTGTACTGAGCATTTTATGTCCAATCTCATCCCTAAACAATCCAGCATGGAATTTGACTGCTTCAGTAACCACAAAATATTGTGTTGACATTTTCATTGTGCTATCCCTGTGACCTCATGCTCCCTTGATTAGCCACTGGCACTTCACTCCACCAGTGAAGTGAGGTGAAAATAAAATTTGTTGCTCCAACAGCACAAGGCTTTCTGTTTACTGACACTAAACCTCATTGACCCCCCCTCCCCATTTATTCACACTAGAGAGATTCTTCAGAGTCCAAATTTTCACCATCCTAAATAATGTTGTCATCTGCAAATTCGGATGTCTCCAAATCATTTATGAGTACAGCATGTTAAGTTACATGTTCCAGTACAGATCCCTGGAAGACTCCACTGCTGACCTTTTGCCATTGTGAAAACTGTCCATTTATTCCTATCCCCTTTCTCCATTTCTTTAGCCAGTTGCTTATCCGAAATAGAACTCTTTCTCTTATTACATAACTGCTAAATTCATTTCAAAGCCCTTGGTGATAGACTTTTCTCAGAAGTGGTAATCCTGGAGTTTTACTATCTCCTCTGCTGGTTTTTGTTTGTTTGCAATTTAGACTATGGTAGCAATACTGTAGATTTCAGATATGCCAACACTAATGTTTAGGATATAATTATTTCGTTAAAAAAATAAAACATTAATGGTTAATGCTTATGGGTTCTACTATCCCAGGATAGTATCTACTATGGGCAGGAGGTCTGGTCTAGAGGGTAGAGCCTCCATCTGCCTGAAGATAACATCCACAAGGTCGCCAGTTCGAGGCCACCGGCACCGTGCAACCTTGGAGCAGCTGACAAGCTGAAGCCGAGCAATTCCATCTGCTCTGAGCGTGGGAGGATGGAGGCCAGAATGTGAAGCCAGATCGGAATGAAACACCTTGAATGTAGTTGTTCTTGAAAGAAAGAACCTTCTTTGAAATTGTAAAATCCCTATTTAATAAGGGATTTAAGTAAAGCCTGCATATGTAAACCGCCTTGAATAAAGTCTTGAATAAAGACCAAGAAAGGCGGTATATAAATACCTGTTGTTGTTGTTGTTGTTGTTATTATCCTACAGAAAAGTGCACTCACCAGATCTGCATTAAATTAGCCAGGTACATATTCTACTGCAGGCCTCTTAAGAATCATCCTCTGAAAAGTGAACCTCTTGAAAAGCACCTTGGTGGCTGAGCTTAAAACTGAATTGCAAAGGAAAGCAGGATAACAGACCATAAGCACACAGAAAATATTCCGTAACCCTTCCGCATCAATCTAAAATATAAATATTAAAAGGAGGGTACAAACAAAAGCAGCAGTTAGGAAAAGCGAAGGATAGTTAGATAGGATGCCTTCATTATCACGGTTTCATGATGGCTTTCGAACGGAACTGCAAGCACAGACATTCCTTTAAATAGCATGCCTGCAATTCTTGCAGTAAAATATAAACCTGTGATCTGATATGCAGATAGATATTTCTTAATTCTTTTGAAGTAGTAATGATCTGCATTTTAGATCACAGGTTTGCTTTAAAAAAATTATTTTTTAAAAAAACTTTATATATCCTACAAGGGAAGGAAAGTGCAATATAATGCTCCTTATTCAGGCATATCCAGGCCTATTTCATGTGATCAGGATTGTATGTATGTTGTGCAAATATCAAAGAACTGTGCTCTAATGATTCACAGCCCAATAAGGAGCTGCCCGGCATGCGGGGCTGCTGCCACATCCTGCATGCCCCAGGCAGTTGCCTGCGGCTCCTTGGGAGAAGGGGACTTTTGTCCCCTTCTCCCAGATAAACGGAGTAGCCTTGCAGTGGGGCTACTTGATTCACTGCCAACCAAAATATCAGCAGTGAATCATGCCTCCATGTCGGGCGGTGAGCCTGATGCGGAGGCTTTGGATCTCCCTCCCCAATCCCTCCCCCCCAGCATGCCTCTCCCTCTCCCTGCCCTCTCCCCATCCTTCTTCCGCCTCCCCCCTCCCTGGAACACCACTTCCCCCCATGCCTTCACTTACCTCTCTGCTGCTCCGCCATCCACGTAACCGCTGAACGGTGGAGCTTGGGCGCCTGCTTGGTGCTGCGCTACCACCAGCGATTGCCCAGTGCTAGGGCCTGCAAATGTGCCAAATATTTGTGACAGTGCATGCCAGTGGTAAGCTGGTGCGTCAAGCTCAGAATTGGGCTGTAAAGCAGGGACACTTAACTGGGGTATCCATACCCCTTGGCAAACCAAATGATGGGGGTATGGGGATCAATCTCTGAACAATTTTTTTAAAAAGTTGTTTGATTAGAATATTAACTAGCACCATTATTAATCAATCTGAATTGATCTGTTCTGTTCCTAGCTATCCATATGTAAAGTAAAACCAAGCTATTGAAACTTTTTAAAGTCATACTGGTACCCAATAGAATTGGTGATGCTGATTAGTGAAGGACGTATGGGGACATATTGGGCAGTCCATTGGGTCTGTAATCATAAAAAGGCTAAGAACCCCTGGATTACAGGATGTTTATTGGGCAGGAAGGAAACTTTTCTGACATAGCATCACCTGAAAGGGATATTAGATATCTGAGGCTATAATCCTATCCACACTTTCCTGGAAGTTAGCCCTATTGACTACAATGGGATTTTCTTCTGAATAGACACAGATAGGATTGGACTCTGAATCTTACATGCAGCAACAAATCCACCCTGAATAGCTTTTTGTGCTTTTGTTTCAGCACCATTTATACTGGAAACATGGACACAGCTTATCAGTTTCATAGTTAAGAAGCTAAAAAAAAAAAAAAAAAAAAAAAACTAATTGTGGAACATTGCTTAGTTAGAATTAAACCCCTTCTAGGCCCGTGGGCACTATCATACAGTAAACTGCAAGGCCTTCAGGGAATTGCACTGCTGGTATAATCTCTCTTGTCGCTCAGCATGGCTTGTCCATACAATGTGTTGGAAATAGCATGATTTGTTTGTTGTTATCCTCCTAGACATTTTGAAGTCACCATTCTGTAGACAGCTTAGAACAAAATGATTTCAGATGGAGTAACCTTTAAAGCTGCATTCTGTCTCCGCACTACTCTGAGTGTACACACCCACAGAGAAGAGAGGACAGGCCACTTTTCTGGCCTGTTGCTGCTCTGCCTTTACCAGCAGTCTGTCATGCAGAAATTAAGCAGGTATGTTTTTCCTAGTAGAGACAAAGTGGCAGGAGAAGTGTCACTTGCTTAATGGCTGTCTCTCACGCTGCTGTTAAAACACACATCAGAAGAGCCATAAAATAGATGGCAGCTCTAAGTGGAAACTTCCCCCCACCACCACCACCGCTCTGTAATACAGTCAAGTCCACCTGCCAGAAAAATACCTTGTCTGCTGTTGTTTATGGCTTAACTCATATGTTACCAGAGCAGCAGTGAGAGCTTGTGGTCAGTCTCAAAGCATCTGCAGAGAGGAACATTGGTTAGCTGAAAGCAGCGGTTCCTTCCCCTTGCATAGAATCTTCCAGAAGCTGCTAAAAGCCCATTCGTATCCAACTTTCTAGTGCCGATGCAGACACAATGCAACCCCAAGGTTAGGGAACAAATTTTCCCTTACTTTGAGGAGGCCTCTGTGACTGCTCCCCCTCACCACAGGATACAGCGCACACCACATTGGCAAGGCTGCATCAGCGCTGGAAAGTTGGAGAGGATTGGGCCCCCAGTCTGTTTCATCTCACTTTAGACTTTGATTCACCTCTTGATTGCATGAACCAGCTATTTACAAACACAGTGTTGAGGCACACTGGTGTGCAGCAAATGGTCTGCAAGTGTGCAGCAAAGTTTCGGGGAGGGTCATTTATTAGTAGGGCCATTAGGGAACATGAGCCCCCAGCTGGCAGTGCAGTGTGCCTTGTCAATTGTCCAAAAATGGATGGTGTGTCTTGGCAATTTTAGTGCCTTTTCCTTGTGCCATGAGATGACAAAGGTTGAAAATCCATGGTATGGAGAAATCAAAGGGCACAGCAAGCTGGAGAGTTGCGATTCCAGGATAGCTGATCCTGTAACAAGGCTCAAAGAAGCAAATGCACACAAATCGAGGGTAGCATTGGAAGTAATACACTGCACCAGGAACTTGACAGCACAATAATCTGCAGACTGTGTCCAAGAGCATATTAGGTTGCCATGAGTGAACTACTGTGTGAGGTTGTCACAAGGAATACATTCCTTCAAAATTGTTTGACCAAAATACTCACCTGCAGGGGAGGTTGCCTTGAACATATGACATGACCTTACACTGAGTCTGAACATTAGCCCACATAGGTCTGTATTGTCTACATTGACTCTCAGCCCTATCTGGAGATGCCAGAATTGGACCTGGAATCTGCTGCAAGCAGCACGCATGTTCTACCATGGACCAGGCTTGTTCGAGCTGCCTTTTTATGAATTATTTTGTTTCTGGTTTACTTTGATGAAGTACTGTATGTTTATCAACTTTTTTTTTATTTGAGTTGTAATCCAGCTTGGGTTACCTGTAGGCAAGAAAGATGAGGTGTAAATGCTTTAAATAAATATACTCCTCTCCATCTCCCATGCCTGATGCATTAATGCATAATTCACTGTTCTAGCCTTGCCTCATTACAACCCTCCTTCAGTGAGAGGTGGGGAATTCTGCCTTGGCTGTACATCAGATGTGATTGGATTATTCACTCCCTTCTGATGCCCAGAAACAAAGAGATTACCTGCCCTCAAAGTAGGTATACTACAAACAGTGGTTTAGGAGAAGGGCTACTCTGAGAGTCATCCTTACTCTAACAAACTCTGAAAGCAAACTGTTTTGAGTGGAAGTATGAAGAGCAGCTCCCATTTTAATTAGTTTAAAAAATGCTGGCCATTACCTATCAGATGCTGGAGAAACGCTCTCTTAGAGTATTTCTAAGTATCTCTTATTTGCACACTCATTACCATAAGCTCTGACACATCATCAACTGTGGTATCCAAGAAGTTGTTATGGTTATTATTATTATTATTATTGTTGTTGTTGTTGTTGTTGTTGTTGTTGTCTTACCTAAAGAAGAGGTTCTCTTACAAATGTTCTCTTACCTAAAGAAGGCCTCTGTGACTACCAAACCATTACAGGATGCAGCACACACCCCATTAGCACAGCTGCATCAGTGCTGACCAGTTGGATAGGTTTAGGCCTAAAATCAAATGGATCCCTGTCCCAAAAAGGGCTCACCATCTTAACGGAGAACACCAGCAAATGTTCAGTAGAAAAGATACTGTGGGTGAGAGATGGTCAATTACTCCCCCCTGCTAAAAATAAGAAAAAGTGCCTCTTTGCCCAGTTTGCAAGTTGACCAAGAAAATGATACCACAGGCATTATGACTGTCATGCTAAGTCCCCTTGTGGCACATTTTCATTTTAACACACTGAACATGAATTCACAATCAGGGTACTACAACTAGCACCCTGAAATGGCTGTGTATATGAAGTCTTCCATCATGAGAAACATGTTAAAACCAATACCTTTAAAAAATAAAAATAAAAAACTAAAATTAAGATATGAACAGAACATAGCAGGAAGTGCAGAAACCAAAGAACTCCTGAAGCACAAGTTCAAAAACCCAGGACTAATGCATCATAGTCCTAACAGAAATCTTCTTTATTCTAAAGGTGATATTGGTAGCAGGAGGTGGCACAGAAGAGGGAGTAAGATAAAATGTCATCCCTTTAACAGAGTCACACTCCTTCTCTATCACAAAGGTGTCTGCAAGATTAAAAGAGGGTTCAGGTGGGTGAGACAGAGAAAGACAGAACGATGACCAAAAAAAAAAAAAAGTACATAGTGCTTACTCTTCCCACTCCCGCCTCCTTTTCAAAAAACAATTCAGTACTGGTGGAAAAGCATTCTGTAAGAGCTCCTGATAACAGCAAAAGGAGAGGCAAGCTGATGAATTATGTATGGGAGCCCCCAATAGCACTTAAGTGTTTTTTCTTGTCTTTTTCAAAAGCACCCAAGAGGCTGCGGGAGCGCGTGTGGGGGCTGGGGGTGCTCGATCCCTTTCAACAGCAAGCAGAGCAGCACAGAACCAGTCGCTTGTTCGCACCATCACATACATATGACCTGACTAGATATGTGCCACTTCTCTGGGGATTTAATATGAGAGATTTGAGCTAAAAGGGATTCTGATTTCTCGGGGGGGGGGGGAGTTAAGCGATGTAAAGGTCAAGGTGTACAACAGAAATAATAGACACTGCAGGGATTGTGAGAGCAATCCCATTCAAACATGAAATGCACTCTCTCCACTTCAGCAGGGCTGGGATACCTTGCTTCCAAATCCCCTTCGCCTTGCCTGGTATTTGATTTCAATGTTTTTAATTCCAGCATGGAATTTTGGGACTCTTTGGTGGTCAAGGACAATTTTTGTCTTCATTTTTCCCTGCAGGACCAATATTTAGAGCAAAACTACACCAACTTGAGCTTTGCCTATTATGCTTATATCACCCTATCAGATAATGGCCCATTGTTGATGCCATATGAAAATAGAATTAATCAATCTGTGCCTCTTTCTACACTATTCTTAAGTATTGTTCCTGTGCTTCTGCTGGGGCTGGGGCTGTTTCAGAACTGCCGGTTTGTGCGCTTCTGGGCTGATGGACTCTAAAGAGCAATTGCTGAAGAACATTTTATTTGTAAATGTCATGAGACTTATCCCTGCCTGCACCATGAACTGATGAAGGGCTTCGTGGGTCTTTAAAAAGGGGGTGGGATGGTAGAGTTTGGATGCACTGACATCTGGAAAGCCACTTTGGTGATGTTTAGAAAATACCATGCATCCTAAGCTACACTCTAAGAGCTCAATCTTATGCAAGTCTACTCAGAAGTAAGTCCCATTATAGTCAATGGTATTTACTCTCAGGTTAAGTGTGGATAGGACTGCAGCCCAAGTCGAAGGAAAGGCAGAGCCTCCATAAGCACTACGCACATGCGGTTCATTCAGTTCTGCCCACTTGTTTGTCCCCAACTCCCATCACTGCCCACCACAACAGCAGCATTAAATGATTCCCAACAAATGTATCCTCCCCCCCCCTCCATCCCGAGCCTTGTGTATCTGTAAGGTACCTTCGCTATTGTTGCTAGTACTCCTCACCTCCCGGAGTGATAGAAAATTCCAGGGCTGGTGCTTCAGGGTTTTGTTTCCTTTTTGACAAGATAGCACTGGAGATGTCTGGTGTTGTAATTTCTCTTGATTCTCAAATATGCAGCTTCTTTTCCACAGCAGGAAGCACAACTGCTAATTCTGCATTAGATCGCCCAAGAGCAGCTGTTGCAGCCCATTCTCCTCTGCCAACCACTGCATTCTGCTTTGGAACCAGTAGCGAACCTCCCCAAACCCGTGCCCAGGGCAAAGGTCCACAATGATGCCCCCCACGGGCTGCCGTCACTCCCCCTGCTCGAAAATCCACCCCCCCCTCACCGGAGGCTCATGGAGCCTCACGTGACCTGAGCCTGCATCAGGGAAGCCTCTCTGAGGTTCCCCAATGCTATAAACCATGTTTCTGGGAAACTGGAAGCACAGTTTCCAACCCCATCGGGAGCCTCGGAGAGGCTTCCGCCCGGTCCTAACAGCTTGCTCCTGAGGCATTTGTCCCATCAAACCAAATGGCAAGTTCACAACAGTTTGGAACATAGTCCAACAAAAACTCTTTGGCTTCAAAGACCAGAAGTAACACCTTGATTCTGATTCTTCTGCAATTCTCCCTTTCATACCCTCCCTTCTCTCATTCTATAATAAATACAATTAGCCAGAGTCTGCATTACTTTAAACTTGTCCTGGCGAATTGAATTGATTCCCTTTACTCCAAATTGTACCGCAGCCAGCCCCAACCCTGTGTTGGCCTGCCTGTTCCAGCACAGATTAAGATTGGGCTGTCAGTGTCATAGGAACTTATCTTTTGAATGTATGTATCACCTGATGCTTTTGTTCCTGTTTTGTCCTTTTGATAGTGTATGTCACCTGGGATATTGAAAGGAACAAAAAACAAGAAATAAATACGTATAAATCAGTAGACTGCAGAGATTGCCATCACAGGGCCCGATCCTGAACTGCCAGCACTAGCCCTCCGCCAGCACTGAGTGTCACAAACATGGCATAAGGCACGCCTGTGACATTCAGCACCGGCTCAGCACTGGTGCTGGCGCCAACTTGAGTAGCCCCATTGCGGGCATTTGGCCTTTCCCCGGAGGAAGGGAATGAATGTGCCCTTCCCCCAAGGAGATGCTGGCAGCTGCCTGAAGCCCAGAGAATGCAGCAGCAACCATTTTGGCACTGCTGCTCCTCTGTGTGCTGGACAGCTCAGGATTGGGCTGACAATCAGGTAGCTGTCCTTGTTGTGAGAAAAATGGCATTGCAAAGTAGTAGACAACAACATCCTTGTGAAAAGTTGGGAAAGCATGTGTAATACATATGAAGCCGAGGACCTTGAGATTCTGGAAAGCATCGCATACTTGGATGATGCAGTGTAAATTACAATAAAAATTATAATTCCAAGTTAAAGGTTTCTTACCTTGCCTCATGTTTCAAAACATCTTTTTTAGTAGTTTGGGACATACTGTGGAATGTCCTTACTTTTGGCATGCAAACACTTTTTAAGAAGGCATTAAAAAAGATTTTGTTTTCTCTCTTATCCGTGTGGTTTGTTCTGCACTAAACTTCATTGCAAGCATCTCATTTCTGAGCTACGTACAAAGATAGAGCTTTAATCTGTTTCTTTCGTAATGCACTGGTCTCAAGAAGCCCCCGCAGTCCACCATTAAGAAGCCATTCAATTCATTTGCAATCTTAATGACTAAAAAAAAAAAAAATAATGAAAATGATGATTGCTTGTTTGTTAACGAAGAGATGCTGTGGTTAGCCACTGGAAAGGCTATTAAGCATAATAAAATTGCCCTTGAAGTTTGACACTTCAAATATCTCATCCGACATGCTATGTATCCATTTGCAAGGAAGTAAAGGATAAGGAAAAAAACAACCATTAAACTATTGCCAGCTATACCATAGTGATTCATTAGATAGTTCACTAAGAGTATTTAAGAAAGAAATGAAATATCTAGGCAAATAAAACCAGTTAAAATTGCAAGAGGATTAAACAACTGAAAGGTGACCTCAGTCCAATCTCTGCCTCTCAGAATTTGTTCCTCATGTAGGTAGATTCCACATTACTAATCTTAAAGCAACATGATCATACAAGAATCTGATCAAAGATTGATCTCAGCCAACGTTCAGTCTGCCACAGTAGTCTGTCAGATGCTTTGGAGAGATCACAGACATGACACAATGTAATAGTCATGCCTTGTTGATTGCCCCCCAGTATCCAACCATTAAAGGTCCATACTCTTTAACCACATACCGATCTTAAAATCACCACTATTCATTACTTGAAAAATAGAAATTGCTATGGTTATTGATGATCACAAGAAGCTTTGGGGTGGGTGCAGTGTACACCCTTGTCTCATTTAACTCTCTGCGGTCTGCTGGGGAAGGTTGATTCACTTAAAATCAGGATGAAGGGTAGGGTTTGCACAGTGCTTTGCTTTTCCCTGTAAGAAATCATTTGCATATGGGACACAACAGTCAGGCTGCAATCCAATGCACACTTACTTGAGAGTCAGTCCCATTGAACTCAATGGGATTTTTTTCTGAGTAGGGTTGCATAGGATCCTCAGGGAAACTTGTGGAGACAGTGGTGTCACTAGGGAGATGCGGGGGTGTGGGCTGCACCAAGTTGACACCACTACTGGCCAAAAATTTTTCAATCTACTTACTTTTGAATATTACCATCATGTTATACGTCATTCAATGTGGAAATTCATGCAGAATGCAATGAAACAAATTGCATTGAAATATCTCTATTCTATCAAAAGTTACAGTCCAAAAACCAGTGGGGTGGGGCAAAGGTGCATCACCATGCCCATTGTCCAGGGCATTTCCGTGCCCACTGCATGGGAGGAGGTCCATCATCATCATCACCATCATCATCATCATCATACAGGTATTTCTATACCGCCTTTCTTGGTCCTCAGATTTCTCCTTAGACTTTATTCAAGGCGGTTTACATAGGCAGGCAGTTTAAATCCCCATAGGGATTTTTACAATTTGAAAGAAGGTTTCTATCTTTCAAGAAACCACAACATTCAGGTGTTTCTTTCTTGATCTGGTCGCACATTCTGGCCTCCGTCCTCCCACGCTCAGAGCAGATGGAATAGCTCAGCTTCAGCTTGTCAGCTGCTTCAAGGTCGCACGGTGCCGGTGCCCTCGAACTGGCTGCCTCCCATACTGGGTGTTGCAAACCCTAGTAATGCTACTGATTAGAGGTTCACTGGCTCAACCTATTTCCTACCCCTGGTGACCCAGCCAGAGTGTGACAGAATGTTGGGTGCTGGAAGAGTGAATGGAAAAGTTGCGGGGGAGATGATTATGGTGCCTAGAAGCTGGCAGGTTAAAGGAAGCAGGTTCTAAAAACCCCAAACCTTGAAATAAGGTGATGGATTCCAAGGTCTGTGATTGGTAGAGAAGATGACAGGTGAAGTGAGTATAGTAGGCTATAGGATGTAGAACCATAATCAGAGAAGTGCCTGCATTGTTTGAGCGGCAGGTAGAAACTTGGGAGGCAGCAATATCCCTTTCAAGAGCACCACAGCCCACTTGTCTCTCCAGCTGACATGTCTCAAGCCAGTTATGACTTTGGTCACTTCCTTTCACCCCAAACAAAGTTACTAAGATACAGAGAGCACTGCCCTTTCTCTGAAGCCTCTTTCAGCTGTTTGAAGAGGGGGCACCAAATACATGGAGGGCAGCAAGCAATGTCCTCCCCCCTACCTGCACCAAAATTACTCGGTGATGGTTTATACGTGCTCAAATCATCCCCTCATGTCCAGGCTTTTTCGTTTTGTTTTTCTTTTTAAGTCAAAGTCATTTTGGAAGGATTTTTGAATGGAAAACGTAGGATAGAAAAGTGATTAATCCTGTGCTGGTCATTTCATCACCCCCACCTCTCCCACCCAAAAACATTCATGGGACTCAAACCACGTATTTCTGAAGGCAAGCAACCATTCCAAACCATGAGAAATTCTGACTTCTAAGCTAATTTCGAAACATTTCTGCAGCATGTCCAAACTTTTATCAATTCATCTGAGGCGATGCAATCTGCATTTAGCTTCAGGTGCTACAAGAAGATACACTTGTTCTACTTGTAAAGGGAAGCATGTCACATTCTAAATAAATTCAAACATGGAGCCAAGCTGAAATCTATCGTCCTGTCACTGCGACACAAGTTGGTAAATATACCAAGTGAGTCTATAATTAGCAGTTTTCTTCTTTAAGATATCATCTTTCTGCCTGCAATTTTCTGATTCTACAGAGATAAACAGGCATGCTCCTTTTTTTCTGTTTTTGTTCTAAACAACTACAAGGATACACTCTTCCCACTCGCCAATCAAACAAATCTATTTTTAAAAAAGTGCTCCAAAAGAGGTTTGTAAATGAAAAAAAAACCTAAGATATAATACATTTATTTAAATCACTTATTCCATTTTAGCCACTTTCCACAACTAACAATTTATTATCTTTCCTGTTTCCCTCACAGTTCAAAAAGAATGAGACATGCAATTGCGTAAAAGCCTTAAAAAAAAGTTGGATGAATGATACACAAGCTACCTGGTGGCCTTGGTTATGTCACCATATCTCTGGATAACATACAGAACTTGTGACAGTGGAATTATAGGCACTGATCTTAGAAACGATCACCATTTTGAACCTTAAAAGAAATTGAAATGGACAGGGATCCAGTGAAGTGAAATAAGAATTAGCAATTAAAATGCAAGTCTCCTCAAGGCTGCAGTTGGTGCGTGGGAGAGTCAATCGTGGATTGAGAATCATAGAAGGTGGCAGATGATTTGAAAGAGGCCATGACATGGGAACTGAAGCAAAGAAGCAGTGGAGTTACTGATTGAGTTCATTGAGCACGGGAAGCGATACAGAACCTCAAAGCAAAAGCAGTCTGGAGATGAACAGGTGACAACGATGTGAATGGGAAAGTGAAGGTAGAAGGAGAAGTTTGACAGCATGACATAATCGTCTGCAAAAAGAATTGATTGCAAAGAGAAGGCACTGGTGATACTACACTCATGAAGGTCAGTGATGAAAGCTTGATGTTGAGTTGATGGGTAAAAATGCACACACACACATACATACAGAAACCTAAATGCAATGGGTTTCTGATTTGTCCTCCTGTTACAGTTCCCTGCACCCTATACTGGAGTGTTCTTTGACCCTCAAGAACAGGTTTCTAGGCAGGGTTGGCCTATCCACAAGGCTTGGTTGCATCAGTAGCAGTTTGTGGGAGGGGGAGGGAGAGGGCTATGGGACGTGGGTCTCATCAGTGGCAGTTTGTGGGGAGGCAAGAGGGAAGTGGATCTGGGGTGCCCTTCACCTTGAGTCTGCCACCGCTGCTGTCTCCCTCCAGCCGCTGCAGATGGAAGTCGAATGTATCCACTTTATGCCCAATAAGAGCATGTAAAAAGCAGGCAATTTGTCTCCATACCTTGCACCAGGTATGGTTTCTTCCAGCACAGAAGTGGAGGGGCTCCTTCTTTTTCAACAGTCCTTTTTCAAACTGGAAGCCCTGCATTTCTGCATTTGAATAAACTGTACCTGGAGTAAGGTGAGGATTGGGCTGCCATCATTCATCTAATGCAGCTGTCCATCAAAAAAGTGGTCCCAGTTTGGACCGAAGTTTACCATTCTGCCTCTGTGCCATGTGTGTTCTTAGTAGACACGACTGCCCAAAGCGTCCTGGTACCCAGATCTATATACACAGTGCAGAGGCAGAATGGTAAACTCTGCTCACAGAGCAGAAGGCTTTCCTCAAACCCCAGATCTGGCCCCCAGGCTGGGGTGTGGAAAACCCTGATCTAATGTTTTGCTGGAGAAGGAACTTCAAAATTCATGTTGACATAGAATGAATTTGGTGAGAGTGAAGAGCTCATGCAGAACTGCTTATCAGTCATCTCATCAAAACTCTTTTGGCTTCCCCTGAAATCTGCATCTGAGCTTTATTTGGAGGTAACTTGCACAGGGGCAATTGGGCTAATCTGCTCAAACCGGCTAGCCGAATTCACTGTTTCTGCCCATCTTCCCTATAATTTACACTGGGCGTCATGTTAAACTGAGACAGAAGAACTTCCAGGTCTCTTTCTCTTCCACAATTTCTTGGTTAACTTTTGGTTTACTTCCACTATTGGAACTTGCCTCTGGAGCGATCTGGGGCCAGATCCCACCCATCAGGTCATCCCAGGGCACACATGAGACAAGAAGGTTTATAAGGGATTCTTTTCTCACTTATGATTCTAGGCAGTGGCTGATCTGTTTCTGACCTATATATTCAGCTTTTCTTCTTACACTGTCTATTTCCATTCAGAATATAGCTTGTCTCCCTCCATGGCTCTCACTTTCAGCTTTGGCACCCCCTGATCCAGCGTCAATTCTTGCAGATTCCTCCTTCAGTATCTTTCCCAGTTCTAACATGGGTCTTCCAGCTTTTCACTATTATTTCTGCTGGTAGGCTCTGAAGAAGATGGCTCTCAGCAATGGGTAGAAAATCTCACAGTCTGAGCCTTTCTGCTGCTCATCCACTTCCTGAATCTTCCCACTCGCTTCTGATGGAGTACTCTGCAGCTGGGTTCTTGGATCACATTACCTTTTCTAACTGCTGCTCACATGAAGTTATCACCTTTTTCTGTGTCTCCAGAACCCCCCTTAACAGTCACTCTATGGTCTTCTGCTAGAACTGCTAGTTCTTTTTCTGTTATGCTTTGATGCTTGCAAGGAGTACGTCTAATTTCTCTGTTAACTCCCTCCAAATGTGAGGGGGCAGCCACCCCCCAGACCGTATCCCTGATTTCAGGTATTCACAGGAGGTTCCAGAATGGAACCCCTGTGAATAAGGGGGCACACCTGTACTGCTGGTATTTTATACAGCTGCCTCATTTGTTAATTATGTCTATCCTATGCTATTAGTAGAAGTGTTTGAAAACAGTGTTATTTATTTTACTCAGAAGTAACCCCATTGGGTTTAGGAAGACTCAGGCTACAATCCTAAGCACACTTACCTGGGAGTAAACCCAATTGATTATAATGGGACTTAGTAGTAGTTGACAACCTTCAGTCTCAAAAGACTATGGTATTTCTGAATGGGGTTCTGGAACAGCGTCTAGTGTGGCTGAAAAGGCCAATTCGGGAGTGACAATCCCTTCGACACTGGGAGCAAGTGTAGTGTGTCCCTGATCTGTCTCCCTGGCTATGGGCCTTCCTTCTTTGCCTCTTTGCCTCAGTCTGTTGGCCAAATGTCTCTTCAAACTGGGAGAGGCCATGCTGCACAGCCTGCCTCCAAGCGGGCGGCTCAGAGGCCAGGTTTTCCCACCTGTTGAGGTCCACTCCTAATGCCTTCAGATCCCTCTTGCAGATGTCCTTGTATCACAGCTGTGGTCTACCTGTAGGGCGCTTTCCTTGCACGAGTTCTCCATAGAGGAGATCCTTTGGGATCCGGCCATCATCCATTCTCACAACATGACCGAGCCAACGCAGGCATCTCTGTTTCAGCAGTGTATACATGCTAGGGATTCCAGCTCGTTCCAGGACTGTGTTGTTTGGAACTTTGTCCTGCCAGCTGATGCCGAGTTTACTTCGGAGGCAGTGCATGTGGAAAGCGCTCAGTTTCTCTCCTGTTGTGAGCGAAGAGTCCATGACTCGCTGCAGTACAGAAGTGTACTCAGGATGCAAGCTCTGTAGACCTGGATCTTGGTATGTTCCGTCAGCTTCTTGTTGGACCAGACTCTCTTTGTGAGTCTGGAAAACGTGATAGCTGCTTTACGATGCGTTTGTTTAGATCAGTAACTTACCCTGCACATGCCCAATCTTGTCTGATCTCGGAAGCTAAGCAGGGTCAGGCTTGGTTAGTACTTGGATGGGAGACTGCCTGGGAATACTGGGTGCTGTAGGCTTATACCATAGTCTTTCGAAACTGAAGGTTGCCAACCATTTGAGAGAAAGAGTGTCGGAGATCGTTGAGCCAAGGTACACAAAGTCATGGACAAACTCCAGTTCATGCGCAGAGATTGTAATGCAGGGAGGTGAGTCCACATCCTGAACCATGACCTGTGTTTTCTTAAGGCTGATCGTCAGTCCAAGATCTTGGCAGGCCTTGCTAAAACAATCCATGAGCTGCTGGAGATCTTTGGCAGAGTGGGTAGTGACAGCTGCATCGTCGGCAAAGAGCTTTCCGTCTGATCTGGTCCGAAGATAGATGCCTTCTGTTGCAGTTCCAAAGGCAACAATATGGGACTTACATCTGAGTAAACATGCATAGGATTGGGTTGTCAGGCTGTAATCCTATCTTACTCACTGGAAACAAACACCTCTGCTAATTGGGTAAGAGGCACTTTGGTGCTCCTTTTTTTAGCAGGGGGAGAGTAACTGGCCCAACTCACCCCAGCAGTGTCTGTTCTAGTGGCTGTCTGCTGGTATTCTTTTGCATCTTTTTAGATTGTGAACCCTTTTGGGACAGGGAGCCATTTAGTTATTTGATTTTTCTCTGTAAACCGCTTTGTGAACTTTTAGTTGAAAAGCGGTATATAAATACTGTTGTTGTTAATAATAATAATAATAATAATAATAATAATAATAATAATAATAATAATAATAATAATAATAATAATAGCAGCTATTAGGATGTTTTTTTTTTATTGGAACCACTTTGTGTCCATTTTAATTTTAAAAACCAGTATAGAAACACTTTCATGAAAATAAATAAATAAATAAATAAATAAATAAATAAATAAAGTCTCTTAGATCCCAACTAGTTGTTACTTTAATCCTGGCATTTTCTCTTGAACTCCCCCCCCCCCCCGGTGGATGCAAATACAAGTGTGGGGACCCCTATCCAGAATGGCACCTCAATGTGAGTGGGGGAGATAATAAACCCTTTCCCTCAACATCTATTTCAGGCTTTCCACTAAATGGCAGCTATTTTAATTGGAAGGGAAGCTGCCATTGGGCACTGAGGGCAAATGCCAGGATAAAAGTCATGCCAGGTTTGGTCCTGAGTCATAATTCCAACATGCTGGTGAAAAACCACTATGGAACAAACACAAATCAGACTGTATAATATGGAACATGAGATTTTTTCAAAATTAAATACACAGTCTATATTAAAACAATAACTCATAATAAGCATAACAAATTAGTAATAGCAGAGTGTGACTATAAAACAGCAGGGAACACAGAATTATGCATGAATAATGTTATGGAAATCTCTCAGTGCATCTGCTTTTATGTGTAGCTCTTAGTTATTGTTGTTCTTGTGTACATGTGGTCATAGTGGGGGAAACACCCATTAGAAGGGCACTTTTACCTTATGTATTCTAAACCCTCAGCCATCACTCATCAAAGAAGTAAAGATTTGCACTGGACTTTCTGCTCTTCCTTAACTACCCTGAGCCTAGAAATTACATTGTTCATAGATTGGGTTCTTATTGTAATATAGCAATATGCAATTTTAAAGAAGGAGCCATTTTTGCTGTATCGCTACCAAGTTTGAATTACCAGTCCATATTTTAGGATGGGTTTTCTCGCATTCTTTTTTTCAAAGAGAGTCTACTGTGTGTTGGACTTTTAGGAGGTAAATCTTCAAAACTGTAATTAGGGAAAGAGTTATGAATTATCAATGGCCCAAAGGCCCCCGTTGAAAATCCAGGCTGGTTTAATTATCCAGCCCATTGCATTCCATCTCACAGCACCAAAGCTTTTAAATCTAAGACTATAAACCTGAGATAGGGAGTAAATATTTTCTGGTGACAACATAGTTTACACAAATTGCCATAAAATATTTTGATTACATGTTTGATGAAAGGGGGGAAAAAAAGGAAAAGCTTTTTTAGAATGTCAGTCGGAGGCCCATCTCTAATAGCTGTCAGAGAAATTGTTAAAATTGCCTTTTGGTACATACATCATTCCTTTCTGTATGCATTCGCAGAAAGACTGCGAATGCTTCAGCGACTTCGGAACAAAAATCCAAGAACAACTGAAGTGCTATGAATGAATAAAGAAAGAAAGGAGGATTAGGATTCATGCAAAAATGGGGGTGGTGGTGAATGAGCGTGTCATTGAGACAAAATGAAGTGTTTTAAAGTTCTACTAACTTCAATGGGCAAGCTAAATAAGGGTGCAATCCTAACCCCTTACAGCAGTGCTTTCCAGTACTGACATAAGGGCAATGCAGCTCTGAGGTAAGAGAACAAACATCCCCTGACTGAGGAGGCCTTCATGAGTGACACCCAACTGCAGGATGCAGCACACGTCCCATTGGCACCACTATGCCTGTGCTGGAAAGCACTGACATAAGGGGTTAGGTTTGCGCCCTAAGTGTGTCAAACTAAAGGCAAGGCTGAAGACTGTCTAATTTCAGTGCACACTTCTGGAGTGGCACAAGCCATACTCTCAGGACCATGGCAATAGGCAGAGCCGGCACCAGATTGTTGGGGACCTTGGGGAGAAGCCTTGTACTGGGCCCTTCATGGCACCCCCACCTACCTCTGATGAGCAATCAGGTTGGTACTGCTAGCATTGGAGCTAAAGGTCTGAGGTTTGTCTCAGCCAGATGGGTTCTCTAATTGGCATGGGCCTCTGCCCACTACTTGGCCAGATGCCATCCTGGGCAGTAGGTCTCACCTCCTGCTGCCTTAGGGCCCAATCCTATCCAATTTTCCAAATGCCGGTGCAACTGTGCCAATGGAGCATGCACTGCATCTTGTGGTGGGGCAGCAGTCACAGAGGCCTCCTTGAGGTATGGGAACATTTGTTCCCTTACCTTGGGGCTGCATTGCGGCTGCACCAGTGCTGGAAAATTGAATAGGATTGGGCCCTTACTCTATACCAGTGGTTCCCAAGCTGGTGGGTCATGACCCACCAGCCTGGGAAGCATGCAATTCTGACCCCTTAAGGGGTGGGGAGGGATTTAATAGTTTAAAAAAAAATTGTTTGAAATCTACTTCTAGTTTTTGATTGAGAACAAGAAATAGCTTTCAATTGAGTTGTGTTTTTTTTTTTTAAACTATTACAGAGGCTTGGGGAGCCCTGCAAAGGCATCTGTAGTGTTCCCCACATCCCCCGGAGGCCGGCACTCCATCTGCTAAGTTGGAAAAAAAAACCTCTCCCCCCAGTAGCAGTGTGATCCTAGGGATCACGATGCAGCCTTTCCCCCTCCCTTGGACACACTTACAGTGCTCTCAACTCCCTTGTAGGAGTTTGGGAAGCACTGCTCTACATAGTTCAACTTGCAATGATTCTATGCAGAAATTCAAGTGTACACATGTAGTTTTTTCCCCTCTATACATGTTCACTCACCCTAGATATATCTTCAAGAGGGATAGCACTGCATCTTTTAAAGCCAAAACAAAATTTATTTTATTTTTTCACATTTTTATACCACCCTTCCTCCAAGGTGATGTACATCGTTACTCTCCTTCTTTGGTCCTCACAACTATCCTGTGAGATAGGTTAGGGTGAGAGACAGTGACTGGTGTCGTCCAGGAAGCTTTGTGACTGAGCAGGGATTTGAACCCAGATCTTCCAGGTCTAAATCTAACTCCCAGTTCACTACACCATCCTGGCTCTGACATGACTTCATGGTACTGGCATTTCTTTTGCTTTGATTCAGCCCAGGGTTCTGAATATAATCCATCCAGCATTAGCCCCCTTTGAGTCCCATTGACTTCAGTGAGAAAATGAAGCAAGTGCTTCCATGTCCTGTTGAAGCAAATGGAACTTTAACATTCTTTATGGGATGTGTCCCGTGGGTTGGATTAAAAAAAAGGGAACCCTGACTAAGTACCACCGAAATCAGTGGGATGTAAGAGAGTCACAATGGGCAGCCCAATTCTGAGCTGCCTGGGGCACCCAGCCTCAGCGGCACTGAGAATGGCTGCCACTGGATCCTCCACGCCCTGAGCTACTGCAGGTGGCACCTCAGGAGAAGGGGACTTTCGTCCCCTTCTCCTAGGTAAGGTAAGTAGCCCCACAATGGGGCTACTCACTTTACTGCCGACCAAAAGGTTGGCGGTAAAGTAAAGGTGCTCATGTAGGGCGCCGAGCCCTCCACGAGCGCCTTGGGTCTGGTGGAGCGGAGCTCCACGGACCCTCTCCCAGCACGCCTCCCACTTGTCCCCTCCCCAGAATGCTTACCGTGCTGTGGCTCAGCGGTCCATGAGACCGCCGAGTCGCGGAGGCTGGGCACCCGCCCTGCACCAGCTGGTGCTGGGCTGGCATGGGCGGTAACCTGGCGGTGAGGCTCGCAAACATGCCTTACGGCACGTTTGCAACACTATGTGGCAGCACAAAGCCGCAGCACTGAGCCCAGGATTGGGCTCAAACTTGTCTCCATTGATTTCAATGGTGTTCAGTGGTGTCATTTTCTTTGGCTACAATCCTATGCATCTTATATTGCAATCACCACCCTAATAGGCTGTAGGAAAATGTTCTCATTTTGGATAAATGCATAAGTGACTCATTATGTAGTCAATCAGTTACCAATGACATAAAATTTTAAATATTATAATAGTAAGATATTGCAATATTCTTGTCTTTCCACCTCAAGCCTGATTTATTAATCATATTCTTACGAATCCTGCTACAGTATATGACCATCATGGATTTGGCAGAAGTTCATTCATTCAGTCGTCATTACTTTAATTTGCTCTACAATTATTGTACATATTGCCCATAGTTACAGGAGGGTCCATAATACAGTGTCAGAGTACTTGACTAGCATGTAGAATGTCCCCTCTCTAATCTCCAGCATTTCTAGTAAGAAGTTTCTGGAACAGGGCTAGAAAAGGTCTCTTCCTAAGACTTTGGAAAACTACTACCAGTTGGTTGGAATAGACATCACTGGATTGGGTGGATCAAGGTTCTGAGGGCCCAAGCCTATCCAACTTTTCAGTACTGATGCAGCCATGCCAACAGGGCATGCACTGCATCCTGAAGTTGGGGGGCAGTCATGGAGGCCTCCTCTAGGTCAGGAAACAAATGTTCCCTTACCTCGAAAGCATTGTGGCTGTGTCAGTGCTAGAATGTTGGATAGGATTTGGCCCTGAGTCAGTATATTGGCAGGTTATACTGATATACCTAATGGGTTTCTGGGGAGTGGTAGAGGGAGGGGTCATTGAAACTACCAACACACATGTGTTAATGCATCTTGGAACCAATAGCCACTCTAGCTTGATACACATCACATCCATGTTATCTCTCGTTCACCTGGCCAAAGAGTAGCTAGAGCAGTGCAAAATGGTAAGTAGTGCAGGTTCCCAAACACGAGTGTAAACAGCCCCGTCCACTCACCCTAGGAGTCATTCAGGGACCAATAGCTACACACTGCTCTTGCTGCCTGAATGGCTCCAAGGGTGAATGGGAGGGGCTGCTTTCACTCGCATTCAGGAACCTGCAGTACTTACCATTTTGCATTGCTGTAGCTATGCTACTGAACCTGGCTATACTTAGACAACACAAAGTCCAAGGAGATAAAATGTCCATTTGAGGAAAGGGCCAAGACCAAGGGCAATGCACAATTCCAGTTTTAAGCACACTGATGAAAGTGGCTTTCCGCACTGGTGACTGTGAAGCTCTCGGCAAGATTTTCTACTTCCCATATTAAATAAAACAATAGATTGCTGTTCACATACTTCTTATTTCCTGTTGCTAATTAGGCTTTTTAAACAGCCTTTTAGAAGTGTAAATTGATTAAATTTATAACAAAAATGTCCTAGAGGTACCAATAGATTTTGTTCCTTTCCTGCTGATAATCTCTTTCTGTCTTTAACATCCCGCGGAATTGCTTAGCTTTCTCCCAATAGCCATTCCCTTCTCAAAAGGTCTTATCCTCGCTCAGGTGCCACTGAGACAGTAATGCACAGTTGAAGTCCCTTCTGGAGTTGTAAATCTTAATCAAGCAGGTATATATGTTGTTAAAGCACAGCAGAAAACCAGTCAGTTAGAAGCATCTGTATAGCCGAGCACTAGAGCAGTAAAATGCACAAAAAGGCTATTGGGTTTTCCCATTGTGCCGTGCACAGCATGTGTACATCTTGTCTTTTTTCACTCTCTTATACTGATGCACACCATGCATGTACACATGGGTGTGCATGTACACACATTGAGAGAGAGAGAGAGAGAGAGAATCCTACAACCATGAGAAACTGAGTAGCCCTTTAGAGCCAAGCTACACAAGTTCTTGCTTGGCTGTAGACCTGGACTAAGTAGGAAGTCACACTGGAGCTACCAATAGCTCTGGTGGTAATCTGAAGTCACTTCCTGCCCATATTACCTCAATGGTTAGAACTTTTTCTTGTGATTTTCCTGGTTCCCAGGAATCCAGCTTCAAATTCTAGCCCAATCCTAGTTGTATGGGCAGAATACTGAGCAGACTGCACTACTGAGTTATATGGATGTGTGAAAAAACAGCCCAATCATGCAAGTTATTATATAAGCCGCCATTTTATGATGGGCTTTAACTCCCCCAGCCACCATCTGACAACATAGGACCTAATCCTATCCAGTTTTCCAGCACCGGTGCAGCAGCAATGCAACCCCAGGGTAAGGGAACAAATGTTCTCATACCTTAAGGAGGCTTCTGGGACTGCCTCCTCACCACAGGATGCAGTGCATTCCCCATTGGCATGGCTGCACCGGCACTGGAAAATTGGATAGGATTTGGCCCATACTCTGCTACTCCAAGTGGCCAGAAATCTGCCCATCCCAGCAGATTATGATCAAACAAATATTGCATTAAAACCATGACTGGGGAGTACATACCTTTAAAAAAAAATAATTTAAACAGCACAGGCCCAAAGAGCAGGGAGGCAGATCTAAATGGGTACTGTAGCATAAGGGAGAGCATAATCTTGCCCTTGCCAAAGTCTTGATTCAGATCAGGCCACCTGCTTCTGTTATCCCTGGAATAATGGGGTGGTCATCCTCTTCAACCGAGCGCGCAGCTTTGGGAGGGACGCACATGGAGCGGTGAGGGAGGAAAGGGACACCCGCCTAGCCAGCCAGATCAGCCGAATCAACCCTGGCGATCAGTGGGGTGACAGATGTCGCAGTCAGATTGCCCTCACATCCCTGGAACAATGGGAGCTTCCTTGAGAGATGAATAGCAGCTGTGTGGGGATCTGACCTGGGAATATAAGGGGCCCCAGTGGAAGTAATGCAGGCCAGCATACCTTCTATTAAAACAATTGCATATCATGAGGACAATCCAAACCCCGGCACATCCAGAATGCTTCTTGCTCTTTTCCATTTTGGGAAAGTCTTGGTTCACTCAGGAAATTCCATGCGCATATCTTGAGTTGTGACTTGTGTAAGCACACAATTTTCCTTCTTAAATCCAGTCGGAAAATCATGACCTAAAATGCTAAGTTTAAAGCAATAACTGGTTCCACCCCTCCCCTCCTTTCAAAATGTCAGAAGCTCAGTTTCCTCATTTAGATGCTATCAGGAAAAAGGACTGCTAGATAAATGAGCGAGGTAACCTTATAGGAAACGGTGATCTCATTCCTCTCCAATCAAATAAAAGTGAAATTACTCAGTGATTAAAAGATATTGCCATACTGGATGACGTGCTGCTGATGGTTTTCTTTCTGCTATACAGTCCAGTTTCTAAAGTATATAAAATGCAATCTGAGCCAGAGACTTACTTGATAAATAGTTCTTGTCCTGCCTAGAGAGGCACTAGTGGGAAATTGTTTTTCTCAGGAACTAAATCAGCACTTTTGTGTGGGAAATAATGTAAAATACCAACAGAATCAACTCCAGGTTTTAGGGGGCACTCAGCAAACTGCTACCAGGTGTTCTTTCTACCTGGGTGGCCCTGACAGAGTGACCCTGTCACCCCCACACAAAGACAGCAGGCACAGAGGTGGCTCTAGGGATCCGCAGAGGGTCCTCGTGAGGGCCTAAACCAGGGCTTTTCAAACTGGGGCGTCGTAATGCCCCAGCCTGAGGGCCCTGGCCTCTGCCCCTTAAGGGGCGGGGGCAGGCAGGAGGCAGGGAGGAAGTGACACAATTCCCAGGATCATGTCGATAAGGGGGCTGCAGGGTCTTGGCTGGACTTACCAGAGCCTCCTGCAGCCTCCCAGAGGTGCGGGGAGCCCTGTGCAAGGGTCTGCAGGGCTCCCCAGGCTTCTAAAAGTGAAAGTGGAGAGATCACACTCTTTGCCTCCCCCCCGTCCCCTGAGAATTTGAGAAACGCTGGCCTAAGCCTTCAGCCGCTACTTACTGGATCTGACTACCAAAAAAGGACTGACCATGTTACATGAGGGTTATAAAGGGCATTGTTGCCTTCACTGCCTGGAAGCTTTTGCACAAGATCCTTGGTGTAATTTCTTAGTTTTCACCCTTAAGCAAAATGACAGACCAATCCATCTGCCCGATCCATCACCGGGTCTGTTAAATAGTGGATCTGTGCGAATAAAGGAAGGCACATAGAGATAACACCTCAAGACATTTATTTCATCTTCAGAACAGAACCTGGCAATGAAAACACAAGGCAAACACCCCTGGCTTTATACCCCTTAGCTCTGCCCAGATTCCCCATGATTGGTGCTGTTGAAACACTAAACTAGAGGACCAATTGAACAGTAGGATTTCTATCCTCCACCCAATTGCCCGGCCAAAATACTGGGCCAATTGGTTACGCAGGATTTCAATCCTGCATAACTTGCATACATAGCAGGGCCCATGGCAGGAAAGGTGCTCTGTCATTCAGTGGGTTGCAGCCACCAGCACTAATGGCCTCTCTTCTCCTCCACAATTCCTCTTCTGTTCCATTGTCCTCTTTTTGACTTCAGGAAGCAGGAAGAGGAGGAGCAATGGAAGCAGATAGCTCAATGGAAGAGAATGCTCCTCCCACTAATTCATTCCCTGGAGCAACCACTTCAGTCAGCCTCATTTGTGGGCCACTCCTGCTTTCACTGAGGGCAGGGAAGAGAGAAGAGGGTGACTGCCTTCCCACCAAAGGAGGCAGTGTATGCCTCATTGGCACAGCTGCACCGGCACTGGAAAATTGGGTAGGATTGTGCCCTTAGTCCATTACAAAGGGCAAGCCAAGAGGAATCCATGCCAACAGAACAGTTCCACTTTAATGAACACAGCCCCCAAAAAGCACTTGAAAAGGAAGTCCCTCCCTCCAAGCTGACAAATATATGGAGCCAAATGGAAAGCAAAATTAAGCTACACATTTGTATTTACTCCTGAGTAAACAACCATGCATTGACTTGAAACGCAGGCAAAGGAGAATGCAAGGCCACCAGAATGATCCCAATGTGATGAAAGTGGAGCTCAAAAAATGCCCCAGAAGGCAGTCCCCCCATCATAAAGAGAATAAAAACAGAGAATTTTTAAGGTGAATTTTTTTTTTTCCATTTTAAATTTTTAAAATTAGGTGGGTTCTGATAGTGATATGATTTAAATATAAGACCTTAAATTGAACTGGGCACTGGGTAGTGTCATGGAAAAGTAAGAATTAGGGCTGTTTTACTTTAAATATCAACTGTAAGATTTCTTCTCTCTTGACCTGGGTTGACTGAACCTACAATTGGGAACTTAAAAGCATCTGTGAGGCTAAATGGGGACAAGGGAAGAGAGTGTTATGTTACTTATAAAAATCTCCCCCAGCTAGTGAGGAAGAAGTGAGCTTTCCTGGGTTCTGTTGAGTCTCTTGTTAGTTTATATTGGGGAGAAAGGCCTATTAGATGAGAATTCCTATTAGTCTTTTAAGTGTTTTATGCTGTCAGTGTTTGCATGGCATATTATTGGTCTGTACCTTCTTAATCCTATGTGCTTAAAGTCATTATATGGAAATAAATAACCCTTCTGTTACTGATGCTGGAAGACTTTGGGTTCATTCAGATCCAGAATGGTTAGTATCTGGAAGTTGGAAACACTTATGACCACATGGTTGCCTATTGTAGCAGAAGGGTGCAGGCAGTGTGTGTGACAGGTAAGGCTGAAAATCTTACTTTGGGGGGGGGGGGAGTTAAGGTTATTGCAGGCAGGCTACAGAGAAAATTCACTGCTTACTCATCTCATTTCCCCTTATTTGTTTTACTTTAATTATTTAAATTTGCTTGATGATGTCACTTCTGGCTATGGCATAACTTTTGGTGGGTCCTGGACAGATTGTCCTTCTAAAAAATGGGTCCCGGTGCTAAAACATTTGAGAACCCTTAGGCTAATGGGTTCTGAGCTGTCTGTGACAGATCAGGAGAGCGATCTTTGAGTGCTGATGGACAGCTCAATGAAAGTGTCAACCCAGTGTGCAGCAGTGGTGAAGAAGGCTAATTCCATGTTCGGAATCATTTAAAAAGAGATTGAAAATAAAATGGTCACTATTATAATGCCATTGAATAAATCGATGATATAGCCACACCTGGAATATTGTCTCCAGTTCTGGTTGCCACATCTCAAAAAAGATATAGTGGAAATGGAAAAGGTGCAGAAGAGAGCAACCAAAATGTTTGCTGGGCTGGGGCATCTCCCCTATGAAGAAAGGTTAGAGCATTTGGGGCTCTTCAGTCTAGAAAAAAGGTGCCTGAAGGGGGACCTGATTGAGACGCACAAAATTATTCAGGGATAGAGTGGATATTCTTTTCTTTCGCACATAGCACTAGAACCAGGGGACATCCACTAAAATTGAATGTGGGAGAGTTAGAACAGACAAAAGAAAATATTTCTTTACCCAGCATGTAATTAATTGGTGGAACTCCTTGCCACAGGATGCGGTGATGGTGTCTGGCCTAGATGCCTTTAAAAGTCGACTGGTCAGATTTCTGGAAGAAAAGACCATCACAAATTACAAATCATGATGGGTATGTGCAACCTCTTGGTTTTAGAAGTAGGCTACATCAGAATGCCAGGTGGAAGGGCGTGGCACCAAGATGCAGGTCGCTTGTTGTTGTGCTCCCTGAGGCATCTGGTGAGTCACTGTGAGAAACAAGAAGCTGGACTAGATGGACCTTTGGCCTGATCCAGCAGGGCTCTTCTTATGTGGATATGCAAGCCACTTTATGAACTACATTTTAAGAAAGGCAGTATATAAATATTCTTAATCTAAATCTTAACCACAATTGTGTGTGTGTGTGTGTGTGTGTGTGTGTGTGTGTAAATGTAGGACACCTTTGCAAAGTGGTACAGAAGTTGGACAAGTGAGGAGGAAGCAGCACAGTGAGCTGAAGAGGCAGGTGGCAAAAGGGATTCTCGGCATCCCCTTTATCCATTCACTTAGGGGTTCTGCTTTGCAGAATAGATAAGTTTTAACATTTCTGAAGGAAGTGACAGAAAGAGGTGGCAGCAGCTGTTCTGAAAACATGTCAAGGGAGAAACATTTTTTCCCTTTCCAATATTAAAGTCATTTATAGATTTAAAAAACATACATGAGGCTTAAATGTCTGTTTGAGCACAGCTAGAATTGAATAAAATGGTAGAAGCAGGTGTGATTTATTGACCAACTTTGCACATTCTAAAACATGATATTGGCAGTATGTGTTTTAGCAGCTCATAGCCATAAAGCTCCCACATTTTCCATCTAAGCCTTCTTTCAGCATTAATCTATGTCTGCTTAATTTGCCATTGCTCTTAGAAATTATCTTGGAAGAAAAATCTCTGGAGAAGTGTTAAATAAACAACATTTTTTTTCCCCGTCAAAGTGGTCAGAAATAAAAATCAGTGCTACAAGTAATTCAAATAGATGTAGTGGTTTGATAAGATCTGCATCATGGAATGAAGATGGTTTCTGAGGCTGCAATGGGCTTCTTGCAAAATCAGGCTTGCATCTCATGAGAGAGAAAAAGTGGAGTCATAACATCACTTTACACATTTCCTTATTCGAGTATCTTCTCTACAGTAGGGGCACCAGAAAACAAATGTAAAATATAAGTAAGGTGGAAAAGCACCAACAAAGAGCCCAACCATACCAAACTTTCCAGTACTAATGCAGCTGTGCCAATGGGGAATGTGCGACGTCCTGCAGTGGAGGGGGGGGGTCAGTCACAGCGTCCTCCTGAAGGTTAGGGAACTTTCTTTCCCCCCTTACCTCAGGCTGCATTGTGGCTGCATCAACGCTGGACAGTTGGATAGGATTGGGCCCAAAATCAGTAACAAGCAACCAGCTTAATGGCAGGATAATAAAAATTCATCCTCAGGTACCATATACAGCCAAATTAAAAAAAAACGCAGACACCATCCTTCCCAAAGCATACCACTATATGGAGGTACATGAAACTATGGGCCTGTTAAGCTTACCTGGAAAGTGAGCTCTGAAATACAGAGCCACCACCATGAAGACAGCCCTTCTCTTGTGTCTGTCAATCCAGTGCAGCCAAAGCAGAACCTCACTTCATGGCTTTGGTAAACAGGGGAGCTCATCAAGCGACAGATATTCCTTAAAATATCCAGTTAGGACCCAGTGACAATCAGTTGGACCTTGGTATCCACTGGGGATCTGTTTCCAGACCCCCCACAGATCCTGAAATCCATTGAATCTGTGGGTTGGTCCAATAGGACCTCTGGGCTTGACAGTTCTGGCCATGTCCGGAAGTGTTCTGAGACCTGGAGAGGCTGCACATGGCCTCCCTGCTCCTCAGAAAGCCTCCCTATGTCTGGAAGGTCAGGTGAGGCCCAGCAGCATGGGTTTGGATAAAGAGGGCCCACCTGTATATTAAATAACAACTCATTTAGTCACAAGAACCAGAACTTACCATCCAAAATTATTTTCTTTTAAGGTCATTTGCAGATAACTTTGATATGTGTTTGTATGTTTACAATTCTCTCCTCTCTTCATCATCTTTGACCAATTTTATTTAATGTAAACACTCATTTTGTTTTGAGCTGTTCATTTCTGTTCCAGGACTTTGAAATCACATGGCATCAGTGTCTGCAACATCAAATGTTTTGCACAGATAAAGGTACCAGTGCGATCCTGCAATAATGAATCACAGGGTTCTGGTGGAGCTTTGCCAATGTCTCTCCAAACTTGTAGAAATTGTCCAAATGAAAATTCTCATGGGGTGAGCCAAGGTTAAAATCTGGCAGAGATCAGAAGTGAAGAGAATTTCATTAGCTCCATTTGTGGGACTGTTATCGCCAACTACCATTTGATCAAGCCTTGCCTCGGCTCCAGGAGGTTGGCAGAGGTACGAAAGGTTTTCACAAGTTGGAAAGAGTTATGAGTGCACCTCCAAATGTAATTGTCGCTATGCAAAACTAGTCTGTTAATCAGTTGCATAAAGCATTACTAAAATACTCTACATTCAAAATGCAAGAGCATTTATGGATTTCACGAGCTTCTAATTCTTGACATTGGTACTTTTAGTGTGAAGAAGCAGTCTGATAGAGAATGTCTAACAAGATGTTCACCTGGATTCAAGTTGCTAATAATTTTCGTATAGCAATTTACATTTGACCCTGTGATCCCTGCGCATTTAGGATGGAAACCAGCATGAGATTTATGTTAAACTTAGAAAGATTTAAGCCCCAGTTGGAGAACTTACAATGGCCTTTGTACTCTGAGAGACTGTAACAACAGGAGGTAACTTAATTCTGTGTAACTCTCACTTCCAGATACTTGAGAACAAGAGGTGTTTAAGCTTTTCTGCTAAGGGAGTTAATGATCGATGTGGCTCTAGATATATAAATGGGTTTCTCCATGGCCCTATCCGATCTCCTCTAGAGGTCTCTTCAAGGTAAAATAACTTTCATTCCCGTACCTTTGGGTGAACTTCTGCTACCCCAATGGATCTCCTTGGATCTGCACCAGCTATTTTGTAGGCTCCAAACCAAGGAGTGGGAACAGGGACGGAAAGGGATTTGGATACACACACAGGTCTATGTCACCAAGATTCTCCCCTTCCTCCTCCCCTCCACCTTCCAACCACATCCTCCCTGCCCAGGCCCTCACCATCCTGTTCCTCCCACCACCTCCACCACCCATATTTAGAAGCAAGCACACCTCTTTTGGCTTCTCACAAGTTTCCACAGATATTTCTCTTGAGTGGGAAGTTTCAAATTTCCTTTGAGTTTTGTTTCAGGTAAAATCTGATGACAGCCTAAAGACATATGAACCTTCCCTACAGCCAGAGAACATATGTTAGCTATAACAAAGTGATTTTGGTTCCTCTCCTTGCCTGAAGAGAAAGAAATCCTGCATTCACTTCAGCTTTTTCTCCAAGTGCAAGGTGGGGGGGCTATGTTCATTGTTTTCCATGGTAGTAGCAACCAGTTTTCAGATCAACCTTTCATCCGTTGTCCTCAGGTCTTTGTAGCCGTAATTGCCACATAGGAAGGATCACCCCTATTTTGCCCAAATTAATTTCCTTTCAGATAAGACCATAAGAAGCACCCTGCTGAATCAGTCCAAAGTCCCAGGTAATCTAGCATCCTGATCCCACAGCGGCTGCCCAGATGCTTCCGGAATACCCACAAGCAGGGCACAAAGACAAAAACTCTCCCCTGCTGTTCGCTTCCCAGCAAATGCAGTTTGGTTCCATTGAGTGTGCGGCCTTTGTGATTGAGTAACACTGTTAACAAATTCCTAGCAAATTAACAAAAAGTATAGCGTCTGATCAAAGTCCACCCAGAGTCTCATGAGCCACTGGGGACAGATGGGGTAATTGGAGACTGCCGATTGTCTGGTACACCCTGCCAAGTCCCTTTGCTGTTACCTGAGTGCTTTTCTACCAAGCATGAATAATCTGTCATATGCAAAAAGCTAATTGTCTTTGTGTTTATTTTAGGAGCTCATTATAAGAACTATACAAATGACACTGAATGAGGTGTTGACTCAGCATGAACTATTACAGTAAAATACACAATGCTGTGTGCAATTGCCATTTGCGTGGCATACAGTGATGACTAATGAGAGCTACTAATGAAGTATAGCAAAGCATCGTTAAGACAACAACAGCAACAACAAAGAAAGAAAGGGAGAGGGAACGTGCTTGCTAATTATTTTATTTTTTGCATTTCAGAGACATTATTCACTTTTGTATCTGGGTACCATGTGGTACAAATATATGCAAACTGAATGAAGCATTCACCATAATCTCTACACCAGTGTTTCTCAAACTGTGGGTCGGGACCCACTAGGTGGTTTGCGAGCCAACTTCAGGTGGATCCCCATTCATTTCAATATTTTATTTTTCATATTTTAGACTTGATGCTACCATGGCATGTGACTGCACTGGGGAAATGTTACCAATCTGCACTTTTAACAGGCTACTCTGTATATGCTTTTAACAATGATAGTAAATGGGGCTTATTCCTGGGTGAGTTTGGGCAGGACTGCAGCCTAGGATTGTCAAAAATTTCTTGCATGATGATGTAACTTCTGGTCATGACATCACTTCCGATGGGTCCTGACAGATTCTCATTCTAAAAAGTGGGTCCTGATGCTAATAGCTTGAGAACCACTGCTCTACACCAACTTAAATGGTTGATTGATTTGTTTGGTTGATTGGTTGAATTCAACTTAAATGGTTGAATTGATAAGGCTACTCAGAGCCCTATAAATTTCAGTATGTCAAGAGCAACTCCATGTGTAGTCATTACTACTAGCCAGTTTGCAATATTTGTTCTGTCATTTCAAGAGTGAACAAGAAACAGAGGGATTTTTACTCATTTCCCTATATACATATACAGGAAGTGCATCAGCCCAGCACCCCACTGGCCTCGTACCTGCTAGCCCTCTCCCCAGCATCCATTCATTTCAAAACATTGTTATCTTTCCTTTCTTGCCTATCAAGGCAACCCGATGAAACTTACAATAAGATAAAGCAAATAAACAAAACAACTATAAGCAGGGCCTTGTATCCATGGTTTCTATATTGGTGGGGGTCCATGGAACAGATCCCCATGGACACAGGGACACATCTGTACTTAAAAATAACACAAAATCAAACACAAAACCAGCATAATACAAAACCAAACACCACAATTGAAATACTCCAACTAAGAACCTCGCCATCACCACCACTCTCAGATATCATCCCTCTTCCTCCTCCTCCAAAAGCAGAATGGAAAAGCCAGATCTCAACACCTCTCCTGAAACATGGTATGAGAGACATTCCCGATGTGTCAGCAACACCACCAAGAAGCCCCTACTCTGGATGCCCACTGTGCATCGGAAGAGCAGGGCACATGGAGCAAGTTCTTAGATGATGGCTGCTGGACACAGTGAGGCACAAATGGGAATTGGTGGCCCTGAACATACCTAGGTCCCAAACCATTTAAGGCTTCAAAGGTCAAGCCAGCAGCTGGAATTGCGCCCACCAACAAAACTGTAGCTGGAATTGTGCCCACCAACAAAATTGTAGCCAATACAATTTAGGGAGCGATAATGTCAAGCCTGCTTAAGATGTTACGTGATATGTGTAAAGGAGCATGTGGTGGGGGCAGTGAAAGCATGCCAGCAAGTGCCCAGCATCCCAATCCACAAGGAGATTCTCATTGGTCACCGTAGACAAGTACTGTACTTGTGGTGGTGATGACACAGGGCTCAATCTATCCAAATTTCCCCTCCCACCACAGCGTACACCCCATTGGCATGGCTACACCAGGGCTGGAAAGTTGGATAGGATTGAGCCCACAGTGCTTAGAAAGCATGCTGTGTGGTTTACTAAATGTTTGAAGAGGGAGGTTAGAATGTTGGGAGTAGGAGGAGGGTAGGAGAAAGGCATCACCCTAAGATTGGATCTAGTGTGTTTAAGCTACAGGGGAGGGCCTGGGAGCAACTATTGTTAGAAGGTCATGGGGGCATGGTTTAGTTAAAATTGGTTGAGTTCAGTGAGTGGAGCTTTGTGAAGTTCATTAAAGGTCTTCTCCCCATCGCTTCATAAGCCAAGCATTGGTCCTGACTCTGTGACATTGTGCAATCTGTTTCCTGGTCTGCAATCATGAATATGGGATTTTGCTTAGGGGAAGGGGAATGAAGGGAGGAAAAAACTGGGAGGGATGGAAAAGGGCCAGGAAGTGGATGAAAATGATGGGGGAGAAGATGACTGAAAAAACCATCTCTTCACATCCTAAGCCACCATGACCCAGCCTTGACGTTTCATGGTTAGGTTACTATGATTACTCAGAAGCATCAGTGTTCATGGTCCTTTATGGCACAAGCAAGAACAATCCTTGACACAAGCAGTTTACACTCCAGAGTTAAAACAGCAATGCGGGAATAGCATCCTCATCTCAGCTCTGTTTCTTTTCTGCCCTTAAAGCTTTCTTATACATGTGAAGCAAAATGTGACAGCAAATGGCCTGCCCCACTTCAGGTTCAGGCTGGGAAATCACATTTTTGAGCGCTCTCCTACATTAAAAAAAAAAAAAAAAATCTCTACAAATAGAAAACCAGCACAGCAGGGAAAGAGCTGGGCCAGAACCTTCCTCCCCAAAGTGCTACTTTTCTGTCTGTGAGATGTTTTTAGAAAGCTAAATGTACAAAAGTTGTACTCCCTTGTTACAAAGTTGTGCAGGTTCCCATTTCACCAACTTGCCCTGGCTCATGTTTATACCCAGGCTGAGTCTCCCGCTCCGAAACCTTCCTTTGCATTGCCACAACAATATTGATTTAAACCTGAAATTCCTAGTAGGGGCCGCTTTAAACAAATATTGAACCAAAGGCAGCAAAAGAATTCTGCCGTCCCTTTTCACTCAAAGCGCACACCAAGCCTGGAAAGCAGGCAGGAAAACAATTAATGTTGCCACTTCTCGCTTAGCAGGGATTAATTAGCAAGGAAAGGGAAAATAACAGCAGGTAGGGGACACACAATCACTGCCTGAGTCTTAAGCCAGAGGAATTGAAGGTGACAATGAAAAATCAGTTTCCCGCAAGGTTTTCCTATTGGTTTTCTATTGTTGCCTAGTTAACTTTAATAGTAGTCGGCCAATAGGAAAATAAAGCAGCAGGAGCTGGCATTCCTGTGAGTCAAGCCAATCTTCAATGAGGGCTTCAGTCACCTCCCGCCAGCTTCTTCCTTCCACCAGGAGACTGAAGGACTGAAAATAAGGCACAAACAATGTTAAAGAACATGCCAGACCATGTGGGGTTTCTGAAAGGTTGGTCACATCTGAGAACTCATCTTCCCCTAGCCTGCTATCAAAGTCACATTCACAAGCACATGAATTTTGATTAGATGGTTCTTGTCCTTTCAGTTTTGTTTATTTTTAAGTCTCTCTCTCTCTCTCTCTCTGAAAAAAGATTACTTTTATGAAACCAGTCAGCAAGAGAGGACACTTGTCTTCACTCCAAATAACTGAAGCCTCTTTGCAAAATTCTTGCAAACAAGAGTATCTGAAAAATGCCCTTTGCAACTTAATCAGCACACTCCAAGTTTGCCTGTGGAACAAAAGTTTCTGGTGATTGCTTTCTCTTTGATATTGAAAACAAGGGAAAAATCTACAAGAACCTCAGATTGATTATGGCAGTTTGAAGTGAAGTGTTTATTAAGAAGTCACACTTTTTGGATTCATGGCTTGTAATCGTGGTAGAAGTTTCCCCTTTGCTTGATGAAAAGGGGGGGGAGACCTCACTGCAGTGTCAGAACTCAGTAAGATAACAGTTGTTAAAAATATTTAGGGTTTATCTCATGTTGGGCAGCCCAATCCTATTCAGCTCTGGTGGAGCAGGGCTGCATGGCCCACACTGTATCCAATGCTGACATTGAGCAGGCTGGAGGCATCCTTGAGCTAAAGGAACATTTTTCCCCTTCCCTCATGTCAAGCCCCAGTCTGCTCCATGGCGCTACTCAGATCTGTGCCAGCTAAATTGCTGGTGCAGGACCAAGAAGCCCAATGTAGGACTTTCAGGTCCAGGAAGGGGATTAGGAAATGCTGGAGGCCTCCTCCACCATCCCTGCCTGATTCTGGGCTTGAACTACCCCCCCTTCCCACTCTTTAAAACCCCTCCCTTTATCCATTCCTCCTTCCTCCCACCCCTGCATCACCTGGCACAGAACCTACTTGCCCTGGAGGCAGCAGGTCCAGTTTTGATGTCTGTGAGCAGATCAGGCCTTCCCACTGGTGCACCTTACTTTTAGTCATCACAAATGCAACTTTAGGACTGGGCTGTTAGTGTTCAAAGTACAATATATAAGCTTTGTGCCCTTTGCAACAGCCTTGTAAGGCGGGCTAGAATCATCATCCCTACATTGCAGAAGAGGAAACCAAGTGATAGCTTTATGCCAGCCACTAGCCAATGCGTTTCTGGCACTGGCAAATGCTGAGATTTTCAGCCCCCAAACTGGTTACGATTTCTTAAAGCCAAATAATAATAATAATAATAAAAAAGTAGATTTTACGGTATTTATTTTTGATTTATTTAGACCTCACTTTGTTTTAGCATAAAAATTGCACAATTTTTCACAAAAAAGCACTAAAAGACTTGAGTCGAGTCACCTCCCCCTTTAAAAAGCCCAAATGGAAAAAAAACAGGGCTGCTGCTGGGCTCTGTGTGTGTGTTGGAGTTCTCTTTAAACAATCCCTGCTGTCCCTGCCTATCTGTAAACAGGGTGGGAAGGGGTGGGAGGGACTGCATAAGAGCTGGGACAGAAGTGGCACAAGGGAGGAGCGTCAGTTCAGTTCAGTTCAGTAAGACCTTTATTGGCATAAAATACAGAGAAAGAACAAAACAAAACAAAACAAAAATATACAAAGACAACACAACATAGACATCAGTCTTTTCCTCACATACTGCCCAGCGTTCCAGAGCTCTGCCTGGCAATTATCCCAGATAAAAAGGAAGCGACCCTAGCAAGGGTCTCAGAGTCAGGTGTGGAAAGGAGAGATTGAAGCATGATTGAGTCCTCCCAGCCCTGCATCCTAGTTAGCAAAGGGCCTAGATATTTCTTGCGTAAAACGTCATGAAATGGGCAGTAGAAAAGGGTATGTGTTATGGTCTCAATACAATCCCTACCACACTTGCATTTCCTCTCCGAGTAGGGAATACCACTGAACCTGCCCGATAACACGGCTGTTGAAAGAGTATTATATCTTGCAAGTGTGAATGCTCTCCGAGCCTGTGGGCACTCCAGGTGATAAAAGAAGGAGGCCTGTTTCCCAAAACTGATTGGAACATGGAGATAGAGTGGAGAGCATGAGGGTTCTGGCGGCACTAAACAGCTCTTGTTCAATATCAAGAATTCTTTCTTTGACGATTCTGTAAGCAGCATCACAACCAATCATGCCTAGCTCTGCAGTGTCCAGCCCTATTGACTTGAGTTTGGTTAGAAGATCAGTGATCTCTAATGGCAGGACTGAATCCAACAATAATTGGTGCATTAGACCAGAGGAGGAAGGGTTAAATAAAATCCTAAACCAAAATTTCAGTAATCTTAGCCAAGCAGTTGTCTTTAGCAGAATTAACCCCATCTCGAGACACAGAACCGAGTAGGGAACGCACCTGGGGAAACCCAAAATCTTCCGCAGAAAGGAGGCTTGAATGCATTCTAATGGTTGGTTTATAGCCTTATACCAGACGGGAGAGCCATAAAGAACCAGGGAAAGAACCTTTCTCTTAAACGCCTCCAGAGCGGCTGGAACATAATCATTGCCGCAGGGGAGGAGCGTCATGTGCAGCAGCTGTGAGGCTTACCAGGACAATTCAATCCTTTGCAGCCATACTCAGAAGTAGTCCCACTGTAGCCAGTCATTCAATGAGGCTTCCCTCTCCCCACCAGCCATGAAGTGCAAAGCTATTAACTTCCTGCCCCTTCCCTGCCTCCTTCCCCTCCCTGGGCTTCTCAAGTCAATCATAAGGAAGGGACTTCCTTGGTTCCTTCCTGCCCTCCCTCAGTCAATGAAAATATCAGAATACCCATCCTTTGTCCAATGATCATCTGCTCCTTCCTTCCTATCAGAGATGGGAAAAGAGAACCCAGTCCCGCCTCCCCCCCATTCATTGCAACATTAACCCTTTCCTGCCTCCCAGCTGGAACTTTCCTGCTGCTTGCCCCATCGAAATGCTGACTCCACAAGGTTTTTCACACTGCGAAAACAGTAAGCAAGCACACCCAGACACAGGCAAAGTCAAGGCTTGGGGACAAGCTGCGAGTCAGGGGACCCCTGACCCAAATCTTTTTCAGAGTCTTCTACACGTGTGACTCACGAGTCAATGAATCACTCAAAATCACACATTTTTGTGACTCGGGTCCAAGTCACTGACTCGAGTTCCCAACCCTGGGCAAAACTGATACTGCTTGATTTGTATTTTTTTTTAATTTGTTGAGAAATAAATGCATACCTCTCCCAAAAAATCAAGTGTGACTCAAATGAACTTATCCTACGTGCCTTATCCTGAGTGTCAAAGGGCACAATCCTAACCCCTTATGTCAGTGCTTTCCAGCACTGGCATAGCAGTGCCAATGGGACGTGTGCTGCATCCTGCAGTTGGGTGTCACTCATGGAGGCCTCCTGAAAGAAAGGGAATGTTTGTTCCCTTCCCTCAGAGCTGCACTGTCCTTATGTCAGTGCTGGAGAGCACTGACATAGGGGGTTAGGATTGTGCCTAAAGGCTGCAATCCTATGCACACTTTCCTGAGCGTTAGGGCACAATCCTAACTAACTTTCCAACACTGTCCTAGCCGCAATGCAGCTCCAAGTTAAGGTAACAAACATGGCCTTACCTTGAGGAGGCCTCCTTGACTGCCTCCCCACTGCGGGATGCAGTGCATGCCACTTTGGCACAGCTATGACAGTGCTGGAAAGTTGGATAGGATTGCACCCTTAGTCTCACTGAACACAGTGGGACTTACTTCTGAGTAGATATGCATAGGATTGTGCTGAAAACTGTGATGTAAGAGCACAGAAAGATGCTGCCAGGCCAATGCAAACATGCTATTACATTAGCAAGACAAGCTAAAACCACACAAAATATAACTGTTGTTCTAGTCATGCTGCCATGTCTTGACTTTCCTGTGAACAATCAATACTTAAATCAGTATATAAGTAGAGTATTGATCAAAAGGCATACAAAGAATGGATTGTATATATATTTAAGGAAAACAACACTCTAGGCATTTTTGTCAGATAGATGAATACATTTTAAAATATTTCTCTGATAATTAATTTTGCATATTTTAATATGCATATATACATGCCCTGCTATTCATTTTATAGAGTAGTCTAGGGTGGGCAAACTTTCTAACCCAATGAGATATGGAAATTGTATTGAGGGTGACAATGACAAACAGCAGCAGCTAATTAAAAACCACCAGCATCACATCTAAATTCTGTCCACTTTTCCATTTTTTTGAAATTATTTTTTGCAGCATTTTGTGCATTGAAGATTCAGACCCAATCCTATTCAACTTTCCAGTGCTGGTGCAGCTGCAATGCAAACCCGAGGTAAGAGAGTAAATGTTCCCCTACCCTTGAACAGGCCTCTATGACTGCCTACAACTGCAGGATGCAATGCAAGTCCCACTGCAATGGCTACATCTGTGCTGGAAAATTGGATAGGATTCGGTCCCTAAGGAGGAAAATGGGATGTTTTCATGTCTTGCATTTTTAATGTATATATGCAAGTGATAATGTGGACTTTAATCCAGGAAAGCTTATGCTGTGATACATTTGCTTGGGCAGCCGAATCCTAATTTGCCCTGGAACAGGCAAGCAGAGTGGCTGAAGCTGTATCCAATGCAAGGTAGGTGCCGAATCTAGCGCAACTCAGAGTAATGGGATATTTTTCCCCTTACGCCATGTCATGCTAAGCATCGAATTGCTGGCAGCGGCATGCATCTGCAATTGGGTGTTCCAAGGAGTAAGTGCGGGACAAAACCATTGCAATGGAGAGGATCAGATGAGATGCTTTCTTGCTGCACCAGAGGCTCCTATGAGTTAGATCTGATTCACAGGCCAGAGTTTGTGCTCTGCCATTTAACAACAAATGACCTGTTCTTTAATAGCCGGCATAAGCGAGAATGGTGTCAGAGACTATTTGGTTTGGCCAGAGGCTGTGGACCCACGTCCATCAGAGAGCCAACTGGGTTGACCCCTGAATCAGTGGCACTGATCACAGTGGTAGTGTCCAAAGCAGGGGATGCAGTACATGGTTGGCCTCAGGGCCTCCAGTAGTCTCATGCCAGCACTTAGAGTGATGGGAGACTGTAGGTATTGAGGGCTTGGGCTTATAAGTTAAATGTTTTCATGTATCATTTTGTTATTCCAAAACTTAAATTTCAACTAAAGAATTGTTGATAAGAAAAAGAAATGCAGCAAAGAATCTATGTGGACAAGAAACAGAAGCTTGCAGCAATTGTGAACCTTTTTATCTCGTGGCACACCAATTGCTTTCAGGGGCTTGGGCCACTTGTGCCTTCGCATGGGCTGCAAAACAGGCTCTTTTGACCAGTTGCTTCTTCTGCCCCCACCACTGTCTTGTGGCACACCTGAGGACAAGCTGCACAACACCTGCTGACAACTGCTGTTTTAAGGAAATTCTCACCTGGGAAAAGCCCACTTTAAGCTAGCATCAGGCCGTTAACCTCACTCTGTGAAACAGAATATTCCTTGTTCCATCCTGCCTGTCAAGAAATCCTTCTCCATTTCTTTCCCCTCCCTTTGTTTTACCATGTGCCTGTCCTTCCTTGAAGCCAGTTTTTGACCACCCAGTTCACAGTGGTGTAAGCACAAGCAAGAATGTCCTGCCAGGGTGGAGGGTGATCAAAGACTGCCAAAGCAGGAGGGCAAGTGTGCCAAGGCATTGCTAATGAGCAGCATGTTTTTGAGTTAAAACCCTTAATTTGGAGCTTCTTCCCCCAAGGCCAGGACAATCTTGGGAATGGGGATAACAGAAGATTAGTGAGCATGCCAACCCAGTAGTTTAGGATTTAATTCTGTTCTCGCGCCAATAACCTGCCAGGCCAATCTTACCATTGTAGTTCAGACTTTTTACATGTGATGCCCACAGAAAAAAGCTCCTGCTCCGACAACCATGTCAATTAAAAAAGAACAGACTGAAGGCTGTCAGGAATGGAGCTTCTGACTATGGCTGAACTCAATATCACCAGCACTGCCTGCCTTCATCACCATTTATGCGTTAAAAAAAAAAATCAATAAGCCTTATATAAAATAGCAGAGAGTTACAGAATTCAGGTCCAACCAGATGAGATGCTAAACATGCACTGTGATTTTTGCTTCAGGATTTGCTTTGAGAAGCTGGGAAAGGTGGTGGTATTTCATGGTGTTTGAGCTGTAATGGGATATATTATTCACACATGCAAACCACCACTGGAAGCTGTAGTCATCCAGAAAGAAGCATGTGTATGCAAACGAACCCTCTTCGGTGAGATATGTGCCACATAGGACCATTCTGTCAATTATAGCTTACGGTGCTGACAATCTCCGAGAATCAGAAAGAACGGGAGCCTCTCAGTCTTCTCCTCTGAATCAACTGTCACGTTTGTTATTCATGAGATACTAGATATATCTCTTCTCTAACAAGAACACTGCAGGAATATGATTCCTGTTAAACAATGGTGACGTGCTAAGGTCACGCAGAGCTACCCCTGTTGAAACCTAAAGCAACTTTCAGTGGCTGTTTTGAGAAAGAATTTGTGACTGGCTGCCATCAAAGCGAGGGCTGGAAAGGATTGTCCTTAGTCAAAGAGTGGGGTAGGGGGACCAATTGTTGCACAAGGACAAGGAAACAAGGAGGCAGTATGGGATTTGACAAAGTTATCGTTTTCTTCATGTGCAAGGCATCGCCAACAAAGCAGCCTCTTTATTATCTATTATCCAGCCTTCGGCGCTGGTACAACTCCCATTTGTACGTACTCACATAAGCCAGATCAGACATCAAAATGTTGCCATCTTGTGGTTGGTCTCAGGGCTGCACTTAGGACAATTTGATCAAATTGGCCAAATTGGACCCTGCACCTGGAGGGTCACCAACCTGGGGAGGTGAGTGGAGCACAGCTGCAACCAGCACCTTGCCCTGTAGCTGATATTTAGGCATGAAATCTTCCATACCAAGGTATCACAAGGAGGGTGTGGTGAGTGGAGCATTGCTGCTGGAGGGTCCTCCCTCCTACTCACTCCTAGGTCAGATTAGCTTGAAATCTCCCCCCCCCCCAAGCACTTGGTGGTAATGCCACTGCCAGCTGTCTTACCATTGCTGCTGGTGAGTAGGGGCCCCTGCGGGGTTGAAGGGCCTGCAAAAATGTTTTGCATTGGGCCCTGCAGCTCCTAAGGTTGGCCCTGGTTGGACCATCTGAGAAAAGAGTCCATTCTTATATGAATAGCCGCACCCCTTCTTCTGCATACCCCTGCGCGGTTTTGTGTCACACCAGAACGTGACAAGAAATTTCGGAAATGATGTTGCAAATATGTTTCTACATCAAATAATGTCTACTTCAGCAAACAACTTAAAATGTGGCTGATATTCCTTCACAGGCTGACCTAGAGCAATGGTTTTCTTTTGATACAGGAAGGGGGGAAACAAAAAGCCAAACAAAACAAATGCATTTTCCTCCTTCAGCTTCATTTTTAAGTAAACATTTTCCCCCCAAAGATGAATTGCTTGTTATGAGATAGCTAGCTTTAAAATATATTAAACACAATAAATCTCTGCCTGCAGGGAGAGTATTCAGCAGAGACCGAGAGTTTAAATGAGGGTGGTTTTTATTTATTTATTTATGTGCAGAAATTTAGTCATGATTTTCAAAAAATTATTATAAGCGTCGCTGCAGATGAGACAGTTAAGCTGAAAAAAAATGTCCAGTGGTCTAGTTTACAGCTATATTTAGTCAAAGGAAAGGAATGACAAGAAAAATATAACACATGCATTAAGAATAATTAACAGAAAGCAACTGAGAAAAAAAATCTCTTTTAAAAACCAGCGGTTACAGAAATAAATAAATAACACCCCCCCCCCACACTGGCATTAGTCATTCATCATGAGATTCTGTGTACCTCCGTTGGCTGTTTGTCAGGACTTTTAATATAAATGTTATTCCAGATAGATAAATGGGTAATGAACAAAGGTGGGTAGCTACTCACATGTAGATTAATGCCTTGAAAATAAGTTCAGACGGAAACAGGTTAGGACAAAAGCGTGGGGGAAAACATGAGCAGAACAAGTTCAGGGAGGAAGGGTGCTTGAGCAAATTGCTGCTGCAGAGCCACTACTTGACTGCATTGCTATGTTAGTGCCGCAGCTGGGAGCCAAACTTGGCTTCCCGCCAGCGCATCCATTGTCGGAAATGAGAGAAGACCTTATGCTAAGAAGTAGTGCAAACAAGGCTCAGAGCTTCCAAGGAATGCTAAAGAGAAGTGATTGAAGGCAGTGGTGTAGCTGCCCCTCTGTCATCCAGGGCTGTGACTCTCCATATCAACCCCCAGAAGTGCCTGACTCGGAAATAATTGCAGTGACATGACGACGTCACCACCAATTCCTTTGACCAATTCCTCAGTGAGCCACACTGAGCAACTGGGAACTGCTCCGAGTGGGGGGTGCAGGAGAAGGTACTGGGGTGGTGAAAAGGCCCCCCGCGCCACCGGCAGGGAGACATGGTGGGTGAGCCAGCTCCGGAACGGGATCAGCTGTTGGGGATATGCGTTGGCACCCTATCTAAGTGTGGTACCCAGGGCAATAGACCCCCTGCCTCCCTTAGGTATGCCACTGTGTAAAGGGCAGCACTTGGACGGAGCCACACATCACTAAAAAGGGCAAAGGCAATAATGCAACAAGCACCTGAACATACAACCCTCCACATCTAATGACTGTACATAGCAGAAGGAAGAGAATGGATGGACCAACTTTTCCATCAATATGTGAAGGTTCTTCACCATGAAATTAGCCCAAGCTTTCATCACCCTCTTCAGCAAAGAGCCATCTCTAGAGGTGTAACTTACGCAAAGCTTCAGTCTCATGTACGGCCCTCCATATTCACCCAAGTTCCTATCTCAGACTTCAGCAAACATGCTATGGACTTCCCCTCCTTCTCATTGGTCATAATTATTATCCAGGCCAAGTTGGTTTTGTCAGACCCGGGACCTGGTTTTTGCAAATTTAGCAAAAATGAATTATGGGACCCACTTCTTAACATTTATGCATATGGTGGTAGTATGGCTTAGGGCTGGCAAAAAGATATCTCCCCCCCCCTCCACATTTGCTGCCCTTTTCAAAGGAAGTAAACAAGGGAGAGAGATTTCAGTGGGATTTGAGGAACAGAAGACAGCTTCCATGGAAATTTGGAATGGAATCGAAGGCAGGGGTAAATCATACAAGTTGATGGTGTTGGCATCAGTGCTCCTGATGGCACTGGTCAGCAACCCCATTTATTTCTACCCAGAATGCTTCCTGTTGCTGTACCATGGCATTGCATTGCTCAGAAGGGTCTCCTACATAAAAGAAAACAACAAGCAAAACAAATTTGGCCCCCAGCTGGAAGCTACCGGGAGGAGCTGCTGCTACGGGAGGAGGAGTTGCTATCTTACCACCTAGTGAAAGCAACATGGGTTGAGTAGCTTAGCTTCTTTTTCACCCTGTCCCCCACCTCCTGAAAATCTGTCCAGGAAGAGCCATAGACTCTTTGGCCAGGCTTCGACCCAGCTGTGAGTCCGGATCCACCGGATCCAATTAAAGCCAATGTTGTTACTTAAAGGCTGGTACTATTTTTCCCCTGACATTGTTTATTTTCAGTATAATTGTATGCATACTTACCTGCGAGTAAACCCCAATGGATACAGTGGGTTAACTTATTTTATTTATTTAAGAGATTTCTATCCTACCTTTCCCCAATGGCGCTCATGGTGGTTAAAAATATTTTTAAAAGTGCAATATAAATACAAATCAACAATAAAAATTCTACCCCAGCCCCACCATCAGCATTGATGCAGCCATGCCAAAAATGCACACATTGCATGGTGCCATATGGTGGTGGAGGGGATCAGACACCCCATAGAACAGAGGTGTCAAACATAAGGCCCGGGGGTCTGATGAGGTCCACAGAAGGTTTTTATCCAGCCGTCAGGCTCTCTGCTGCTGAGTAGTGCAAAGTGTTATTGCCAAAAGGGCAGTCCACATGAAACTTGGGCTCTCCCATATCTTGAAATATGATCAAGATTTGTAAATTTTCTCTTTTGTCATTTTCTCTTTTGCTAATGAGTTCCTAAGTTTGAAAAGTGCTTATTTTTTGGTTATGACCTGTTTAATGACATCACTTCCTACCTAATGACATCATTTCCTGCACTTAGCAGGCGTGATGAATGCTATTTGGCCCTCTGTATGAAATGAGTTTGATACCTCTGCTGTAGAACATAAGCAGAACCATTTCATACTTACCTCCTGGTAGGTTGCTTAATCACCAACAGGTCTCCTTGGACATATAGCAGCTATTTTGGTGGCATATGTTCAAAGAAAGGAAAGGAGCAGGGAGATTTTAAAAGAAATAGATAAAATCCAGGGTGTGCCATTGGAGCCAGATCCACTCCTCCCAGCTCCTTCTCCACCCTGGATCCACTCCAGATCCACTCCATTAACTCCTGCCTCCTTTCCACTCTGTCTCCTTCTCTCTCCCCAGGGAGGCATAGTGGGGGCAAAAGCCCCAGGCACCATGTCTCTGGGGTGGCACCACTGCACCCACAGCGGCAACGCCATTGCCTCTGCCTGCCCTTTGGAGCCATTCTGGGAGCAGGTGAAACCCCGCACTGTGTCCATGGCTGCTCCAAAAGTCTTCTGAGGCCTCTGGAGCATCCTTAAACAGTACTTCTGGTTTTCATCAGAAAAGCAGAAGCACCATTTAACAGCATACCCAGAGGCCTCAGAAGACTTTCAGAGTGCCCAAGCACATCATGTAAGGCTGCATAGGCTGGGTATGTATCCCTGGGAGGTGGTATGTTGTGGGGGGGGGGCAGGGTGACGTGTTGTGGTCTTGTGCCCCAGGGCAGCACAGGGGCCAGATCCGCAACTGTCCGTCCCCAGCCAGAAACACCCTGTTCCTCCCACTGCCTGCCCCCCACTGCCTTACCCACCCTGGCAGATGGTGGCCTTGCCATCGACCTATGACTGCACTGGCAAATGGTGTCAGTGAGCATGACAACAGTGAGCATAAGCAACACACACCAGGATTGACTCACTCCCACTTTTGGGAGGCGCACTCTACCCTGCGGAGACTGGGGGATAGGATTGGGCTATACATTTATGTAGATCTGTTCTCTCTCTTCTTTGTTATGCTGCTGTGATTTTTACTTTTCTGGCGCTGCACATTGTTTAATATGAAGTTTTTCCTTGTTCATTACTGACTTCATTTTTGTTTATTGTACATACAGGGCTGCTGGGAAATGTGGCATTAGTTAGCGCTGAGATACATAGCCAAAGCCTCACGTATATATTCCTCTTAACCGCGCTATCACTATGTGTCAAGAATTTACAGGAGAGTTTTCCTGCCAAACTGCATAACATCCAACATGTAGCTATTTGAGATTACCTAAATAATCCAATTTGTAGAAAAGCAGCTAAGGGGAAAGAGTACAAATCCCATATTTGTCACAAGAATTGAGTGTTAGTAGAAAGCAAAAATCTATTAATTTCCCTGTAAAGCTGAAAAGGCATAGATAAGAGAGTGGGGTGGGATGCACCGGTTCTGGACTAGAGCTATGAACAACTCTTTGCCTCAGGCTAGTCCATCTCTGAGCAGACATATCCTGGGGTAATACTATGTTTCCTCAATGGACATGTTTTATCAGGCTTCTGGCTATTTGTCCTTTCTTGCCTCCTCTCGTATTCATATTTGGACATGGTCAAACAGTAATTTGAGCTTGCAATAGCTCTACCTCGAAGCAAAGATTCTGTGAGGGAAAGTTTTCCATTTTGCTGACAAGCTTTTCATAGAAGTGTCAACCCACCACCAACTGACAACCCCTAAGGCAGTATTGACACTTAAAGTGAACAGCAAAGAGCAGTGATTTGTTTTCCCATGATGCTCTCCTGAAGAACAAGATGCTCTTTCAAACGTATGCCTCTGACAAAGATCGTCCAAGGACTTTCTGCTAATACACTGAAGCAACCGAAAACTACTAGTAGGTATCACCTACACCGGTAGGTTTGTGGCACTGAATTAAATGGTTTTTATTGTGGCATGTCCTGGATGTGGTTCTACAACCACAAAGCAGCTTCCAGCAACTATACATGCCACAAGTACTATGCAACAATTACAATGACTGTGGGACATTTCCATACTGTCAACCCACTTGTTATAGGATAGGAGCCACTTGTTATAGGTGCATAGGAGCCAGAAAGGAAGGTCCCCAATAAAGTACAGGTATAACATAATTATCCATGGATTTTTCACCCACGTTTTTATCTCAATGTGATGAGAAGTGCCCTTTAAATTAAAGGAAAAATTCCTTTAACAATAGCCTCGTTAATGCGAGAGAGAGCAACCGGTTGACAATCCATCAATCATTCTCTCTCCAGACACTTAGAACAGTTTCACACTAAGACAAGCAATCCTTCCCTTCCCCCTGAGCATGTGAAAGAATGCTAAACGGCAGTGATTATCACCTCCTCCATTCTTTCCCCCTGGTGAAGGGAGGAATTGCTGCCTCAGTGTGAAGCCTTTCTAAGCACCTGGAGAGAAACCGATTATCTTTGATGCATTACAAAGGTCAGCAAGGCTGTTTTTAAGTCACTGAGCAAAGGGACATTGCTTTTTTAAATGGATCTGTTTTAATGTGATTTTTGCCATCCATAAGAACATAAGAACATAAGAACAGCCCAGCTGGATCAGGCCATAGGCCCATCTAGTCCAGCTTCCTGTATCTCACAGCGGCCCACCAAATGCCCCAAAGCGGCCCACCAAATGCCCCAATGAGTGGGGCATTTCTCACTCATCCACGTGAGTTCTGGGTATGGAAACCTCATGAAAAACAAGACTCAACCTGTATGTTAACAACAACAAAGTATAAACCTAATAGGCTGCAGAGAAGAATGTAATAATATAAATAGACTCCAACACATTTTGAGCTGATTAGTACAAATAGTTAAAGCAGTGTTTTGCAACTTCAATTGTTACACAATTACATAATAGTAGTAAACAGAGAGGTTAAGCTTAGCAATTACACCCTCTCTAGGATGCTCAATTACATCTACTAAATAAATAAATGTTAATTTATATCCTACTTCTTGACAGTGTCCCCCAAAAGGCTTTCGATCATATTAAAAAATGCAATCATTCTAAAAGCAAAACATTCCAAACCCAACATTAAAATTAATAACATATATCAATCACAAAGCAGGAAGCAGTGCTAACTTCTAGTGGTGTATGGCTCAAAAATGCGGCAAAATAAATATATTCTCACAGCATTCCTAAAATAGCACGGATCTGTCAGAAGGGAGTCCTATAAACAAGGGGAATCGACAGAAGACAATACTGGTTGTGTCACTTGGAGATACCTGATAGAGAATGTTGAGAGGTTTAACACCATTTGTTTTTTGAGTCAGAAAAGATATTGCTAGACTAATGCACTCCTAAACATTACCCAATCTAGCAGACATGTCTCTTTATTTGACTTTCTAATTAGATAGTGCATTGGATGTATCACTGAGGCGAAATTGTGATGCCATTTAGGGTAGAAATTTCAGCAAGGCTAATCACAGCCCACGGGAGAAAGCTTTTCATAACTGTTTTTCACACATCTAGAGCCGAGCAGTTTATTGTACCAGAATAACACAGGACCTTGTCATCACCAAATGCTTCACTTCCCTGATGCTGGCTACATTGTGAAAAGTCTCCTTTATGCTGTTCTTTTAATTGGTTTTAAAGGCAAAACAAAGACTCTCCTTAACACACAGACATGTACCAGCTCTCCAGGTTGGATAAGAAAACCTGAACTGAGCCAGAAAAAATAGAAGAAAATGATATAAACAAAAATGTATCATGCTTGATCTTCAGATAAACTAAGGATTACTACATCACTAATACCTTCAGAAGAAAGATAAGCAGAGTGGGAGCAAAATACAGGCTGAGGCTCTCAGAATGACAATGTTTGTTGCCATTTTATGTTTCAGAAGAGATAGCAAGACATTTCTGTAGCATGGTCAGCAAGCACCAGTGGACAAAATTCAACAAACCCCAGTGCTTAGCCAGCTCTTGGATACATGTGAGGATAATCAACAGATAAGGAAATTACTAGCCTGTTGTTGAACCAATTAATTAATTTACTACCTGTAAATAAATCTGCAGATCATTCAAGGCTCTGTATAACTGCACCGCTGAGATACCAAATGAAGTGCAAGATAACGTTTATTTCTTGTTTTAAATTGCCATCCACAGTTAAAAGACACCTTTGTTGTCTTCCCTATTTTTCCTGTAGTAACATAGTAAAATTAAAGTAGACTCAAAATCATAATGTGCCCCACCCACAAACTCATAGAATTAAATTTGTTTTCACAGGTTAGAATTCATCATACTGTATCCAACAAGGATTGGTCAAAATATATAAAGTCGTATCCTTAGGCACTTCAGAGCCCAATCCTATGTGTGCCGCCTAATGACTGTGCACCTTCTACACTGGCGCTGACTGCCATAAAGCAGTGCTCTGATAGTGTACTACTTGGCAATTTGCTGGGAGTGCCAGCAGGAAGGCCTGGGCCTTCCTGTCCATGCCAGTGCTTCTCCTGCCACTTGCCAGAGCAGGTAAGCGAGAGAGGTAGAGAGATGACAGGTGAGCAGAATTAGGGTGGGGATGGGGCAAAATGGTGTGGGGATGGCAGCAACAGGGCAGGGGTGAGCAGAATGAGCCTGGGAGGGGACAGGAGCAACTGTGTCAGTACCACTGATATCCTATCCCCTTTCCTGGATCTGATCATGCAGTGCAGGTCCACATGGACCTGCAACAGCTTTTTAGCTAGCATATGTCCAAGTAGACCCCACTGTACTGCAAACGTTTACCCCGGGTAAAGGACCAAATGTTTCCTTATCCAGGGGGAGACCTTCGCAACTGTGCCCCTCAGTTGCATAAGATTAAGCGGTGGCCATTATGGCATCTCTCCATTGGCAGTGGGGGAGGGGTAATGGATAGGATTGGGTTGCAAACTGATTAATCTGACTAACTGATTAAGAGCCCAATCCTGAGCTCCCAGGATATATGGCTTGCAAAAAGAGCAAAAAGAGCTGCCGCCGCATCCTGCACGCCCAAGGCAGCCGTGAGCGGCACCTCGGGAGAAGGGGACTTTCATCCCCTTCCCCTGAATAAAGGGAGTAGCCCTGCAATAGGGCTACTCGATTCACCACCAACCAAAATGCCGTGGTGAGGTAAAAACCTTCATGTCAGGCGGCGAGCCTGACGCGGAGGCTCAGAATTCAGTGGAGCGTTGCTCCACCAGTCCCCATCTCCCTCCCTCCCTGCTCCCTCCACCGGGCACACCTCCCCCACCCTCTCCCCACCTCCCCATCATGTCTCCTCCCCACCCTCTCCCTGACCTCCGCCTGCCTCTCCCTCCCCCAGAACACCTCCTCCTCGCCTCTCCCCACACCCCCGCTTTCCTCTCTGTTGCTCTGCGGTCCGTGTGACTGCTGAGTGGTGGTGGCCAGGTGCCCACCAAGCGCTAGCCCAGTGCCGGCCAGTGCTGGGCTAGCATGGGTGCTCGGCCAGTGTCAGGGCTTGCAAACATGCCTTAAGGCACGTTTGCGACAGTGAGCACTGGCGATAAGCCGGCGTGCAGAGCTCAGGATTGTGCTCTAAAGTTTGTAGCCCTTCTAAAAAGTGGGATATTTTAAGAACATGTTGTGATTATTTTTTTTTATCACCTCATTATCTTAATGACCATTATGAGTGAGTGCACGTGGTCCTGAGAAATCATCACATGTAATCTGAAGTGCATTGTGGAGAGCTGATCCCTTTGCTTCCAGGTTAGACTACCACAACATACTCTTCATGGAACTGCCTTTGAAGACTATCTAGAAACTTCTGCTGGGACAAAATGCAGAATCTGCTGACAGAAGCCCATTTTGTCATCTACACTGTAACAACTTAAAACCCAATCCTATCCAACTTTTCAGTACCAGTGCAGCCGCAATGCAGCCTCAACGTATGGGAACAAATGTTCCCATACCTTGAGGAGGCCTCTGTGACTGCCTCCCCACCACAGGAAGCAGTGCACGCCCCACTGGTACGGCTGCACCGGCACTGGAAAATTGGATAGGATTGGGCTGTTAATTGTCTCCCAATTTGTTTTTGAGTCCAATTCAAATCTAAGAGAAAGCTCTAAATTGTTTAGGACCTGAATATATGAAGAAGTGCCTAGTTACTGGGTGAGCTCTAAGATGTGTGCACATGAGTAAAATTAACTACATGTACAAGGAAGTGAGAACATGGGCTAATTGCACAACTCACAGGACTGGTATGAAATGAGCAGAAAAGCAAAGCTATTGGTGCAACTTATAGCTTTTACTGTGGAGATAATAATAGTATAAGAAATGGGGACGAGAATCAAAATCAATAATGCAACAATATTCACACTCACATGACTATGCCCTAAGATTTCTAGGTATCCAGGCAGAATGACAGAGAAAAAGAAAATCCTTACAAAGAGAAGGGGGTGCGTTATGCTGCAAATGGAGAAGGGTGGAAAAGAGGGGAAGTAGATCATAGGGGAATCAGGGAGATTAAGCAAGAGGAAAAGGGATTGAATAACCATGTGGTAGTGTGGGAGGAGAAGAAGATCAATGTCTTGCCCAGTGTGTTCATGACTGCAGCCACCAGATCTCTATGGTGTTCTAATCTGTGGAAGCCATGCACTTTTGGATCACCACTGTAGAGGCCACAGAGGTCCAATGAGTACCAGCAGATGGAGGAACGGAATAGAGTGGGGCAGAAAGGGGCAGAATAAGGCAAAGTGGCAGGTGTATTGAGAGGTGGGAGGGGATGGCACTTGCGCTGGGTGACTTGCACAGGTTACTCTCCCTGTCCTTACTTGCTCTGGGTGACTTGCACTGGTTACTATCTCCTTCCTTACCTCCCAACATGCTCCCTTTCTCTCTTCAAACTTGCACAAGCTAAACGGCTGGCATGGGTTTGAGGAAAACCATTGGCAAAAGGAGGCTTATGGGGAGACAGGGAAAATTTTTCTTCAGATATTCAGGCCTCAAACAATTTAAAGCTTTATCTTAGATTTTTTTCTGTTACCTCTCCCCCCCCCCAGTCTCCCCCCACCATAGCATGCAGTGTAGCCTGTTTGGGGGAAAGAATAGGATTGAATTCTGCATGGATTATTTCCAAATATTAGAAGCAGCCACAAGCTTCTCAATCTCAATAATTCTCAATACACCTTAGTGAAATATTGGGGAAAATGGGATGGAATTCAGGTGTCCAAACTCTTCGCTCAAGTGATTTATTTAGCAAAGTGTTTTCAATGCAAATTTTTTGTTTGTTTTGCTAAAAAAAAAACACAAAAAACCTGAAATATTTTTCCATTAAAGCATGGTTGCAGCAACATTCATACTACAAACAAAACCACCAGAAAGTCAGATCTTCCCTGCAATTTGTTAGTTCTAAAAAAATCACTCTTCCAAAGTCTAGTTCTACGGATATCTAACAAGGCAGAGCTAAAAGGAAGTTTTCACCTGAACAAGTATCTTCAAAGACAACAGGGAATTAGGAGAGCTAATGAAGCCTTCAAGTAATAATTGGAAAACATTTGCTTTGAATTAGACATCCCTCTACATTTAAAAAGTGCCAAATTGTTAGCAAGCACAATGAAATGAAATCTGAGTTTTATTCACTCCTCAGGAAAAGTGACTTTTTAAGATTTTGTTTCAAGACTATGTGCTTTAGGATCATAGAGTTGACTGTGAGCATATGATTCAATACAACCTAGCTGCTATTAATGTTAAAAAGAAATGGAGAGGTCATAGGTTGTGTTGAGTTGTAACCTTGTACAACCTTGAGTTATATTTTAAAAGGGAAGTCAGCAAAAGACCTGTCAAAAATATGGGGGGGGGGGGGGAATCTAACCCTGTTCAGTCTATTCCAGGGGTGGCCAAACTTGCTCAACATAAAAACCAAATAGAATAAATTTCAGGTGTTTGAGAGCTGCAAGAGAGATATTTCAGAGCCACAATACTTAAGAAGCATTTAAATTCTCAAATATATTTACTCACCCAGAACATAAAAAAACTTACATTTAAATTCAGTGGACTGTCAGTTTATATGTGGTACATAATTATAAAGCTTGAATTTTTTTATTTGCCTTTTATATTAATGGTAATGCAAAAAAGAACCCAACCAACATATTTCCGTGAGTTGCACATTTCCGTGAGTTGCACATTATATATCAAAGGTGGCTTGCAAGCCATGGTTTGATCACCCCTGGTCTATCGTCTCTACTGACCCAAAATACCAAAGGCTAGCACTTACGCCTACACACCTGCAGAGCATTGTACCTGGAATCTCTCTGCTCCTAAGATTAATGTGCATGCCTTACCTGAGATACTGTTGAGAGAAGCCATTCCTTACATCTCTTGCCACATTCCTTCTTGTTGCTCCTCCACCACAATCTAGCAGGAAGTTTCTTGTATTCTGCTGTGCACCTAAAGTGCAGTTCATGCCTGATGCGCTTGGGCAATACATAATAGGATAGAGTACAAACACAATCAAGTTTATTCTAGAATAAGAGAGACGGCATACAGGACGAGAGACTTGTGCATAGCTGCTCTGACCCTCATGGGCTGAAGTGTCCCCCTACCTTTATACAGTATCACAAAGAAACACGTATCCACATAAAGTCATGTCTCTTACTCAAATGTTTCTGCCCAACTTTACTTCAGACTAGTTCCAGCTGGTTCTATCCAAGTCACTTGTGTGGTCTTATATTACCCACAATGGAGGCTGTTTCAAAATGGAGGCGCTCAGGCTCAATATGTGGAAGGCAAACATGTTTATTTTAACAACTGTGCCAGGGATGGAAGAAGATAGCTTATGTTGTCATCACAAGAATATCCCAATGCAATGTCCTCCTCCCCCAAAGAATGAATTACTCCTAAAGAGGCAGTACAAGGTGTGGTTCTCCATTATTCTCAGCCCGGGTTTTTTTTCCAGGCCTGCTGCATAGGCCTCCTTAATAGGAGATTATATAGTCTTCTGAATGGAAAGCTTGTATTCTACCACTGAGCTATGGTCCCACACACCAAAAATGGTTTCTGAGAGCATAAGGCCGCTGATGCACTTATCATACAGTCTTTGTCCTCTGCCTGTCAAGGCAGTGTTTCTCAAACTGTGTGTCAGGACCCACTAGGTGGGTCGTGAGCCAATTTCAGGTGGGTCCCCATTGGTTTCAATATTTTTAATATATCGGATTTGATGCTACCATGGTATGTGACTGCATTTGGGGTAATGTTACAGACTTGTACTTTGAACAAGCTACTATGTATATTCTTTTAACAATGATTGTCAATGGAACTTGCTCCTGGATAAGTGCGGGAAGGATTGCAGCCTAGGATTGTAAAAATTTTCCTGCTTGATGATGTCACTTCTAGTCATGACACCACTTCTGGTGGGTCCTGGCAGATTCTCATTCTAAAAAGTGGGTCCCGGCGCTAAATGTGTGAGAACCACTGTGTTAAGGAATGCCCACAAGAGGCCTGCCTTAGTTCAATGTAAAACCCATACTAAACATCTCAGCAATCTCAGCTGGAGTTTCAACACAAATCCACACTGTTTCCTTGGTTATACAATCAAAGCGAAGTATGATGAACTTTTTTCAATTTAATTTGTTCTCCTGTCAGGTAATATCACATCTCATTCCTTGAGTGTTAGCAGAAGTCACAATCTCAGTTTGCCTGGAGTTATTCAAAGTGAGGAAGAAATCTGCTTTGTGCTACTTTAAATATAGTCATTTTGTCAGGAAAAGGTCATTTATAAATGTTTTCCCTTTAAAAAGAGTAGGTATTTCCTCCCTTGATTATGGCCTGCAAGGTAAACAGCCCTCCTCGAACAGCCCTCCTTCTCCTCTAATATTCTTATGAAAACTAAGCCTGCTTTCATTTTCTTCCCCCTCATCTTTCCCTGTTAAATCCCGTCATTACTCAATCACTTATGGATTGCAAACTGTTTCCACTCATTACGTATGGAACAATTTATGAACAGATTGCTTGCCACTGTCAGGGGGGCTGAACATGGCCTTTTCAACAAAAGTACAGCAATTCTCCATAATTTTTATTTTTTATTTTTTGGGTAGAAAGATTAAAGGCGCAATTCTAACCAACTTTCTAGCACTGGCATAGCTGTGCCAGTGGGGCATGTGCTGTATCCTGCAGTTGGGAAGTGGTCATGGATGCCCCCTCAAGGTAAAGCAATGTTTGTTCCCTTACCTCAGAGTTGCATTGCCCTTATGTCAGTGCTGGAAAGTGAGTTAGAATTGTGGCCTAAAATGTATTTGCTGTTTCTTTGTAAGACAAGTACAGCAATTTACTATAATTTTTAGAAAAATTAATATGGCAGGGTGGTGGGTTCCCCCCCCCTTAGAACTAGATGCTTCCCCCCCTTACTGTTTTAGAGTAAAAGTTACCAAGAAGTTTTCCTACACAAGCCATACTGAGTTTATTGATGGTGCTGAATTTGGAGTTCGGGGCTAATCAATGAAATGCCATAATTTGGAAAAGTTATGCCAACTACAAGGCAAACTACATGCCAGTTTGGCTTACAATAATCTTGATGCCAGCCATCTCCATCCTTTCCTGTCACCAGCTTCCTTCTTCCATTCCTTTTCTAAATGTTCAGTGTGAGGGTGAAGGTCTATGAGTCTCCTTGGACCAAGTCTGAAGAATGCCAGGGGGCAATCATGGGAGGAGTTATGGAGATAGGAACCAGCATGTATGACTGCCACCAGATCAACTCCCTCCCTCCCACACCCACGTATCCTCCCTTGACACTCCCCATTACTCCCTGCCCATGGCCCACCCCCACCAACAACTTATTTGCACTGGTGGGCTGTCCAGCAGAGTCTGAGGTATATGCGGTGCCACTGACGCTTTCCACCAGTTGCTCTATCAAACACAGCACAACATTTCTGCTGGTGCAGGGACATTTGCAACAGTGAAATGCTTGTCCTACTGTCCCAAAAGGCCCTTTGGATTGGGCTTTTGGAAGGGATTGAAAGGATGCCATTCTCCACCAAACCCAGTTTAGTCAAAACATGGGCACAAAACTTTAGGATGGGCCTGATTCTACTAATATTTTTCTTCCAGCATCACCTTGGAAATTATGTGAGTAAATGACCTTCAGTTAGCATAGCAATGAAACAGATGTGTGAATTGAGGTGGATATGTATTTATACCATGGTGGTTAGCCAAGTGATAGTGTTCTGGCTGTAGACATCATGGCTGTGATGTCTCTGATCATTACCTTCCCCCAAACGAAAAACTGATCAATATCTGTTACATCCATATGCATCAATACAATATGTGAACCAGCCATCAGAGAAGGCCAAAAAGTGTATATGCCATGGGGGAGGGGGACATTATGACAAGCTGAATGCTCACCTGCTTTGATGGGGGGGGGGGGAATTAGATCTTGGGGACAGCACACTATTTTTTTTTAAATTCTTATTAATAAGAATATTCACTTTTTGGTAAATCTGGTTAACTGACATTTGCCTTTTTTTCCCCTATCTGCCACAGTTTCAGTAGCTATAATTTTTTTCTGGATTTACAGCCCAAACCTGTCTGCTCAGATCAAAATCCCATTGTGTTCAATGGAGCTTGCTCCCAGGAAAGCCTTATGGCACACTCCAGACCACAATGCGTAATGCACTAGTGCTTGCCATTGCAAAAGTGCCATAAAGCAATTTGTAATGACATAGTGGTTGCCAGCACTGATCTAAAGGCTCACACTGGCACATACCACATGCCAGCAGAAAGAGGCAGCATGCACCAATGTAGCTGTGTTCTGTGCTTGGTGAGAAGGCCGAATGGGGTGGGTGAGGATTGGAAGGACTGGAAAGGGATAGGGTGGTGATGGGGCAGGTGTTGGGTAGATAAGACCTGGGGACGGGATTGGTGGCAACAGTTTGTGTTACAATCTATCTCCCTTCCTAGGAGATCCACCGACAGGATCCACCGAAAGGAGGCGACACAGATTTGTGCCAGCAATTGAGCTCGCAAAGGTCCGAGTTGTCCCATTGTGTCCGCTGGGGCTTACTCCAGGGCAAAGGGGAAAATGTCCCTGTACCCCAAGGAGACCTCCAGAAGCTCAAATTCCTGCGCAGGATGCACTTCTGCTTGGGAATTTGCTCTGGATCAGGCTGTCCATGTGTTTTCATTCTCTTTTACCACTCTCTAACCAGCTTTTTAAGATGTCAAACAAATAGTAGCCTGAACTGCATTGCAGGGAAGGTGCTTGGTAGTACACAAGATAATCTTAATTATTAAATTGTGTATCAATCTATTTAATTGCTTTCAATACCACCACCACCACAAAGAAACCAAAAAAAAAAAACCCCAACAATCCATTCTGAAGCAAGAAGAACAACTTTTAGCTATCACTACAAAGGCTGTCAAATTGATGGAAGTGATCTATAAATAGAAAGCCGATACAATTCTATAGCAGATTTTTTTTTTTTTTAAGAAATCATAATTCTGAAATACCTCTCATGTTCGCATGGAAGGAAGGTCATGACAGAGGAAAAAGAATATATTCTTCCTTAATATTGAAATGAACCAAGAAGTGTAGATGAGAACCCTCTATATTCATGTTCCACACATCTTTGCACGTTTTCATGTGTGCATTTCTGGGCTGGCACAGATTATAGTCCAAAATTGGCTCCCTCTACTTGGGAGAAGAACATGGCTGCACATAGCGTCTGCAGGAGCTTTGCATGAGGAGTGAGGGTTCCTTCTCTCTTCCCAGTCCACTTCCTGAGTTTCCCTTTCTTCTTCTCTGTTACTTCCCCATCTGCTTTCTTTACCCTTGCTCTTTCTGGTCTCCTTCCCTTCCTCCTGCCATGCACTGGTTGCGTGCTCTTCTAGCCTCCATCAGTCTCCTAGATCCTGCTTCTTTCCCTGCCCACCTTCTTGCCCTTTTGCTTCATCTCTCACTTCTGGACCCATTCCTTCTTCCTGGACAGCTTTCACTGACTTACTCTCTTGCCACTCTTCCTGTCTCTGTGCCCCCCCCCCCGCTCTCTCTGTCTAAGTACTTTTGAGGTACCAGCTCCAAGCTGCCATCAATTGCGACTGATGACAACTGGTGATGGCAGTTGATAATGGCAGCTGGTGAACTGTCAATTGGCTGTGCCTTGGAGGTGATGTCACCATCAAGTGCCTACACAGAAGCTTGCAGGAAGCCTCATTCATGTGTGGCTCATTATGTGCTGCAGGGAGATTAGCACATCACATATGGGTTTACAGCTTGATCTGGGTGGGGCTGTTCCCTTTTGAAGGACAACATGCAACATGCACAAGTTATATGTGCATGTTGAAGGACAACATGCACATATAGACTTGTTCCCAGTGTGTTTGCAGCACATTTCAAAGTGCTATTAACTACATATCAAACCCAATATTGACTTGGCTCATGGGGTGCCTGAAGGACCACCTCTTCCCACACCAATTTACACAAATTTTGTGTTTGTAGTCGGAGGCTCTGCTTTGTGATTCTCTGCCAGCTGAAGTATGATTGATGGGGGCAGAAGATAAAAACTTCTCAGTGATGGCCCCTGATTCTGGGAGGCTTTGTTGGTCCCTACACCTGCCTGCTTAAAAGTTGGTTTTCTTTTAAATTTCTAACAAAAACTTAATTTACAGGGCAAGCCTATCTTGCGCTGGAACAGCAAGCCAGGAGGCTTGCGCTGCATCCAACATGAGATAGGGCACCAAAGTGGCTCAGCCAGAGGTACGGGAAAACTCTTCCCCTTACCCCCAGGTAAGCCACTGCAGCCCCATGGGTCTCCTTGGACTTGCGCCACCTCCCAAGGAGAGTGGAGCAGCTTGAAGCTGCTCTGCACGGCTCGGGAACGGGGTTGGGATCCAATATAAGAGCCGGGTCCCAGCCCTGCCTCCCACTCCTTGCCCGCCCACCCTTGGGACCACCCTCTGCCCACCCTCTCCCCGTCCAGCAAAACTGCCTTGGCAATTCGTGAGTTGTGCACGTGGAAGACTTTGAAAAAGACTCTAGTCAGGGCCCCCCTGACTCGGCACTTCACCCCATGCATGCTGACTCAAGTTTGCCTGTCTGGGTGTGTTACTGTTATTGCAGTGTGGAGAAGCCAACATTCTGACCGGTGAGCAGCAGGGAGTTCCAACCACGAGGCAGAGAAGGGTTAATGAATTGGTGGGAGGTGGGGAGGCAGGAGTGAGCTCTTTTTCCCCCATTTCTGATAGGAAGGAAGGAACCAATGATCATTGGACGAACTATGGGCATTCTGATATTTGCATTGGCTGAGGGAGGGCAGGAGGAGGAGCCCAGGGAGTTTTTTTGCCTTACAGTTGGCTTCAGAAGCCCAGGGAGGCAGGACCAAGCTGTCTTGCCCATCTGTGAAATAATCAACATTCATTGGAGGAAGGGGGTGTTCTCATATTTTCATTGCCTGAGGGTGGGTAGGAGAAGGAGCCAAAGGGTTTCTTGCCTTACGATTGGCTTGAGAAGCCCAGGGAGGAGGAGGGGAAAGGGGGTTTCATAGCAATCACGTTTTCCTTCTCATGGCTGCTGTAAGCTCTGTTGTTACTTGGGAAGAGCAAGTCCTCATTGAATGACCAGCTAAAGGGGGACTACTTCTGCTGCCAGGGATTGGGTTGTCCTGATAAACCTCACAGCTGCTGCTCGTGACCTTCCTCCCTCTTGCTACTTCCATCTCCCCTCTCTCACCATCCCTCCCACTTTGTTTATAGATGGTCGGGGGCAGCAGGGGAGTGGTTAAAGAGAGCTCCAACACATACACACACAGCCCAGAAGAAGTCCCATTTTTTTCCATAGCATATTTTTTAAAGGGGGGGAGCGACTCGCTCGAGCCTTTTAGAGTCACTAAAGGGAGACTCAGAATGTGTCCCCATTATGACTCACTTTTGAGTCAATTCTCAGGGGGTGGTGTCTTGGCGACTCAACTCGAGTCAAGCCACGCTGAATTTTCCCAATACTGGAGCTTCTTAAAGCAGATTCACACAAACATTTGTGAACCTGCTTTACTAAAATGTTTGCACATGAGAATCTAAACCAATAATTGTGTAATTGGTACATGATAATTGTGTACCAATAATTGTGTGAAGAAACTACCATCAGGACTAGCAATACACAATTTTGCCTGTAATTGAAATTTTGATGACACACATCATACACATTTTATCTTATTCTGATCAAGGATGGTATTGATTGCATTAAGAAGGTTGAATGTCAAATTATACAATTTCTTACCATGATGGGCTTCAAAGTTCTTAAAGTATCTTTCATTGGATCGATTTTGGACATTTTGCGAAGAGTACTCATTTCAACAGACCTTTCAACATGTAATTGTTATTGGGATTACACTCATTAGGATTTCACTTCAATTAGTATATTGATACTAATAAATGAATGAAGTGGTTCATCGATTATGCACTCTCTGTAGACATTTTATTTGAGTTCATTCCCCAATGAAGAGTATTTCTGGTTCAAAATGTTGGAGGACATATATAATATGATGAGGTTACCCCTAACCACTGCGATTTTAGTATGTCACCCCCCCAGTGCGTGTCACCCCCATGCACATCACCCTGTGCGGTTCGCACCCCCTGCACCCCCCTAGCAACGCCACTGCCTGACAGTTCATGAGAATTGGAGAGAATGATGCAAGCTGGGCACTTTGTTTTGGTGTTGGCACACAGAGTCTTGTTCCCACTAGAGTTTCCCTGAAAGATGGATGGGAGATGCTTTGGTTACCCTCCACCCTTCTATTCCAGCATTGCCCAAGGCTGAATGAAGGAATCAGGGCTTAGGGTTGTTTAAATCATCCCTGCTAAATGCCCGAGGTGAACTTCTCATTCCATTAATTTTTTTAATCTATTAGTTCCGTAAATAGTTTCCAGTTACCTGGAAAAACAGAGAGAGAGACAGAAGAGTACCAAAACATTTCCTGCTATTATGCCACTAAGAGTGATGCTGGATCTGACATGAGAGGTTTCCCAACAACTTTATAAGCAGTCGCACACACTCTAATAGAGTGGGTCTATGATGCTGGGGGAGGGGCGGCAGAGGGTATAAACTCTTATGCTTTTGCTCTATTTCCAGGTATCAAACAAGCACCACATCCCAAGCTGTTGTTAGTTATGGGGCGGGGGGGGGGGTGGTGGTACAAATATGTCTGTCTTTTCCCCAGTCTATAGTCCAGAGCAGCTTGGGGTTTTCTCACATTTCCAACTGGGAAATGGAGGGGCAGGAAAGGTTTAAAGACTTCCTTCCCTCTGTACCACAGCCCTGATCTGGTCCAAATCCAACCCCTACTGCACAGACAGCTGCTTTTAGCAAAAGAAAAAGACATTAGATCCAGATCTTCCAACTGCTTCCAGTCTTGGAATTTAGTCAACTTCTGCACCATAAGGAGATATTTACAAGATTTTCCTTTTTAAAAAGAACAAATGTATACCTCTGAAAAGATCTAAGAGCAACGTACAGAGGGCTTTCGGTGTCCACCAGGGAGGTAGCAGCACCTGCAGAGAGGGAGAAAAGACAGAATGAATACTTATTGCTAAACAATTGGAGAAAAGAGCAGTGTACAGGTACATAACAGCTGCAGAGGGATTACTCTTGCATCTATTTCATGCAATTTGATCTATTATCAAATCCAGATCTATTATTAATTTGATCTATTATCAAGTGATTATTACCATGAGGACAGTGAGAAATCTACATACTGATAGATAGGATTCCATGGACTGTGTTGCTTTCAGCGTTCATGAGATGGGGGTATGGGGGTTAATTTGTACTCAGGCCCAGGGTCCAGAAAAGGGGGCCCAGAAATTGCCTGAGACCTTACATTTTCTGATTTCACCTGAATCTGCTGCCCTCGTGCGATGCTAGGAGCGTTACCGTGGGTGCGCAAGTACTGCTACTACCTCCGTAAGCCATATGTGCTGAGCCAAGGAATGCATACACAATACTCCTTGTCACATCTGGGAGGAAACTGGCCTGCTACAGAACTCTTTGGATCCACTTACCATGAAAGAGTTGTAGAGGAGCTCAGGGACACAGCTTCAGGACTACAGCTGCTGCAGAAGTAAGTTTTGGTACACACAGGACATTTTCCATTCTAGTGTGAACCTAAATATGATGATGCTAATTTTCTGCAATTATTTTCTATACTAAAAACATTTTAGAGAGACTAAGGCGTGTGTTTGGTTTTCCATATTATTGTATCTAGTTGCTGACACCAACAAACAGGTACACCTGGGCTCCAAAGATGTTTTCAGCTGTTGCGAATCTCCCCCCACCTTGTTTTGACTCCTCTTCACCCTGTTTTGCCAGCCCCCATCACCACCCTCCCCCCATTCTGTTTCACTTCTCCCCTTTCCTCTCCCTCCAGGAAGGGGTCCAAAAGAAACTTTGTACCCCCTGATAAAATTCCTCTCGGAAGTCCTAGTCACTTCCAACCCAACACTGAGAGCATCAACTTTTAATTGCTAGCCCCTTTCAGAAAGAGAACAAAATTTGTGTGTGTTGACAGGGGTAAATGATTACCCCAAAGATATTTTTCTGTGTTTTCAAATGAACCCCAAGAAAATGTGGGGGGAGATTGTGTTTGAGAAGGCAGCTCATATATTGGTTGTGATGTATCTTTTTCCTCCATCAAATATCAGCACGACATTTCAAGTGGGGGGGGGGGGGGAAATAAAATGTTGTGTAGAAAGCATTTGTGGGTAGTGAATGATATATGTGGATACTGTTCCCACCAAAGACGGCCAAGTTTAAAATCACAGCCCACAGCCTGTTTAGGATTGAGGCATACTGGCAGCTGATTACACACATTTGCACAGTGTGAGAAAAGAACACTCCTATTATATGTGTTTACATAAGCACACAAACAGCAGGGTTTTCTCCCCAACTAGAAATGGGATGAAACAGGTATATTAAAAGCCCTTCATCCCCCCCAGGCCATTTCTAGACATCTGAGAGTCTTATAGGCTATAACAACAAGCAAGTGAAACACCAGGAAAGATATCAGGGAAGGTAGGTTTCACATGCTATTCGACTCACATCTGGGTGAGCCATTTGAAAGATGGAGCAGCTTTCATCAGAATAACCATTTTTAATAGAGGGAGTTTATTTTCGCTGAAGCAAGAAAGAAAATTCAGAGACACCTTGGCAGAAAGTTCAGGGGCAGTTTACACAATCCTGAAGTGATCATGTACTCGGCTGAAACATTGTGCTGGGCAACTGCATCCATTTGTATAATGGGACGGGGGGGGGGAGGAGTGGAAGAGAGAGGAGATGGGGCAAGGAGGGTGAATTGGACCCAGGAGGCTGACGCACACCATAGCCTAACCTGGGAGGTTGGTGCAGGTCTGAGGTGACCCATAGCAGCTGCTGGGGCTTACACTGGGGCAAGGGGATAAGTGTCCAGCCTTTTACCCCAGGAGACCTCCAGCAGCCAAAAATCCCTTTGCAGGATGCAGCTGGGTTTTTATATGTTGCTTTGGGTAATTTATCCGAAAAGCAAATGATATAGATATAGGGGCAGTGCAATCTGGAACAGTGCCTGATGCTGTCTCAGGTCTGCCGCCTCTGTGCTACAACCCCTCTCTCCATGTTCCTTGCTTGCTGCCATCAAACTTGGCAGTTGTCAAACCAGGCAACCGTGCACTTCCAAGTTTGACCACAGTGCACAAAGAGCACAGTAAGGAGGGGGAATAGCTGCTTCTCACTTAAAGGAGCAGGAAGCAGATAATTGTGGCTTGCACTGGCAGCAAGGTGAAGAGAAGGGGTGGCAGCAGACTTAGGGTGAAAGGCACACTGAGAGCCCAATCCGATCCAACTTTCCAGCACTGATGCAGCCCTGAGGTAAGGGAACAAATATTTCCTTATCTCGTGGAGGCCACCATGACTGGCCACTATAGGATGCAGCACACACACCCTTGGCATAGCATCAGTGCTGGAAAGTTGGATAGGATTGGGTCCTGAATTGGGCCACCACCCCTTTGGACCCCTTTGGACCCCTTTGGACCCTTGCAATCTGTCACTGACACAACTCACATCAGGTGACCTCAGGATCGGCTGGCCATGTGTAGATAGATGGAAAGATAAATAGATACCTTGACCATTCATAGGGTTCAGTTTGTGAGTCTTCACACTGTTCAGAAATGTTAAAAAAGAGGTAAAATGAACTAAAGCTAATGTCATCAGTACTAAGAAGAATCCTGAGCCTTTCAGCATCTTCAAATTAAATGACACTTTGTGGAATGCTGCCTTTAAAAAAAATTCACACTATTTTTGATTATGTTTTGTGAGCAGGTAGCTGCAGCAGAGGGCTTGGGACCCACAGCCTGAAAGCTCCAACCTCCAACCTCTGAACTCAGAGGTTCCTAGACTTTGGGTCAGGGACCCACCTGTGGGTCACGGCCCAATTTTTGATGAAACTGACAGTGTAGGTTGGGCTATATGCATCGAGGGTTAAGCAAACTGATATGGGGGGGAGGGTGGGTTGCTGCCCAATCACCAATTGAGTAGCCTGAGTGGCTGAAACTTTTTTTTAGGTGGGTCCCGATGCTAAAAACTTTGGGAACCTAACTATATGGGAGTCACTGTTCAGCAACAGAACTAATGAGCTCTGAAAAATTTCCACTCAAGATGTTGGGGATGGGGTGCAATGAGAAAAAAAACCCTGTCATTTCTCAGAGGAAGCTTTAAGAAAAAAAAAATTATTATTCTCCCATATCGGTTTCTAAGCAGCAGGCTTCAGAGTGAGAAGCTGGCACACGGAATCTGGACAATTGCTTGGAAATAAGCTTCTCTATGGTTGTTATATTCTCCCTCACCCCTTCTGTAAGTGAAGTGAAAATAATTTGAGTCATAACCTTAAAAATTTAAGTGACTGGATTCATTTAAAAAGTTCCTCACTGATGTGTAGTCTAGGAGAACTAGAAGGTCTGGTGTTATCATGGATCCATTCAGTTCATCTTTTTAAAAAAAAAATAGGAAGACTGAGAGAGAGAGAGAGAAACAATTATTTTCTTATAGGAAATTGAGCACATTTATGAGACTAATTAATGCATTATTTATACTCAACAAGTAATTTAAAGGGCTCGCCCCTTCACAGAGCTGGGCAGCTAATTAGAATCAAAGCCTGAAAACATTCTAATGAGCAAAATCAGAACATTTTCTTCCCCTATTAGTTGAACCAGGGTCCTAATGCAAAGTTTTCTGGATGTCTTTGTCAAAGTGATGAATGCTCTGAGGGGAATTCAGACTTCACCAGAGTTCTCTAGGAAAAAAAAATAAAACTCTTAAATGATTGGAAATGTAAACATCAAACTAAGGACCACACACACACATGCTGAAAACCCTATCAGCTTAAATAATCTTAAGGCAATGGTCACTCACATTTCTACATTGTTGCTCATGCATGGATTTGTTGAAGTGAGCTTCTCCATCCAGGCACCACACTGCTGAGATCTTTGTATCCTGCACATGGCCAAGCAGAATGGAAAAAGATGCTGCAAACCAGAGATGATGTGCGGTTATGAGCAACTTAAGAACAGTGATCTTATGCCACACCACCCACTCCTGGATGAAACAGGGGTGCTGAGGAAGGAGTCCACATCTATGAGAGGACACCTTGGCCTATTTTGATTTGAAAATAGCCAGAGGGTGAATTAAAAAGAGGAGGAGAATGTAGCTATCTTCAAAGGGTCATGTAAGTGGAAGAAGTTGAAAAATGTACAGCCCAAACCTATTAAAATGCTCTACATAAGAACATAAGAAAGCCCCACTGGATCAGGCCATAGGCCCATCTAGTCCAGCTTCCTGTATCTCACAGCGGCCCACCAAATGCCCCAGGGAGCACACCAGATAACAAGAGACCTCATCCTGGTGCCCTCCCCTGCATCTGGCATTCTGACATAACCCATTTCTAAAATCAGGAGGTTGCGCATACACATCATGGCTTGTACCCCATAATGGATTTTTCCTCCAGAAACTTGTCCAATCCCCTTTTAAAGGCATCTAGGCTAGACGCCAGCACCACATCCTGTGGCAAGGAGTTCCACAGACCGACCACACGCTGAGTAAAGAAATATTTTCTTTTGTCTGTCCTAACCCGCCCAACACTCAATTTTAGTGGATGTCCCCTGGTTCTGGTATTATGTGAGAGTGTAAAGAGCATCTTCCTATCCACTCTGTCCATCCCCTGCATAATTTTGTATGTCTCAATCATGTCCCCCCTCAGGCGTCTCTTTTCTAGGCTGAAGAGGCCCAAACGCCGTAGCCTTTCCTCATAAGGAAGGTGCCCCAGCCCCGTAATCATCTTAGTCGCTCTCTGTTGGTGGAATGTGCATTCTGCTGGTGGAGGTGGCAGAATTTAGGTGGAAGTACCTGGATCTGGTACATGAGATGTGACTTTATTGAGTTTCCCCAACACTGACAGTGTGTGAAATGAGGCCACCAGTGCAGTTGCTACTGGCCGCACATGCTCAGTGGAGGCAAAGACATCATCCGCTGGAGCTCCATAAGGCTGTGGATGAGAGAGGGCAGTTGGAAGGACGAGGAGGGAGGGGGAGGAACAAGGGAGATTCAGGGCAGGGAGGGAGGCAAAACAGGGGGTGGTTGGGAGAGAGTGGTGGCAGTCACATGCAGCTTCATCCTATCCCTGTTCCTTTACAAATGTACCATTTTCTTGAGAAGATCTTTGAGACTGACCTCACCATACGATGCAGTGCGTGCTTCCTTGGCATGGGGGCATCAGCAACAAGGGGCAGATTTAGTAAGGATTAGGACTTTAGAATTCATTTTAGATATAAGACAGAAAGAATGGCCTCAGTGTCACATAGTCTGACTCTTTCCTCCAGAAACTTTCCTCCAGAAACAAAATCCGTTATCCTTTACAGGTTACAAGCCATGATGTGTATGTGCAACCTCCTGATTTTAGAAATGGGTTAAGTCAGAATGCCAGATGTAGGGGAGGACACCAGGGTGAGGTCTCTTGTTATCTGGTGTGCTCCCTGGGGCATTTAGTGGGCCGCTGTGAGATACAGGAAGCTGGACTAGATGGGCCTATGGCCTGATCCAGTGGGGCTGTTCTTACGTTCTTATGTTAAACTTCTTATTGTATAGGAAAATACTTGATTCTTCATTTATTTTATTTATTTTTAAGCTGCAAACTGTTTTCCCCAATATCCTTTCAAGAAACATGGGGTTAGTGGACTGAGGGACCATGCTAATTTGGGGATCTAATATTATTCTCCATCACCCATTTTGACATCCAAACTGAGTTTAACACAGGAAGTGCTCCTTTAAGGCCTCCAAAGCTGTTGGGAGTCCAATTTGGCACAGGACCATGAAGAGCTGTTGTAGGGAAGTCCTTAGTTCTTCCTTTCACCATGTTCTTGGTAAAAAAAGACTTCCCTCTATTAAATGGCTATTTGTACAAATACCACAAAACCGGACCCCCAACCTTTCTTCCTTTCAGGAGCCCAATTTCAGGAGAAAAAAATATTTGTTGCTATTATTAAACAATTGAGAGTCACCTTCTAGCATTGGTTATATTTGCATTTTGATGAAATAGAAGTTCAGTGGAATTAAACCTCTTCACTCATAGCATAGCAATTCACTTTTATTTTGATTAGATTCTTTTCCTTTTTAAAAGTAAATAACAGCCTGATCCTAACAAGCCCTGGAGTAAGCAGGCAGGTTGGTCTGTGCTGCATCCAAAGCAGGGCCAGGCCTGGCTGCAGTGCAAGGGAATTCATTCCCCTCACCCCATATTGTGGGGCAACTGCCCCTATGGGGCTACTCAGATCTGTACCACCTAAAGAGATGCTGCAGATCCAAGTAGCCCAGGCAGCAACTGTTACCCTGCACATGCCTGATCTTGTCTGATCTCATAAGCTAAGCAGGGTCAGGCCTGGTTAGTACTTGGATGGGAGACCGCCTGGGAATACTGGGTGCTGCAGGTTTATACCATAGTCTTTTGAGGCTGAAGGTTGCCAACCAGTTTAAGGCCAGGCTGCTCAGGAGGGGGGTTAGGATCCAGCCTAAGTGCCAGAACCTGTCACCACACCCTTTCAGGGCCCGGTCCTCCCCTCCTGGCCTGCCCGCTGCCTGCCCTTCCTTCACCCTGGAACACCCTGAGACACCCTCCTCCTACCCTCCCCAAACCCCTATGCTGGCTTTCACAGGTCGGTGCTTACTTATCAACTCCAGGGTTGGATCCAGCAGGAGCAGCCAGTGTGTGTCCTTTTGCCTGCTCAGCCTGCTCCCGAATCAACACAGAAGTGCCTTACTACGCTTTTGTGACACACAGAGAGGCTGGCGCAAGGGACTTGCACTGGCTTAGGGCACAGTTTGGATTGCGCCCTAAATAAATTACAGTTTGTAACTCTGTAGAGACCGTCAAATTCTAATTTGAATAATATTCCAATATTATGTGTCTTTGTTATCTTTAAAGACTTTTTAAAAAACTTACATATACACTCTTGCGGCTGTAAATATACTGTAAATATTGCAGACTATCCCGTGATCTACCATTAGATCCTGATCTATCTTTCTCCCACTTCTGGAGAGCCTCCTTCCAGTAATGGCTAACTGGGCAGGATGGAGGGGCTTGACCTGTAAGCCTTGGTACAAGAAGTGCTTACTATGAATGTGCTATTTTCATCCGTTTAATATTGGAAGCTATGCAACTGTGCCTCTTGTATCCTTAAACACACACACACACACACACGCACGCATGCACGCACGCACTATGACAGATGATTAACAGCCCACTCCTAACCAACTTTCCAGAGCCAAGGGTTCTGCATTCTACAGTGGGGGTGTAGTCACTGAGGCCTTCTCAAGGGATGGGAGAAGGGTTGTTTGTTCCCTTACTTCAGACTGTATTGTGGCTGCACTGGTGCTGGAAAGGTGGTTCAGGATTGGGCTGTACAAAATACTCACTTGCCCTGATCCTTGCATATATAGGGTCTCCCACCACCATCACGTTTCCCCCTGAATCTATGCTTGCCTCCAGACTATATCAATCACTCTGGAGGAATGAGTGCCTCTGGACTGAGTCCTACCCCTACAATGGTTAATGCTATTGAAGAACCAAACTGCACTGAAATGTGTAATTAGCCCTCACAAGGCCCAATCCTAACTGAGCATTCCACTGGCAGAAGTGTGATAGCAAACATGGTTGGTGGCTCCCCGTGATCCAATGGAGGAGCCACCCACTGCCACAGCCTGAAAGTTTGCGGTGGGAGTGGGCCATGGTAGGATTGGGGACATGGAGGAGTGAGGTGGAACAGTGGAAGGAAGGGATAGATCCTGGCAACATTGGCATTTGCCAGGATCCTATCACAGTTCCTGCCCTTGTTCCCTCTCCCTTACCCTCCTCCGTTATACACCAGCAAAGTGGTTGGCTCAAAGGAGACCCATTAGGGCAGGAGAAGCTTGCCCCAGGGTAACAGAACAAATGCTCCCTAACCTTGAAGAGACCTCTGTAACTGCTCCTCCCCTCAAGATGGCTTAGCTGCATCAATGAGGAGGGTAGACAGGATTGGAATGTTGTTGTTGTTGTTGTTATTTCTAGTCAATAGTAGCTGCCAGGAGGAGGAACAATCTGGATTGGGACTGTAGTGGGGGGAGATGGGCTTTTGACTATTTGTCTTGATCTGGATTAGTTCCCTCCATAGCCACTACTGACTAAAGAAAAACTCAGCCTATCAGGGCTAATGACACATCATGTACAGTCTGACCCACCAGTGAGAGAGATGATTTATTTCTGAGTGTTGCACATTAAGACCACAGAAGAACATATGTGTGAAGCCCTGGATGCTGGACATTTCCCCATATACATTTGGGAAGTGACTGGCCAATTCTATCCCCAGTGGCTCCACTGCAGGCAGGGGTACCAAAGGTTCCAGAGGTCTCCTTGGGGGAAGGGGACTTTTGAAAGCCCCAGGCCCCACAATGGGGTTTCTCAAGCCTGTGCCGGCTATTTTGCTGGTGCAGACTTAAGAGCCACCATATCAGGCTTTTCAATCTGACACGGAGGATAGGATATGGTAAAGCAGAGCTCTGCCACTCTCACTCCCCTCTCCCACTTCCCTCTCAGGCTGGTTACTCGCCCTGCCCTGCCCCCCTCCTGCCCCATTCCACCCACTTCCCACCTCCTCCCTGTCCTGAACATACTCCCAACTGGCCAGCACTGCAGGAGTGCCCGCCAGCCCTCCACATGGCGCTGAGGCTCAGCGCCAACTGGCACTGGCCCAGCGCTGGCGGCCTCTCCTCTCCAGGTGCCACAGATGTGCCTTAATGGCACATTTTTGACACTCGGAACTGGCGCTTAGGTTTGGGCTCAGAACCAGAAGACAAATTCAAATGTGGCCTTTGCAGGATTAGGACAAAACAGAATTAGGGCAAAACAGACATCCTGCTGTTTATTTGGTAAATACCATGGTCTTAGCTACCTTGAACCTATGAGAGTGCAGTCAGAGATGAAGTATAATGGATCTTTACGGATAGGATATGATCATATCAAACCATTGACTAAAAATGGGTGAAAAACAAGGACGAGTTAAACTTATGACTTTTTAGTTCTCACAAGAATCAGGTGAACAAATTTAATGTGATTAGGACAAAAAGCAGTATTATTATAAATTGTTTTCTTATCAAAGTGCATTGGATATAAAAAGGTATGAGCAAGTGAGTGAATGAGTGATGTTATTATCATTGAACATAATAATAATACAAAAAAGGCAATTAGGTGATCTCTGACAAGAGAAACAGCATGACACTGGAGTGGGAACAAACTTGGCACTTATCTTTTCCATAGTGATTTTGAATGGGTTTGAAAAATCTATTTCTTTGAAAGGAATTAACTGTACCTCTAAAAAAATGTTCCTTAAAAAAATGTTCCCTGAAGGCATCATTGTCCATAAACCAATGTATTTTGTAGGGTAGCAGTAGGGCTGCTATGTAGCAGTAGGGCCACATACATTCTGGCTGTTAACACTATGCCAGAGGTTCTCAAACTGTGGGTCGCGACCCACTTGGTGCGTCGCGAGTCAATTTCTGGTGGGTCGTGAGAAGCTGGTGTCCGTTATCTTGAAAAAGGGCAAAATGAAGTGAGCAGCGCCATTTGAAAAAAGGGCAAACAGACTCTGGGGGTGCCATTTTAGGCTTCCAGGCACACAGAGTAAATAAACAGAAAGCGGCCTGCACATGTGCAGGGCAGGCAGCATGCCGTTTTTCCTTTGAGAGCATGCTGCTGCCCAGCCCCGTTTGAAGCAGAGGAGAGGAGAGCATGCGCAGAGACTTTCAGGTGCTGCTCCCTCATCATTGGGGGGGGGGGTGCAGGCCCCTCTGTTTGGCTCCCTTTTAACCTTAGGGAGGCGAGAGGGAGTGTGGAGAGGCACTCTGGGGTGGAGCCTGTGGGTGGCAGCAGAGGCTGCAGTGCCCACACCTCTCCTGGCTGAGCAGTTCCCCTCGCCTGGCTGAGTGTGTGCCAGTAGAAGTGTAGGTGCTGCAGCCTCTGCCACCTCAGGGTGCCTCTCCGAACTCCCTCTTGCCTGGCTGAGGGTGTGCCAGGAGAGGTGTGGGCTCTGCGGCTACTGCCTCCCAAGGGCTCTATGGGTGGCAGCAGCGTCTGCATGTCTCCCTGACACAGGCAAGTGAGGGAGCCTGAAGGGGTGCCCGGTTGGTCCCTGCTCCATCACCAGGTGTGCCGGGGTGCCCCTTGCCTTGTGGTTCTTGCAGCCCCCCAGCCCACCCCTCTCCCTCCCTCTGCAAAGCTGACCCCGCTGCAGCACGGACCCCTCCCACATGGCAGGCTTGCCCCCTTCCTCTCCTGAGCATGGAGCTGGGTCCCCTGTGTGCTTGCATTTTGCCAGTCAGGCAGTCATGGAAACCTCCTCAATTGTTGTGCCTCACCACTTCTCCCAACCACAACAAGCGAGTGCTCCCTTCCAATGTAGCTACCCCACTATTTGGCTTCTTTTAGCAGCTGGGAGGTGAACAGTAGGGCATCCCTATCTTCCTTCTTCAGCTGTGAGGGGGATGCTCCACGCCCCGCCCCCACTTCTCTGATGCACGCCATTAAGTCAAACAGATATGATACATGTCTCCAAGTGCCTGGGCCATCTCTTCTGCACTGAGCATATGTCTGAGAAGCTACACACAGGGGGTTGGACTTGATGACCTCTTAAGTCCCTTTCAGTTCCATGATTTTGGTGATCTTTGGGGTTGTATGTGAAATTGACTGAAAATAAAGTCAGAGTGTGTAGCGGAGAAGCTGGAATCTTTAGAGTAATTTGTGAAATGGGGTGTGTTACTGATGATGGGAATGGTGGTGGTTGTCCTGGCAGCTGATTTCAAAGTCTACAGAGCTCACTCCTTGCTTGTGTCTCTGGTTCAATCTTCAGAGAACTACAGCTCTGCCATGGTCTTTCACCATGGCTGAACCTTTGTATTTCTTCCACTTCTTTCTCTCTTTCCCCCAGTTCCTTTCCCTTCCCACTACTGCCAAATCTCCAGTTTTCCAATCCCAGGTCTCCCTGGGTATAAAGTAGCTTCATAGTTATTTAATTCAAAAAATGTTCTGCTGTACTTTTGTCAGGGAAAGATGTAAAAAAAAATACTGTATTTCCTTCCATGTGTAAAATGACATATGAAAGAAAGTATATCCAAACCAGCCAAAGCCGGTTGTTTTCTGCTGTAGTTTGTCAGCAGGGCAAATGCATAGAAAAGGGAATCAAAATATCTGAATGGGAAATCTGTGCATGATGGGCTGTTGTCTTACCAGTAATTTTGCTTTGCTGTTCCCAGCTGACAGTTCTGGCATATGTTTAAAACTTCCTACTTCTTGGTGTTGGTTTTACAGATGTACTTTTACAGACATTGTTTTATTTTTATTCTTTTTGCACGATAGAAGTGGTAGCAGGGGGGGGGAGAATTGGAAGAAATTTTTGAGCTGGAATATTTTCTCTTGTCATTTACATTTTGAGTCCCTAGGTAAGAACGGTGTTGTCACTTCCTGCTTGATGACCTCACTTCCGGCTCTGACATTACAGTGACTTCCTGTTTGATGATGTCACTTCCTGCCATGACATCAATTCCAGGTTGATGACATCACTTCTGGTGGGTTCCAGAGAGATTGTCATTCTCAGAAGTGGGTCCCGGGCTGAAAAGGGCGAGAACCACTGCACTATGCTATAGGTAGAGGTGTTTGAATTTTTTTTTTTTTGCTGATTTCCTGATCTAAAAAAAATTAAAAAGTCAGAAAGTTGTGTTATGTGTTTTTATTCCAAGTTCTCATTCCAAGTTCTATTTTTTAATTAATTTTAAATACTTTAACTTTAAAAGTACTAGATATAAGTGATACAGGTTAAGCGTCCCTTATCCGTTCTGCTTGGGATGGGATGGTGTCTGGATTTTGGATTTGCCTGGATTTCGGAATACATGCATAAAGTTAATGAGAAATGCTTCCTCTTGTTCTTTTCACTGTTACCCATATGGCATCTGTTAGCCAATTTGACATTTTTTGACACTGTATGTACAGGTATACACCACAGAGCAGAGATAGAACCTATAGCCTGTGCCTGCACTATATGTAGGAATGAGCAAAAGACCTTCTAGTGTTCACACCACAGAAAGTATTTTTTTTTTAATCCTTTTACAAAAATGTCTGGATTTCTGAACAGTCTGGATTTCAGATGTCTGGATAGGGTCAATGTACCTGTATAGGGAAAAAGTGTCAGCAGATGCAACTACAGTATTATTTCTAACAGAAAAAGTAATCTATTTTAATTTCTGGAAAATACCATAAGCCATTTCTGCCCAACATTGCATATATGCAACAGGGATCAAAGATGTACACTTGTGGCTGGGCAGAAATAGGTTAAACACGAAAATGCAAAAGTTTTGTGATTTTATGCTGTTATCAACAAAAACTAACACCTCTAGCTATAGGTTTGAAAAAGATCACAAGGTAGACACCACAAAGAAGAGGAAAGTGCACAGAATGGTTAAGAGGATTAAGGGGTGGCCCATTCATGAATCCCCCTAAAATGGCACCTTCGAGTGGATAGTTGGAGAAAGCTGCATGCTCCCAGGAGTACATACCACCACGTCCCCCCAACCCATGTTCTTCTACACCTGGCCACCCCTCAATACTCTTTTCATGTGCTCTCCTTGGAGAGGCAGCTACCTCCTTTAGTACCACTGCCAGCAGTATGTGGTACTGAATTGGCAGCAGCAGTAGTGCTGAATTATGAGCTAAGGGCCTGGAGAAGAGATACTGGGAAGAGGATAAACACCTCATCTCAACCTCCACCTGGTGCTTTGTAAAGGTAGGCCATGTATGGAAGCTTTTGGAACAAAAAAGAATCTCCTCTATCCAGGGTTCTCCTTGCCTGAACAGTTTTGAAGAAGCACTGGACTGCAAGGAAGCAGGGAAGCTAAAACATGCACACAGAGTGGATTGTGGTGTCAGCCCAGGTTCAGCAAGTTCTAAGAGATGGATACTGAGGAAAGATAGAGGAAAGGTGACCCTGACACTACAGCCTCTTTATAAAACTTCCTTTTTAATTATAACTTATATTTATACAGTATACTGACATGACTAGAGGAAAAGACGTGTGCAAAATGCCAAGTTATTGTTCGATCTCACTCACCAGGATGCATGGAGCTTATCACCAGTGGTCTACAGAGTGGGCAAGATGCTATTATGCTAGAGCTCCATCTAGCTGATTTACAAAGTAACTGGCATTCCTACATTTCTCCCCCCTCCATCACTGCAGCTGGGAAAAGGACATTTAATTTTTTTTTTAAGGCAAATATGTGATCCTCAGCACACTTATGTTGAAATCAATGGCAATGAAATCAATGGTAGTTGCTGTACTGTTCAGAATAACCAAGTGCAGGTATGTACAAATGAACCAATTTGTCTGATTCTGGAATTAACCCACCATAAGTAAAGCACAGTCAACCTTAGATGTATTGAAGACTAACCATAGAATTCATTATGGAGGACCCAGTGATTCCTTTAGCAGCACTGATGTTCAGGGGTTTTCTTTTAAAACAGCGTTGGAAGACGTCTGGGTGTTCACAGTCCAGTCAATGATCAAACTGAATTTTGGATGGGTTGACTTTACCCTCTCCACTTTTAATGCCCCAAATTAGCCCTTGCTCTGAATTTTGTGTGTGTTCCTGTTGTTAATTGTGTATGTTAATCTCATACTTTATGTTCAGCAACTGCAGTGGAATCCAGCACTAGTTACTTCTGCACCTTAATTTCCTTGCTGTGTCAGCTGCAGCTGCAGAAAGTGAATTAGGAACCACAATATGCCCAAATGGAAAACAGATATAGCCCATTCCTGCCCCTTGTTATCAGCCACCACCATAAACTTTAGCTGCTTCTGTCTCTTTCATTATAGCAGTGAATGGCAAAATAGCCATTAGCCCTCAATTCCAAATCAAAATAGCTACAGAGACAGAGTTGGGGTGAACTCCTCTTGGTTGTATATTCACATTAGTTATGTGTACTCTGGGTCAGAGAGCTTTGGATACTGACTGGGGCAGAAGTATTTCAGAACAGATGCAGGAGTGGTCTTGCACTATCTAGGGATGTTCCTGGATTTTTGTTTGAACTCCACCTCTGAACCTTGCACTGACTGTTCTAGCACTGTTCGAGTGACTGCAGTAATGGCAAACTGCAAGATCCGACAGCATATTCCACGGATAAGTTTGGGCCATTAAATGCTTTGACTGACTTGCAAAATATATATAAAGATAGAGCCTAGTTTTTTTTTTTGTTTTTTTTTTCAAGTTGCAGTGTCTACAGCCATCACACTTCTGCACCACACTCTCAAAGTATCTGACCAGTAAAGAAGAATATACAACAGAGATCTCAGCTGTTTAGGTCCAAACATGGGTGGAAGGGAGGAAACAGATATATTTTACTAAGAGCTGGTCCACATGGCAAGCCCATTACCGTGTGGGAAAAGTTGAGGCTAAATTGGAGAGCATAAATGACAATATTTATGCATCATCTTCTTTCCCTGTAATATGAGAGTCCAGGTCTTTATCAGAAGCAATGTTAGAAAAGAAGAAACATTTTGAACTGTGAGTTGCTGGCCCATCTAGGAGAGGGAATGCTGCTGATAGGACTTACAAATGTGAACAAATGTGAACGAAGCAATGTGAACAAATGAGCAGAGCAAATGTGAACAAATGAGTTAGGCCTCTGAGGTCTAGAGTGGATTGAGAAACTGACTCTGGATCCCAGGGGATGATGCCTAAGGAGTATTTGCCATTCATAGTTAATTAATATACCAAAATGCCATATGGCCGCATCTGATAATATATACAAATCAGGCAACTAGAAAGGTGACACTTTAACAAAGGAACCTAGAGAACTTACAGGTACCAATCAACCCTTCTGTCTTCAAAAGAGGCAAAGTTTTTTTTTTTTTTCAGTTTTTCAAAAACAGGAAGGGGATGGGGGTGAGTGGGTGACTTTGCATGTCTGTTCCAAGTCCACAGAAGATGCTTGAGCACGGTCTGAAGGAGAGGTGGGCAAAGCAAAGGCCAGGGGCTGGATCTCACTCCACAGACACTCCAGCTTGGTTCTCCAGCCACTTCCACCCAATGGAGAGCTCACCCAGATCTCAGGGTCTTCTCCTGTGCACAAATACATCAATGTTGGTGAAACTGTCCAAAAACAGCAGGGTCATTCCTAGAAACAGTGCTGGTGTGTGTGCACGGAAGAAGGGGAGAGGCAAACACTGATCAATCAACACTGAGCATGAGCCTATGCCTGTGTCCTGACAGACACCAGTGCAGGTCGTAAAGAACTGGCTGTAGACTGAAGAGAAAGCACAGAAGAAGAAAAAAATCTTCCTATTTTCATCTGCAGGACTTCTCCAATTCAGAATTTTTTTCAAAAAAAAGTGGACAAAGAGAGTTGTGTATTCTAAACTGAATGGAATTAAAGATTTTTTAATTTTTTTTTTTTAACAGAGCTGGAATCAACATTATTATTGTAACAATGACACCAAGCACTATGGTGCTCTGTACAATATCTGGATCCCAAACTTACCTTTAGGTCAAGGAGCATGTCTGCTCCACAGTAGTACAAATGACAGAAGAAAGACCACAGTTGTATGAAAACTGAAGCATCCAGCATTGCATGTATGTGCCAGGACAGGGGTGTCAAACTTGTTTCATGCAGCGGGCTGAATAGTATTCATGATGCCTGCTGAGCACCAGAAGTGAAGTCATTAAGCAGGAAGTGATGTCATGAAGCAGGTGATGACTAGAAATAAACACTTCTTTTCTCTCTCTTAGGAACTCATTAGCTGCAAATGACTGAAAATACAAAAATCTTATTTTCAAGAAACGGGAGAGCCCAATTATCATGCTGGCTGCCCTTTTAGCAGTGACATCTCAGAGAGCAGCTGATGATGCTGGTGGTGGGAGAACCCGAGGCCCAAATAAAGAACTTCTGGGGGCTGCATCCAGCCCTGAGCCTTATTTTTGAAATCTGTCCCAGAATTAACCCCTGCTAATTGGGTAAGAGGCACTTCTTCAAGTGGGTGCTCCTTTTTTTTTTTTTTTAGCAGGGGGAGAGTAACTGGCCCACCTCACCCCAGCAGTGTCTGTTCTAGTGGTTGTCTGTTGGTATTCTTTTGCATCTTTTTAGATTGTGAGCCCTTTTGGGACAGGGAGCCATTTAGTTATTTGATTTTTCTCTGTAAACCATTTTGTGAACTTTTAGTTGAAAAGCAGTATATAAATACTGTTAATAATAATAATAATAATAATAATAATAATAATAATAATAATAATAATAATAATATTCTGTGGGAGCAAGAAATACATTCCCCGGGGGAAAAAATAAATCAAAGTAATTCTGCAATATGTTCTCCCCCCACTTTTTTATTCATTTGATTGATTGGAAGGCAGATATAGACATAAGGTTGCTCCGGACCTCAGGGAACAATATTTTGGAAGCAAGGTGCATGAATATTGTATAACCAGCAATTGGCTTGACAGATATACTTGGGTAACTAAAGACATTTTCCATTTTTTAAATTAAAAAGCAGACAAAAAGTGCATATTTGCATTCTCATTTGCTAATAAGTGCTCATAGATTTCTAATGCTAGGATAACGGAGCTCAGCTATATTTCTCTGGGGAACAAGAGTGGCTGGTAAACAACTGCATGGTAATCTATGCCGTCATGAGAAGGAAGCATATGTCTTATGGTGTTGACATTCCATTTTGGTGACGTGCTTCTTCCAATAGTCATTTTCACAGGTTCATATTACGATTAAAATACTTGGCTTCCACGAAAAGGGTTGTGCTGTTTTCACCACTGATGAAATCAAAGGTGGCTGCTAGAAACTGTGTTCTCAAACGCCTGATGGCTGCAGTTCACTTACTGGTGTATATGGCTTCTCCGGCACCCCGGTATGTGAGGCTTGATGCCAACGCATATGCCCTGTGCCTGACCTGGAAGTAATTGTGTCACCGGCAAATACTTCTGGGTTGTGGGCACTTGACGTAGTTTACACACTGTTCTGAGCAGACAACCACTTTTTTCACAGAAAAAAGTGAAAAAGCGATCAGCCTCTCAGAGTGGCGCATGACCACTCCAAGTGTCTGTGGGGGAGGGATGAAGGAGAAGGTACCTTGACCCCCTCAAGGCGTGGTATCCAGGGCCCTGTACATCCTGTCCTGCCCCTTAGCTATACCACTCACTTCTATTTCCACTCATTCATTATTGGAAAGAATGAAAACAGGTATTAATGGACTCGCATTTGTATTTCTTTCTATTCATTCCTAAACAAATACCTTCTAGAATGAATGGCAGTTAACAGGAATTCCATTTAGCTGTTTTTGAACAGCTATTCATTTCCATTCATTTCATTATGTATTTCGTAAAGGACACAAAAGAGTGTCTCTTATTTGTAAGAACACTTGTAACTAGCAAGAACACTCTGGAAAGAAGTGTCACCATGCAGCTGCCTGCTCCTAGCGACCATGTTTTTTCATCATACTCCCAGCAATACGAGATATTGTTGGAAAAAATCCATTGACCACTGCCACACAAAAGGTCCCACCAAAATATGAATGACAATGACAATGGCATGAAAAATAGAATTAAAAAATGACACAAATGAAAAGGTGCACATGCCTACTCTGGTTCTGAAGCAAAAACGATGGTCTATGCGAGGGGTGTCCAAAGTTTTTGGCAGGAGGGCCACATCAGCTCTCTGACACTGTGTTGGGGGCCAGGGAAAAAAAGAATTAATTTACATTTCAAATTTGAATAAATTTACATAAATTAATATTTTTGAGATGGAATTTATATGAATGAATGAAGTCTTGCAATAGCTCAAGGCCTATAAAAGGCCTTGCACAAAGCAAGGCTGGCCTTTCCTTTGCTGCCGCTACTGCATCACAGACATGAAACAGCAAGCAGTGTAGGTAGCCCTCATCCCACAGCTTACGTGAGAGGTCAAACAGTCACCCTCACACTGAGATCAGTTGCTTCAGGCCAGAGTGGGCTCCAACAAATCTTCAGAGGGCCAGAAGCTCATTGGAGATTGGGGGCTCCTTGAGGGCTGCATTGAGAAACCTTGAGGGCCGCAAGTGGCCCAAGGGCCGGGGTTTGGGCACTCCTGGTCTATGCTTATACCCTAAATGTCACTGTTCTGATCATTCCTCCTCGCTGGAATGAGGAAAGCCTAGAACAGTAACTCATGCAGAGATACAATATCAACAACTGGTCTGGATTCAGGACCCTGTACAAATTTAGTTAGAAACCTGTCTCTGATATCAATTGGATATCACTCACAATGTACTTAAAACTACAATCTTAGCCTGAGATCTGAAAAAGTCATATATGTACACAGAGGTACAATTCACAATTCACAATTGAGGTACATTTTCATTAATTATATTTTGAGCAACATTTGTCTCACTGACTATGTCAACTACAGTTGAGCAGGCACTCCTTATCTGCCAACTTGGTATCCGTGGATTTGAGTATCCGCAGGTACTCAGCCTGTGGCTGAAGGGTTTCCAGTCACATCCTGCAGACTTCTGAGGAAGCCAGGAAGCCACATGCAAACTCTAGAAGACTGGGTATGGCCCTCGGGTGAGTAATTGTGGCATTGTGCTGCTCCCCCTTCAGATTTCACTAATAATAAATAATAATAAATAATAATAATAATAAAACTTTATTTTTATCCCGCCCTTCTCCCTAACGGGACCCAGGGCGGCTAACCTCAGAATTCAGTATCCGTGAGGGTCCTGGAATGGATCCCCTGTGGATACCAAGGGCCCATTGCACTGCACAAAAACAATGATGCTGTAGTAGCATGCACCATACGTACCCATACACAAACACTAGTTTCTTTAGGTCCTGGCACTGGTGCAGAACGCAGTTTTGTCTTCACTGTACAATACATCATATGGACACTTTTGTACTCTGTGCTCTGGATGCCCTTTCTTCAATTAGGCCCTCCAACGCATCATGTATACTTCTAGCCTTCCATCAGTTCTTAAAAGCATGACACCTTTATGCTATTTCCTCTTTCCACTCTCATATATCACCATTGTTTATGACTCTCTTTATAGCTCCTTTTATATCCAGAATGGTTACTTCACTGTATGTAAAATCTTGTGGTCTGTGGAATGGTAGAATAAACAACAATGTGATATACATTATGTGCGATGCACAAGGACAGAGGAGACAGCCTGGACAACATGGCTGGACAGAGGATAAGCAGCTCAACTCAGTGGCAATTGAAAGGCAATGTTACGAGAGACACAGAGGAACAGAGCTGCTAAGAACATTTTTTGTTTTGTCTCTGTGGATCTGTCCTACTGAGTTCCAATAGCAGTTCCAATTTCACGTGGCTTTAATTAGCATTGCTTAGAGCAGATATGGAAAATTTCAGACCCTGAAAGAGTTCCTGTCTCTTAGGAATAATAGAGATAAGGGAATTTCACCTGGTGCAGCTTTTCCCTTGACAATGCTATAGTAGTGGGAAAATCTATTCTTGATAGAATGCAGCCACTTTGTAGTAAAAGAGGGGGCTTCCTGGCAGTGCTCTACACGGGGCAGGAAAGATGGAGGCTGCATCAGCTTGGTGCTTTTGGTTTTGAAGGGCTTATTTCAGCAACCTTTTTGCTGCGCGAGCCTCAGGCCTGCATTTGCTGCTCGGAAGGCATCATGCCCCACTTCACTTCACCCGTCCTTCGGATAGTCTGAAATATTTGCTGGTCACCCTTTTGAGGACCAGATAGGAATTTTTTTGCTTGCCACTTGATTGGGTAGAGTAGGGGTGTTGCTGGCCTATAGAGCGCTGCTGCTAGGGGAGGGCCTGAAAGGCTGCCGTGTGATTGACAGACTAGCTGCCAATGGAGTATGCGAGCAAACAGGTAAGTTTGGGAGAGGGTTGGTGGTGAGATGGGGTGGCAGCAGCATTTGTGGCAGGCATCCTATACCCCCATTAAAAGAGAGAGAGAGAGAGAGAGAGAGAGAGAGAGTGCACACCGGTGTAGGAGGAGTCCCATAGTGGACCATGCCGTGACTGGGAAAGTAGTTACGTTTTTCTTTTCTTACCTCTCCTGTGCAGCCTGGTCCCCTGACAGCTTGCAGGATACAGCAGATGCTCCATCAGCAGCCCTAAATCCTGTGCGCCAGCAGGGGATAGGATTGGGCTGTAAATTCCTCAAGTAGCACTGTAATGCTTCACTTGTACAAACACACCAGACTATTTAGAACTCTAAAACTACTCCTTAATTTTAGGTTGTTGTATGGTTGTTTTAAATTAATTTTTTCTAGATATTAGCCGCCTTAAGCACCCACAGTAGTGGGGGAAAGGCAGGATAAAAATATATCAATCAATCAGTCAAAAAGAGCATTGTATTTTTAGCATTTGAAGATACAAAATTGCCAATACAATTTCAATAGGGGTTTGATTTCAATAGGGGTTTGACCAGCCATCACTATTCTGAACAGGCAGAACTAAGTGACTGCAGGATGATGTTATAGATTCTGTAGTAAAGAACGTGGTCCATCTTTCCATCACATATTTAGTATATGAAAATTGCAGGCTTATGCTTAATGCATTTAAAACACTTTTGCTTCCACAGGAAAAAACGGCACCAAGGGCTTTTACTTTGGTCATAAAACTCCCCACTCAACTACAGACAGTACTTTTTTGACAGCACAAATACCTGACAGTATTTAATGTCTCCATAAGCAAACTTCTCAACAGGAGCAGCCAAGACATAAACCAGCAGCAGTTAAAAGAGAAGAATGCTTATGGCATCAATAGCAGGCACAGCTTGAAAACATGAGATACCAATTTCCCAAGCACTTCCTGGCAACAGGTGCTCATTCTGACAGTCAGCAGTAATCAGGCATCAGATGTTGATAATCTTTACCTTGGATTTGATTTTTAGAAGCTTACAGCCCAATCCTATGTGGATGCCTTGGCATTGCACGGATACCAGTACGACATCTGTCCTGTATCCTGTAAGTGCATAAGCCCATCCTGCAAGCGCCACACTGACAGTGCACTGACACTGGGTCTCATGCCAAACCTGTCCTGCCAAAGCAATGCTGGTGTAGCCCTTCCCAGGAGAACCCTGAGCATCCACTGCAACAATGACCCAGCCTGCTATATATGTAGTATACCCGGGGGAGGGATGCTTTGGATTCCCTTTTTCTCCATTAGCAGTCTCCACCAGGTCTGACTCCTCTTATCTCCTGTATGCCAGCTCTTATACAGAATCTCACTGACTCATCATGTTCACCCATTCAAAAGCAAGATCTGGCTAGCTATCATGCATTCACCAGGCCTATGTACTCCTCCTCCTTCTCCACCTTCTCAGTACAGCTGAGTTGTCGGTAAGTTCTTGGAAATTGCAACTTTAAGCAAAACGACTTATAATGAAAAAAAATTATACCGTTAATTATACAATAACACTTTCTCAAGCAGCGAGCGAGCTGTGTGCTTTTGTATCATGCCGCAAAGCGCTGTTGTGCCCCAGAATATCGTGCTGCCCCGCAAGGCATTGTAGGGTGCGACAAGGCCAAGGAAATGGGTTGCAAAGCCGACAAGACCCAGAAGTGGCTTCTGGTAGCCCAGCAATGTTCAGCCACAGAGAATGTGGCGGTCAGAAGATTGAGAACCACAATCAACTTTAAAATGAAACAATGTTGAATGAAACAACTTTAATAATAATAATAATAACAACAACAACAACAACAAGTATTTATATACCCGCCTTTCTTGGTCTTTATTCAAGACTTTATTCAAGGCGGTTTACATAGGCAGGCTTTTCTTTAAATCCCTTATTAAATAGGGATTTTTACAATTTGAAAGAAGGTTCTTTCTTTCAAGAACCACTACATTCAGGTGTTTCATTCCGATCTGACTTCACATTCTGGCCTCCATCCTCCCACGCTCAGAGCAGATGGAATTGCTCGGCTTCAGCTTGTCAGCTGCTCCAAGGTCGCACGGTGCCGGTGGCCTCGAACTGGCGACCTTGTGGATGTTATCTTCAGGCAGACGGAGGCTCTACCCTCTAGACCAGACCTCCTGCCCTCCTTTAGGCCATTTCTGCCCAACATTGCGTATACGCAGCATGGATCAAATGTGTACACCTGTGGGCTGGGCAGAAATGGGTTAAGTGAGGACTTGCTGGACAGTTTATTCAAGGAAAAGAACAGCCTCGCATTGCAGAGAGTTGTTTGTTTAAGAGGCTGGGCTATTATGCAGTCATCTTCCCCTATCCTTGATAATTGGCAGCCAGTTGCTATATTAGGGGCACTTATCTGCTGAAAGAAAATACTGAAGATATCCTTTGCATTTTTTCCTTTTTGAGATCCACAAAATGCACTGATTCCTGCAGAATAGTTCACCTCAGGAAACCATTTGGTTGTTCACAGTTGTTGTTTAGCAAAGAAAGGCATACATCCTGATTTTAGAGCTTCGCATATAAAGTCCTGGTCTAAATAAATTGCTGTCCAATTGTGAACCAAACATGACACACTAATGGTTTAAACTTGTTCCAGTCTCATTAATTCCAACAGGAGCGGTTACACTGATACTTTTCCACATTTCTCTCCCATTTTGAACTTCTTTTCTAGCAAGTTGTCTGCAAGTATCTAAATCACCTTATTCCTGTATATGTAATGACCATGGCACTGGGAAATGGATTTGACTGAATCATCCACTTGCACGGCTAATAGCAAATAGGAAATTTTCTATTTCCTATTAGCTAAAAGGAAAAAAAAAACTTCTCTTTTCCAAAAGAACTGGACATATTAATGGGACAGTTTCTTCAATGTACTGATGAAGTTATAGAAACTTGGGCGAATAATTTAAAAAAAAGGAAAGTACTTTTCAGAATGACTGAAACAAAAATTAACTTCTCAGAAAGAAGGGAGACATTTTCTGCCCTCCAGGTACTGAATCCCACACTTCTAAAACAGCCCATGCAATTTTCATATTTTAAAATATCTAATGAGTAATATATGAAAAAGTAATGAAGGCTCTTAAATATTGATATATGTATTTGCAAAATTAAATTTGTGTCCATGTGAGTCAGAGAGAATATGACTGAATATGGAAGAAATTCCAGTGAAAAAGGAAGCCTTTTCTAGCTGGTGCTCAAAACTGAAGTACAGATCTATTTTATTTGCAGGATCCTTTGTTAAATATGAGGTTGGATTCCCAACAGACTGTGAAGACGTTATCTCACATACAGGATGCCCCATAAACTTTCAACATGTTTTCAGACCTTAGGCAGGATTGACTTTGGACTGCCAGCAAGCTCCCTTTCTTCAAAGAGATTCCTGTTTCTTAAGAGATGGAAGCATGGTTTAGTGGTTTAAGAACTGAACTTAGTTCAGTGCACTTAAGCCATTTCTGTCCAGTGTTGCATATACACAACAGGGACCAAATGTGTACATCTGTGGGCTGGGCAAAGATGGGTCTAGCTCTGCACTCTGAACCCTGAAGTGCTGGAAACTCTCTTATAACTATTGTCTCTTTAAGGTTGTTGTAAGCCATCTTGATTGCCAGGACTGGTAGAAACAGAGGTGGCCCCATCACTTGGTGTTTGCTGTGTTTAGTCTACATGTTTTTGACTGTGAGCCTTTCGGGGACAGGGAGCCATTTTTTTTAATGTTCTCTGTAAACCACTTTGTGAACTTTTTATGTGGAAAACAAAATTTATTAAATATTCTAAATAATAATTCCAGTTCACCAAAACCAGCCATTCTAATTTGCATATTATGCAATTCATTTTAATTATGCAAATTCATGCTATATGGTCACTCCCCCCACCATCGCATTCAGCGCATGCTCCAGCAGCACAACTGCATAGCACAGACTGGTGGGGATAAGATTGGGCCATTAGAGTCTTTCGAGATTCTTCAGAAGGCTTCCTTTCCCTTCTCCACCACCACAGACAGGAGATCCTCCTCTCAAAACCATTTCTTCCTCCAGGGCAGAAGGGAGAGCTGCCTACAGGATTCAATGGAGAAATCTAGGAGTTTTGGATGAGTAAAATGGTTTGCTTTCCATCAGCCTCTGAGCTGGTTGGAGACGGTGCAGTATGGAGCTGGGCTCAGATGTGTGGGTTGTGATACTCTAAGCATCTATTTCCAAGCTCTGTTTTTCACCCATACAAGATGGTGAGACAGGTTAGCATTTCCCCTTGTGAATTATTCACAGGTAATGACTTGTAGATAGTAGTAAATGTGTGTTTCGGTATGAAGAGCTGTCACAAAACAGACTCCCCCTCTAGGAGAAATGTCCCTTTCCCCCTTTAAATAAGAGGGCTGTGAGTACACTAAGATTGGTCTAGGAACCAGTTCCTCAGTCTACATTCTATTCAGGGCTCTGGGCCACATATTACACAGCACATCCCCCCCCCCCAAATGTATATTGGAGTCCCATGACCATCTGGTTTCCTCACAGAACAGTAACCTTAACCAAAAACTTTCCTGGATCCTCGCAGATTTAGCTCACTGTTAGTCATTGGCCCAATCCACTCACCTAACTTGGGATGAATGAGAATTTTGTGAATGTCTATTATTTTCAAACCAGCCTATCAGAGCGGGGGGTGGGGGGGAAGAGTGTCCTCAGAAAGGGATATAAGAGTGTTGAGTAAGATGTGCAGTGCACCATGCAAGCTGCAGGATCCCAGCCAAACCAATACAAAAGGCTGCTAGGAGAGGGTTCATTTCTCTCTTTCTCTTTAGTGCCAGGAAGATGCTGATGTGGAAGCTGCCAGGAAGTGGACTTCTGGGGAAGTTTTCATTAGAATCTTGCTTTATTTTATTTTGGACTTTGACTCTTGATATCACATATAGCATTTGACGGCCTACTTGTCTGTTTACTCCATCATCTTTTTTTAAATTCCTAAATAAACCACTTACCTTTGCTTTGATTAAAAAACAAACCTGCCTCATTCTTTCACTCTAAAGAGCAATCAGCTTCTCATTTCCTATAGCCTTGCTCAGCCAGGCATTAACCAATGAAGGTTTTTAGTGTGTTGTGTGATTGCATGGGGCAGTGACTTTCAACTAATGGCACACTGAGAAGACACTAAAATTGGCACACCAATAGTTTTTTGACAATTGACAAGATATGCCACATTGTTGGTTGGGGGGCTCACATAGCTTTACTAATATATGACCCTCCCCCAAACTTTCATGGCACACCTGCAGACCATTGGCAGCATGCCAATATGCCATGGTGCAGTGATTGAAAATTGCTGGCATGGGGGGTGTACAGGTAAGAGATGGAGAGAAGCAAAATAAGGACATTGGTCTAATTGCTCCCATCCACCTTCCTCTTCCGAGAACTCAGCATGAGCATTGATGAATCCACAATTGGGTGGAGACCTTGCTTCATGGCATCATCTCATCTCATGGTGGTAGCTGGAACCCACCTTGCATGTAGTAATAATAATAATAATAATAATAATAATACTGGTATTTATATACCGCGCCTTTCTAGTCATCGGATTACTCCTCTGACTTTATTCAAAGTGGTTCACATAGGCAGGCTATCTCTAAACCTCCGAGGCGATTTTACAATAACAGAAAGGTTCTATCTTTCAAGAACTGCACAACATTTCAGATGGATCTTTCACTGTCTGGTCTCATTTCTGTACTACAGTGGTTGCTAATAGGGGCTCAAATTCCCCATTTGCCCTACTAATAAATTACCCTCCCCTAACTCCCGTGGCACACCTGTGAACCATCCACGGCACATCAGTGTGCAACAGCACAGTGATTGAAAATCACTGCTCTAGGGTCTAACTGCATCCATTTGCATAGTCTCATTTCGGTTCTGTTTCTTGGTCACAGCAGTGTGAAGAATTTATTGTTAGGAACTCTTTTTCACTGACAAACATTATAGCTGTTTTTGATGCTATCCATACAAAATAGGGAATCAGCATTATAGGTGTATAATGTGGTTGTGTTAAGTCATTTAATGTGTTTTAAACTTTCTACACACATTTGCTTAAAAGTGACTCCATCGCTCTTTTGTGCAGGGAAGAGACTAATAACAATTACAGGAGCCATTTGTATGCATTATCTCATTCAATGAATCTTACCTGGTAATTTTCATTTTATTGAAATGCAGTAATGATCTGCAATAGCAGCCCTTCTATTCCAGACTGTGATCTTTCAAAATTAACAATGCATTACAAAAATAAACCTTTGAAACATTTGATATAGCAGCCTTTACTCTCAAGTAACATGGATCTGGGGCAATTTAATGGCTTTAAAAGAAAGAATAAACATTTCCAATGAAAACCTGTAAATTGTGTTCCCTAACAGGCCAATCTTAATCCCTGCCATCTTCCGTTATGCAGTCACATGGATGGAACATGTGCTACATGGTATGGTGGTGGAAGTGGGGAATCAGGCAGCCAGCAAGAGGTAAGGGAAAATCTTGTCTACTTACCCCTTGGTAGGTTGTCTGATCCAATGGTGTTCCCAGAGGGGGGGACACAATGCGACGTTTTGCAGGGAGCCTCAATGTGCCATGTAAGCCGCCCCTCCCCCTCACCGTCAGAGTCATTCCAGATGGTGAGAGCAACATGGATGGTTCTCCTTCACATTGCTCTTGCCTCCCAGAGTGGCTCTGACGGTGAAAGGGAGGGGCAGCTTACACTGCATGTTGAGACACCCTGCAAAACTTAGCATTGTATCCCCTTCCTCAAGGAAAGCCACTGGCCTGATCATCTATGGGTCTCCTCAGGCCCATATCACCTATTTTGCTTGTGTATGTCTGAGGAAGAGAATGGGGTGAGTTGAAAGATTAGGGATAGGATCCAGTGTGTATCTATGCCTGCTGGAATCCACCCCCCCCCCCATTCCTCACCCTGTTCCTGCTCTCCCCCCTCTCTGCCCCGAAGCTAACCCATTCCTCCACTTTACCTGGACTGGCAAACAGTCCGAGTCAGTCTGGCACATGCACAAAGTTGCTGCTCATTTCCACCAGAGGCTCTATCAACCTCGCTCCACGGTAAGCCTCCACTGCTGCCGTGGGTCAATACTGGTGGTGCAAGTCCATGTTAGATGGTGAATGTGGACCAGGCCCTGAAAGGGGCTTAGGACCAAACCCCTTCCCTGGCCCAATCCATCCACCCTCATTGCCTTTCCACCCCTCTCCGCCCTGCTGTATCCGCTCCCTGCCTCCCTCACAACCTGTGTCATCTTTACTGTTGTCGGCGGGCATCCAGGGTCTGCCATCGTTCAGACTCGACCACTTGCCACTTGTTTGGTGGCCTCACCGCGCTCACCAGCGTTGTCACATTTGTGACAGCCTTGACTTTCTGAGGCACAATTATCTTAAGCTAACCCCTTAGGCAAAGACCAAAGAAGAAATACTTTGGAACAGATAGTTATTATTTTTGACTTTTTGAGCTGTGCCAGAATATAGCAACATAAATTAGTGGTAATAAGTGTGAAGAGAGACTTGAAGGCAATTATAGTGACTAAACAAAAGGGGTGTTCTTTCTGAAATGCTCATCAACGATCTAGTCACCTGGATAAATATAGATCATATCCCTCCCTTCCCTCCCTCCTCAAATTGTGTGGCAATCTGTGTTGCATAATGTTACCAATGTGCTGAAGTAATGAGGCTTAGGCTTCTTCTAAAACAGCTTCTTTTAAGTGTTAGACAGACTAATCATCTGAACCAGACTGGAGAGTTGTACTATGTTGTCCTTTATGTTCCTAAGACAGTAGGCTGCTTTTTTTTTAGGTCACCTAATGAAGGCACATTTGCGCTGCCAGCTTATACCAATTTTGTCTAAGTACAAGTGTCATAGCTCCCCATTTTCCCATTTTGGAAATTGGGAGGCAGTCATAGACCACTGCCTTGTACTTCCTCCCCATAGTAGCTTTCAGGCAAAACAAGTTGCTGACCAAAGACATGCTCATTGCTATGCAAAAAAGTAACCTAGAGTCTTTATTTTTATGCTTGCAAGTTGTCCTATAGTATAGCAGCACCTCTTGTAGTAACTGGAAAGGAGGGATCTGGGCAACAGATCAGTCCCAGGTAATGTGGACTCTGGGACTTCTAGCGAAGAGGCAGCTCTCTGAAGACCCCCGCTCCTACACGTTCCTGCAGTGAAAAATTAATGTCATTAAACAGGAATATACAAGAAAACAATCAGTGCCATTGAGTTGTAGGGAATCATATCGGTTCATTTTAATACCAAACTAGGAATTTGAAATTGCTAATTAAAGACATTAGCGAATGTCAATACAGCAATATTTTAATGACTCCAAGATAATCCCACAGCAATCAATTTAAATCGAAATGAGTTTATTGTACAGAGCCAAAGGTGGGGAAAAATGCTTCCTTTGCACTACAAAGTACAGATTTCTCAAATGAATAATGTCTGTTCAAAATTTAACTAGATAATTACTTCATTTGCATTTGGTAAAATGATAAGAGGGATAGAAAAAGACAGCTCAGTGGGAAATGATGTTCGGCGTTAAAAGGTGACATGCACAAGACAGCAGCATTCCAACTTTTGTCACTTTCAACAGGGCTCAATTTAAAGGAAACATGTTTATTAACCTCAGCGTCCTAGTGGGAGAGAAACAATGTCGAACAAAGGCACAACAGAGGGACGGATAGATCATGTTATGCTCAGCTTCAACATAGTTCAGAGTGATAGGATACTGAGTAAGCCTGACATGTTTGCTTCTTTGTAGTCTGCACTGTCGGGGCGGGTTGACAGGCAAACAATCAGTTGTGGAGCATTCTCCACTGTGGCAACTTGGCATTGGTGAAATGTTCTCTCCATGGAACTTCAATATTGCATCGGCACCTGGCTGTAGGGTTGGACGGATTTTTCTGCTTCTGTTTCATCCAAATATTTGCACAGTTTCCCGTGATTTCCATTCTGTTCTGCCACAAATGAATAGATTTTTTTTTTTCTGCCACTGGAAGAAAAAAAAAATCTATATTTAAATACAAAGAATCCACGAAATCTATTAGGGTGAATATTGGGTGTTCCATCAGGGTATTCCATCAGGACTTTCAGAAAAAGAGGAATTCAATAACATCTCTATATGAATGGGTCACAAGACTGGGGAGAGAAATCCCCATTATTGTGGTTTTCACAATATAAAATAGTTGATAATAATGACTGCGGTTGTGGGCAGGAGGCCAAAGTAATAGATGGCCACAAGAGACATGTTGGCCCCAGTGTTGGGCCCAACTAAGAGCTAGACTACTCAGTAGGATTGTATTATCCTTTCTACGCTAATAATTCCACTGCCTTTTGAAGACTTAGGCCAGAATGGGGAGGCGATGTGGTGTGGAGGATGATGGAACAAGCTTGGGAAGGGGGTGGGTTTGGTGGGAGCAGTGCCCATCAAATCATAACCACCTTCTTAGGCTTGATCCGCCTTCACCAATCAACACAGATTTAAGCCAGCAGTATTGCTGGCGCATGTCCAAGTTGACTCAGGGCAGCAGCAGGACCTCAAGGAGGCCTCCAGATGTCAAAACTCCCACAGGGGATATAGCTTTGCACTGCTGTATCGTCACACGGGGACTTAGAGAGGATTGGCTGTAAGTAAGGAATTACCTACACTTCAGTAGATGGAATGGCACTTGATTTTCATTGTGGAAGTTAAGAAACCATTGCAGTTTGAGGATCTAAACAAAACCTAAGCAGTGGCGGTCCTGGAGGGGTTAGGGGGCAAAAGCCCAGGTGCTGTGCCTGTAGGCCCTGTGGGGGTGACACTACTGTGCTCACTGTGCCATTGCTGCCGTCTGCTCTCCAGAGCTGTTCCGCAGGCAGGTTAAGCCCTGCACTGCATCCCTGGACACTCTGAAAGCCTTCTGAGTCCTCCCGAGTGCCCTTAAACAGAACTTTCGGTTTTGGTCAGAAAACCGGAAGTAATGTTTAAGAGCGCTCCAGAGGTCTCAGAAGGTTTTTGGAGTTCTCAGGTGCATTGCATGAGGCTCTGTTAGCTGGATAAGTATCCAGGGTGTGTGTGATGTGGGGGGGAGCATGTTGCAGTCCTATGCTCCGGGGGGGGGGGGGGCAGGTCTGCAACTGAACCTAAGGAAGGATAAAGACGTATTTACTTAATTATGTGCTACTATTGTTTATGTCATGGCTTTTCACAATAGAATGGTACTTAGTGTGGCTAACACTTAAAGGCTTATTGTTGGCAACCTTCAGTCTCGAAAGACTATGGTATCGCGCTCTGAATAGTGGTTCTGGAACAGCATCTAGTGTGGCTGAAAAGGCCGATCTGGGAGTGACAATCCCTTCCACACTGGGAGCAAGTGCAGTCTGTCCCTGGTCTGTCTTCCTGGCTATGGGCCTTCCTTCTTTGCCTCTTTGCCTCAGACTGTTGGCCAAGTGTCTCTTCAAACTGGGAAAGGCCATGCTGCACAGCCTGCCTCCAAGCGGGCTGCTCAGATGCCAGGTTTTCCCACTTGTTGAGGTCCACTCCTAAGGCCTTCAGATCCCTCTTGCAGATGTCCTTGTATTGCAGCTGTGGTCTACCTGTAGGGCGCTTTCCTTGCTCGAGTTCTCCATAGAGGAGATCCTTTGGGATCCGGCCATCATCCATTCTCACAACATGACCGAGCCAACGCAGGCGTCTCTGTTTCAGCAGTGCATACATGCTAGAGATTCCAGCATGTTCCAGGACTGTGTTGTTTGGAACTTTGTCCTGCCAGGTGATGCCGAGGATGCATCGGAGGCAGCGCATGTGGAAAGCGTTCAGTTTCCTCTCCTGTTGTGAGTGAAGAGTCCATGACTCGCTGCAGTACAGAAGTGTACTCAGGACGCAAGCTCTGTAGACCTGGATCTTGGTATGTTCTGTAAGCTTCTTGTTGGACCAGACTCTCTTTGTGAGTCTGGAAAATGTGGTAGCTGCTTTACTGATACCGATATGCTTTAAAGGCTATAGGACAGAAATTACAGATATATCAGATAAAAACATTCTGCATTTATTGACCCTCGGAAAAATAAAACAGTATGAGTTGTTTCAATTAGCACAGAAAGGCAAATCTAAGCAAAAGCACACTGGAATAGGGTAGTCTTCACTGAAAGAAAGCAATCATTTGCCAAGTGAAAGGTTAAACTTTTGTGATCAAAGTCTCAGTAGTTCTTTCCTTTGCATGGATCAACCCCAATCTCCCCCCATTCCCCCCCAGCCTGAATAAGTCTTGCTGCAAACCTTATTTCCTCTACTGATCATTTATCTTTGTCCACAAATCTGAAATAGCACCCATGGTTTTGAAATATTAATACCACAGAATGAAGATTGCTACATTTTCGGTTTTTATTAGATTCTCCTATTGCAGTGGTTCCCAAACTGTGATCCGTGGCTCCCTGGGGAACCATGGAAACCAGCCAGGGGAGCTGCAGTAGCTTTGCGAAAAACCTGTCAACGTATAGGATTGTAGCCCTAATGGGAAGCTGTGGCCAAAGTCTGAGTAGGTCAAGGGAGTTGTCTGTTCTATTTGGTTTGGGAACCACTGTTCTATTGGATGCATATCATGGACTTTGAGTTGTGTATGATATTAATTCCAGCTTTTAAATGGTAATTGTGTGGATCTAGAATATTTAATGAATTAAAAGATCATACCGTTAGAGAAAGTATAGATGGGGTTACAGAGAGAGAGGAAGGACCAAGCCTGTAAGACCAAGGGTAAGAAAAGGCAGCTGGAAAATTTAGGTTTGATTTTTTTTATCTTAACAGCCCAATCCCATAGGTCTTACAGCCTGCACCTTAGCCTCACCACTGGCTATGGGTGTAGTAAGGCACTCTGGTGCAGTGGAATCCACAGATAACTGAATCCATTGACACCAGATCTGCGGATAAGGGGGCCTGTCTGTATTGATGAAATCTGGCTTGCGGAGAGGAATGGAACACTGACATACTCTTATGAAGACGGCCTTCCTGACTGATATCTCTCTTTAGTACCACAAAATATTTCTACAGAGTATTTTGGAAAAAAATGAAGTTTTGTGGGCTGATAAGAAAATATCCATCAGAACCGAAAAGATACAAGATGGAATTGACATAGGACCCTCTCTCAGATTGCTGTTGAAATGCTACTGATGAGATCTCAGAGGGGAGAGGAGTGCTGGACTTGTAGGTTTATAAAACCATAAAATTGGTTTGATTGGGAGGTATATGTAGTAAATGAGGATGAAGATGAGGCTGGCAACAATTGTCCACAGTTGACTGACAAATAATTACAGAGAGTGTCAGAGTAGCATATGACTGACCCTCATCATGCATTTTAATTATGGTCTTTAATTGCCTTCTGAATTCTATAAAAATCAGTGGCCCAAGCCTCTTTACCAGCCTTGTCCCAGCCGCACTGATTGCACCAGCTTTTCTCACCTGGAAAAGAATAGAGGTCGCACTGTCTTCTGGGGGGGAGGGGGGAATATTCAACTCTTCTTAGAGAGCTACAACTGCAAAGATTCCAGTATGTCGTTCTTAAAAGGAACTTTTTTGGATAACAATTTTCCCAGGAATTTTCATCTGCTTAGCAGAACAAAGTGAAAAGAAAGCACGAAGCTGTTTTTGAAGAAAATAAGTACACGTTCTTATTTTTTGGGTGGGAGGGAAGGTACCTTTCCGATCTTGTTCTGAAAACTTTAAGGTAGGAAAAAGGATGCCATTACGGAGCCCTCTTGTTGCTTTCTAGGCCCCCTCAAAGCCACAGTTATAGTGGCTCTTGCAATTGTGTCCTGTTGAATGTTTTTACAGATGCTCAGGGAAGTTACTTTTATGATGCTAAAGATGCAAGTTTATGCATAATTATGTAACAAACATAATTATGCAGAAATTTCCTGCTTCTTACCACACAGGAAAGTCCATTTTTTCAAAACGGGTTTTCTTGTAGGGAAAACCAACTTCCTTGGTTGAAGAACTGCAGAAAGCATGAGAAACAATCTTGCCTATGAAAGTCAGGTTGAGGAATCTTAGAATATGCCCAAACAAGGAAGTTTCCTGCCTTCAGAAGGACAACTCTTTTGGGTGAAACTACTGCCACTTTTGGCAGGCAAGTGCTGCTAGGATTTCTGCAAACCCAAGAAGCTGTTGTGGAGCTACCATTAGGTCCGATGAGGCAAATGCCCCAGGCATGAGCCTCTAGGACCCTGTGGAAGCCTCTCTGAGGCTCCTGACGGGGTCGGAAACTGTGCTTTCGGTTTCCTGGAAGCACAGTTTATAGTGTTGGTGAATCTCAGAGAGGCTTCCCCAATGCAGCCCTGAGTTGCATGAGGCTCCGTGAGTTGAGTGGGGGGGGGATTTTTGCGCAGGGGGAGGCAATAGCCTGTGGGCGAGGTACCATCATTGACCTTTGCCCCTGGTGGGGGGCTGGGAAGGTCCGCCACTGCCAAGGAGTCTGCTCAAGGATAAACTAGTATAACTCCTGCTATAAAGAAAGCCTGGGATTGCAATGAACATGTAGTTGAACATCCCATGTGAGCTGGAACCCACAGATGTGACAAAAAAAATGTACTTTCCCATGGAATAATTGCACATCTGGTCTGGCCCTTACAATACAATCTTATGCATGCCTCTTCAGAAGTAAATTCCATTATATTCAAGCGGGCTTTCTCTCAGGAAAAAATTATTGGCAACCTTCCGTCTTGAAAGACTATGATATAAGCCTACAGCACCTGCTATTCCCAGGCGGTCTCCCATCCAAGTACTAACCAGGCCTGACCCTGCTTAGCTTTTGAGATCAGATGAGATTGGGCATGTACAGGAAAGTGTGAAAAGAATTGCAGCTTTAGGGTCCAATCCAATCCAACTTTCCACCACCAATGCACTGCAACAAATGTTCCCTTATCTTGAGGAGATCTCCATGACTGCCCCCTACCCATGGCAGGATTGGCACAACTATATCAGTTCTGGAAAGTTGGATAGGATTAGATCCTTAGTTCCCAAGCAGTAACATGGGGATAATAAGACTTGTCTAACATGGTTATAATAAGGATCGCATCAGCTAAGCTAAGGCAAGCGTACTCAGAAAATGCGAGGCAAGTGTTTATTATTATTATTATTATTATTATTATTATTATTATTATTATTATTATTATTATTATTATTATTGCTGTTGTTCAGACAGGAATTTAGGTCACTAGAGAGAGGATAGTTTTTTCAACAGTTTTAGTATTCTACACATTTGGCTTGCTTATTGTTTAATTGAAATTGCTAGTGTTTATGGTGGGTTTTATTGTTGACTTTATTTTTATATATATTGTAAAAAGGTTTCAGGAGCCCATTTGGACTAGTAATGGAGGGTATAAATTCTGGAAATAAACAACCAAATAAAATATACCCCCACATCTGAAGATGCTCATCCAGAAAGGTGGCTACATTTCCCTCTTGCAAGGGTGGGAAAACATTTTGGTGGGAGGGCCACATTATCTCTCTGACATTGTGGCTGGGGCCAGGGAAAAAAGAAGAATTAATTTACATTTCAAATTTGAATAAATGTACATAAATAAATACATTAGAGATGGAACTTATATGAATGAATGAATTTTACTGAGCTTATTTATAATACGCATGAGAACTATAATACAGGCATGTAGAATTACATGAGAACTATGAACTGTTTGCCACAAACCTCTTGCACAGTGAAAACCTACAGACCGCACCAAACCAAGCCAGAAACACATGGAGACATAAGTTGTTCAGAGGCAATGGGGGTGGTGGTGGTGGTGGTTTAAAATAATGCCCAGGGAAAAGCAGAAAACAAATGGTGACTATAAAAGGCCTTTGTCTAACTTGGCCCACAGTTCACATAGGGTGGTTGCAACTAGCAGTAGTGGGCCAGCATGGACTCCAACAGTCTCCAATGGGTCAGAGGCTCATTGGAGACGGGGGGCTCCCTGTGGGCCAGATTTGCAGCCCTCAGGGGCTGCAAATGGCCCCCAGGCTGGGGTTTGCCCACCACTGCCCTTTTGAAAAAGATTTCTGGCGGTCAAGCACAACACAGACTGCCACCTTCTAAACACAGCAAATTATGGAAATGATTCATTGCATCAGCTGGTTGATATGAGTAGGGAATCAAGGAGTATACTAGGATCACAGTAAAATCATGGCTATCTATAGAACTTTAATCCATAAATACAGAATTGAAAAACATGCCATTAATGTCTAATAACAATTAGCACTTTCCTCTCAGGCAATATTACAACTTACAAAACTATAAAAACGTACCACAAACAGAGAGCAACAATAAAATACAATAACACATACAACAGCACAACATAAACTCATAGTAAAACTGAGTAAAATTAGATTAAATCCATCTACAAAGTGCTGTATATTAGAAGAAGAAAGAAAGGAGAACACTGTTTCATGAACGTCTTCACCAGAATCAAAAGTCCTCTTCCTTCCCCTGAGTTTTTCAGAGTTTTTCAGAGATGGCTCCAGCAGGGCTGAGAGAAGCTTGTTTCATATGATGCTATAACTGCATGCGCTGTAGGTTGAACCCAGTTAAAGAGGACACAGCAGTGCACCAGTAAGCTTCATATCGGGCACCAATGTACTCTGTGCCTCCTCTCTCTCCAGGTACAGCAATTAACTACACAGCCAAACTCTGTACTAGTTACTGCCTGGTTTCAGCAGTTTCCACCGGAGACAAGCCCTGTACCTGGGGAAGCAGTGGGTGGGGCTTTGGCACACAAGAGCACCAGCATGAGACTTGCTCAAGTGTTTCTCAATTTTTGTGATCTCTGTGTGATTAAGATTGCCCATAATACCTACATGGAAAGCATTGTCCTGACTCTAACTGGTCTTCATTTGTCCTTCCCGGTGTCAGCAAATAGCTAATCTTGATGTAGCATTGTGTAGCATTGAGCTATAATATCCACTATAAGATCCCTAACTGGCTGGGATTACTTAAACTCTGGCAGCTAGGTGGTCAGGAAAGAGACTTCTCTCACTCACTTCTCATAGCACTTAGAACAGTACTGTTTCCTGAGGCTTGTGGTGCCTGAATTCAATGGGACTTACTCCCAGGTAAGCAAGTTTAGAATTGCAGCCTGAGAGAGGCTACTAAAATACCTGTGTGCTACCATCGCTGATAAATACCTGTCTGCTGCTACCAGGTAAATAGTCTAGAAAGTGGGAGGAAAGAGTTCTTATCTTGCTCAGATTAAAAGTTGAACTAGAGAAGAATTTGGGTTGCACGGCTCACCTTGTCTTTAAGGAAAGCATTATGAGTTCTTGAGGTTTCTATTCTGAGCCAAAGAATTATAAAGTAGGAGTGACAACACTTCTACTGATAATGAATGCCTTCCTTTAAAAAGTAAACATATCACATTTCTGCCCAACGTTGCATATACTCTACAGGGACCAAATGTGTACACCTGTGGGCTCGGCAAAAATGGGTTAAAACAATATATTTTAAGGTAATCTTATGCAGGCTATATTTGAGGTAAACAGAAAATTAATTACCAACACCTTGAATGTCTAGTATATATTTTTTTCATTGTGTTTTTCATAAGTGTTAAGCATGTTGATCATTCACATTGAACAAAGGTTGTCAATAGGAGTAAAAATAAATAAATAAAACAAATCAGAATGCTATAATTATGGAGAAGGAAGAAAAAAGAATTGTGACTTATTTTCTCAAACATGTTTTCCCATGTAATAAATTCTAGTTGCAGAAATCACTGTATGGAGGATCGGTGGAAGACATTTCTGTCTTGGGGTACATAAGAGAGATTTCTTTTTTTTGTATTCTGTCCTAACAAGGCTTAGTCTCCATCAGTTTTAATAAGGATGCCCAAACACCTCAGTAAAGGTGGCAGAAATCAACACTATCCTTTATGACTGAAAGATCTTAATATTTGTAGACAAGGACAGGGTAACTTCAAGGTTTTCAAGATTGATGTGGGACAGGCTTAATATAACTTTCTTCACCATCTCCAAAATTGCAAGGGCAGGGGTATACTTGAAAGTCAATACATTTCCCTAGCTCAAATTAAATCACTTTGTAATATGTAGGCTACACATTAGTATGTTGAGCTATACAATTTGCCACTTGATGCTTGAAAATATGGACCATGCTAACTTGTCTGTGTAATGCATGATGGTTTCTCTAGCTGTGTGACAGTGGCATCGCTAGGGCTTGCTTCACCCAGTGTGGAGGCCAGTGTGTCACCCTCATGATGGATCTACTCCCATGACGGGAGCGGGGCAATGTTCCAGACACTGGGCGTGGTGATGCATCATTGCCCCCCTCCGCTGGATTTTTGGCTAGAACTTTTGATATAATAGAGATATTTCAACCCGGTTGGTTTCATTGCATTCTGCATAAAATTACCCATCTAATGATATACAACATGATGGTATTTTTCAAAAATACCAAGGTTATTAAAATTTTGGCTACTAGTGGTGTCACCCTCTGTGTTCGTCACCCAGTGCCGCCCGCACCCTCCACTCTCCTAGCTACTGATGTGTGAGCAGACACACTATGAGAATAAAGCACAATATTCATATACCATTTCAGAGGTTGATCATTTTTCTTTTCTTTTTTTTGCAATGGATGTACCATTCCACTATCCATCTAGCTTAACATGTGAGGCAAGGGCTCTATGCATACCACTAAGTGTGGATAGATTCAATAAATTTGATTTTACTCACCTATATTCCAGGAAGGAAAATTGTCCAAATGAGGCCTATGTGTGTACAGTCATACACATGATCATGCATGGCAGAAGGGGCACCTGGGCCCACTCCTCCACCATACACACAGAGCTGAACGTTGTACAAACTGGCCCAACTTTCCATCTTTCTCAATATTTTTTTAGAATAAAATATCCTTAAAATATTAAAAGAATAGAATCAAATTACTATTGAAATTGTTTGATTTTCTTTGTAAACTGCTTTGTGAACTTCCGTTGAAAAGCGGTATATAAATACTGTTAATAATAAAATACTGTTAATAATACTATATTTGATTAAGACCCAAATCCTAACCAACTTTCTAGCACTGACATAGCTGTGCCAATGGGGCATGTGCTGCATCCTGCAGTTGGGTGGCACTCAAAGAGGCCTCCTCAAAGTAAGGGAATGTTTGTTCCCTTACCTCAGAGTTGCATTGCCCTTACCTCGGTGCTGGAAAGTTGGTTAAGATTGCACCCCAAATCATATACTTCAACTTCAATCATAAAGTGATAGGTTCTGAATTTTACCATGTAATATCACAACAAGATGCAAAATCCAATAATAACTTTACTGACAAGAAAAAGTAACTTTCCCACAGAATGTCCATTTCAAGAGAATTTTGCTTCACCTTCCATGAGTATGGGGGGAGCCCCTTTGCCTAGTTTTACCCCCATACCTGCTCTGAGCCATGTAAGTGATGGCCAGGCAGCAGTCGATCAGAGATTTCAGAAAATGTGGTAGCCCTAAGGTAACTGTAGAAGAATTACAGGAACAAAACAGTCACTTAAGTCAAATTTCACCACCTTCGTACTATTAAACTATCTTATATAGAAAGGAAATTTTTCCAACTTTTTCCAAAAGTGTTGGCCATTTTATTTCTAGTGCCTTTTTCATTTCTAAATATTGGATCTAATTCAGTGGTTCTCAAACTTTAGAGGCCCTAGAGCAACGATTGACAACCTTTTTTGTCTTGACATTGACAAGGCACTAAAACTGTCAAGGCACACCATCAGTTTTTTGACAATGACAAAGCACACCACACTGCCAGTGGGGTGCTCACATTCCCCAATGGCTCTATTAATACTCTCCACCAAACTCCCGCGGCACATCTGTGGACCATCCATGGCGCATCAATGTGCCAGGGCATAGAGATTGAAAATGGCTGCCTAGAGGCTGCTGCCTGATTTATAAATGCCAAGGGATGTGACAATAATGGTGATTGGGCAGTAGTGCTCCCTCCCAAGTAGCAGCTTGTTTAACCCTTGATGCGCACAGCCTAATTTGCATGTCAGTTTTATGAACCACCCAAAACTGGGTGATGACCCACCGGTGAGTCCTGGACCCACAGTTTGAGAACCACTGATCTTTTTTTTTTTTTTTTACTCCTTTGTGTTCCCCGAGAATGTGAATTTTCAAATGAACTTGGCTTCTCACACATTCATCCTGAGCTCTGCCTACATCACAAAGTGAAACTTGGCATCGTCCAAAACGAGTCTGCTCTATCTGCAAACAAGCTAATATTTTAACAGCTGTTTTGGGTCGATTTGGTTAGTTCAGCATATCTGTACAACTGGATGCATTCCACCCTTCTGCACCAGCAATCACAGTCTCTGGCTGCTGTGACTGAGGGTCACACAACTATCAATTTGTCTCTAGCGATAAGGAAAGGAGAGGAACCTCATCATTTAAATATTTTCCCCTATTTTCTCATTGCCAGTAAGTTTGGAGGGTTTAAAAAAAATTTTTTTACATAGAGATCTAATGTACTCAGAAATAAAAATAACATTGAATTTTTCCACTCCTCCTTTTGACCCTTTCCACTTGTGAAAACTAGTTTCAGTACCTCAATGCCATGGAATGACACTGACAACCATGTACTTTGAATGTTGCTTATTATTATCCCTAAGGCCATAAGTGAGCTCCTTCCTGTATATCACCAGGGCAGTTGTCTTCAGCTTTTTCAGTCCTGGAGGTTATCTTGTATCTCAGCCTTCACTTGAATCGACACCTCCTGTTTTTCTAGCTAAACAAAGTAAGGAAGTGGTGTTCTCATGGATGAAGCCAACTTTATGTTTCTAGGTAAATCTCTGCCCATCAGCTGAAGTCCAATGTTTCCCTTATCCTCCAATCAGGAACTAAAGTTTTATTTCATGTTCCATTTTCCTTTAAGATTGATTGACAAAGGGAGCAGGGCCTTCTCTGCAGTGGTACCTAAGTTTTGGAATTATATTTCTGGTTAGCTGTTTCATGTTAGACATGGATTGATCTCTCTGTTTTCATGCCATCTGAACTTTGCACAGTTTCCTTGCTTTCCACTCTTCCTCTGAAAATCCCTGGATTTTTTTTTTTTCTGTAACTGTAAAAATATGTATTTAAACAGATGTACATTCACACGTAAATTCACATATTTCCTACTCAAACAGTTGGTACATTTGTGCATGGCAAAAGCCACATTTACATGTATATCTTTCCACAAGTGCATGGAATGCATAGAATCTATAGACATTTTCATATCTTAAACTCTCCTGTCTGCTGGGAAGTGAATAAAATCTAGATCCATGTGTTCTGTCATGAATTTTGACAAGAGAGGAATTTGGTATCATATATCAAGCTGCTTGTGCTTGGTGAAGATGTTTCTCTTTACACGAACTTCACATTCTAATTTCTATTAGGAATGCTGTGTTGTTGTTTTTTAAAAAATTAGTAAGGTATAGTGGAGTTTTATTCTTTTTAAATCAAGTATTTTGTACTGGCTGCTCTTAGCATTTTAAGCATGTAATTGGTTTTTTTTGAAAGTCACTTTCAGCCTGATCCTAACCGCAACTACCTATTAATTAGTCTCATTGATTTTAATGGGAGCTACTTCTAGGTAAAGCATAATTAGGGAGAGGGTGGAGGTGGTGGTGGGGTGTGTGTGTGTGTATGTTCCATGTTTACAGGAAAGCAAATAGCTCATACATTTGCAAGATAAATCCACAAATTTGTTCAAGTTGTCAGATGTCAAATGGGATCAATTCCCAAACTGGGCCGGTCATGGCAATGTTTGGAAGCTAATTCCCTGACCCCAATGCAGAACTCCCTCAAGAGGCAACCACAAGAACTGATCAAGAGTGGATCTTTGGAGACCTCTCCCACTGTAGGTAGTAGGTCTTATCCCCCTGTTAAGAAGAGTCTGGGTCCAGTCAATGATAGAAAATAGAAAGACATTATATTGATTTACAGCAAGATGTTGCAACAACTAGATTCCCTAATTCATCATACACACTTGTCATACATGCTGGCCAAAATCTGTATGTTGCAGAAGCGACATGGTGATGCAACCTGGTTGGAGGAACACAATGAGTTCTGCCTGAGTTTCTTTGGTTTCCTTCTCTTAACCCCTTCTTCCTGGCATGGGTCATGTTCTTGGGCAGGCCCACTGCACATACTACTCACCCTTTGTTAACTGGACTTGAAAATTCATTTTAGCTTGTAGAGTTCATAATTATCAGTATGCAGAGATATGTAGGGGGGTATGCAGGAGGGCAGGCAGAGTTCCTCATTATCAGTTCACACTGGATTCCGAGGCTTTTCCTGCTCCCCTTTCACACTGCCTTGAGTGCTAATAAGACTCCTGACAATCTCCTTCTTAGGGTTAATGAAGCACTTTCTCATTGAGGAGGTGGGGTTGTTAGCAAGTTAAAAGTCTGTGCATGGTGGATGGTACCCTAACCTGCCTCCACTTCCTTATCTCTGCCTTACCTTTTTTGCCTGTCCAGTTTGCCATTGTCTCTAATTCATATGGTGTCAGAGGCAGCAGCATTCTACCGGAAGAGAGTCAGGGAAGGGGAGAGAAACAGGGTGGCCCTGTCCTTAATGCTAAGTCCAACAATGTATAGCCAGTGTGCATTCATCTTAGTAAAAATCATAGCAAAACATCACAATAACCCAGATTCCCCTCCTGACAAAGTCATTCCAACTATTACATTGAGATAGCAATGGAGAATCCTCCCCCCAAAATTCCCTGAATATCTTGTGCTTCACTGTGTTTCATTTCATGAACACAGATTCGTTGGAAGGCCAATATTTAGCTGATCTAATAAACACTCACCATTCTATTCCAGGCCTATCTCTTTCTAACGGAATCTGGTCATAAGAGTTTTCACCATCTCAAGGTGCCTGAAACTTGGAAGCAAACACAGCCAATTAAGTCAAACCGCAAAACGGCATCCAACTATTCTCCATTCTAGAGGCTTAAAGAATTACACCCTGTTCTGAAGCAAACCCAAATGCTTGCAAGTTCCCTGACCTCCATTATGTGCAGAGGTGAAAAAGTCCAGAAAAGAAAACAAATCTATAATCATAGCCAGAAACCTCATGTTTATTCATAAATGGCAGCACTTGGTGAATGCTCATTAACTGCACTCATTACTCATTAGGTGGTGATCCCTGGGTCTTTGGGTTGAAGAGTGCTTTGAACTGTTACTTCCCCCTGCTTTTCATTAATCTTTGGGTGAATTCAGTAATTTTCTTTAGTGTGAGTGTGGTTGTGGAGCCAAGAGGAATAAACCACAAGCTCGCTTAGGCAGCAGAAGTTGGCATCAAAAATAACAGCAGCATGTAGCAAGATCCTGACCTGTGGAGTGAAACTGATGTTCATGCGGCATGTGGACTCAGTGTGAGGCTGTATAAGTGGTGACCTACTGGGCTGAATGTAGGCCACCAGTAGACCTGCCAGGTACTTGACAATCTCTTCCCCCCCTCTTTTTTTTGTCTTGCAGATTCACACAGGCAGCAATGTCATGAGATTTATGGAGCCCTTATATACCCACCATACATGGCTGGTTGCTCACAATTTGTTTACGCTTACTTTACAGGGCACAAATCAAGTGCTCATGATGGGATCATAACTGGATATTGCTAAGTCATATTGCCAGGGAAATTGACATGTATGTTTATTGGTCAATGATGTCTGGGAACTTCTCCAAGCTCTGTTTTGGTAAAGAGCTTTGGGGGTGTCACACCTCGGTTTGGATGCCCCCACTCAGACATATAGGCAGATGAAGAGAGCCAAGGTCAGGAGAAGCAGTCAAGTACAGGCCAGGGTTGGGGTCTGGATGTCAGAGAAGCAGAGGGCCAGAGGTCTATGTTCATCTAGTAGACAGGACCAAGCTGGAGGCAGGGTGTGATTTGGTGAGGCAAGTCTGCTTTGCTACTCTGATGAGTTGCTCAGAATGTCAAGTTGGCTTAAGATTTTGCAGAGTTAAGGAGCCATCTGGCAAAAGCTAGGCTAAGGGCAGCTGACAAGATTTAGCACACAATGCAGGGGTGTCTTGAGAATTGGACCAGTGGCTGAAGGCCCACACCCCTCAGAGGCTTCACTTGGTCAGGCTGACTCCTGAATCCCCAGTACCAATGTGTGATCAGGGTGCAGCCCAATGTGCCATCAGGGTGCAAATGGAAGAGGGAACGAGTCCCATGCAAGGGTTTCACACAGAACTTTACCTCAAGGTCCTGGTAACCTGGCACTGGCAATGCCGGCATTGTATCTCAGATGTCATCTTTGGTTCATGTAGTTTTAATCTCTGTGGCTTGCTGATGGACCAGGATGTGAGTGATAGAGAAGGTGCTGGAGAGCAGTTGCTATGAGACAGCCTGGTAGGGAGCTTGAGTGTTCCTAATGGGTTGGATGTCACAAATGCAGTATAAAGCTACATGATGTGCCCAAACCATGTGGGATAAAAGATATACAAGTTGGCCTGGGGGGGGGTGGAAGCTGACAGACTGTCTAGTCAATGGATTCAGTTCACACTTTCAGCTGCCAGTCATCAAACATAGAGAAGTCATGCGATGCACACACGTGTGAATCAGCACTGGTTGACTGAATACAACATGCGTTCACTTACAGCTGAAAACGGACATTGCAAGAATATGAGCTGACACCAGGTGATATGAACATTTGATCTGTTTGTCTGTCATATACTCCCAATCACTATATAGGTCCGTGTTATTCAAACTGTGAGGCATGGCTCTTTAGGGCGGCACCAGGAACTCAAACGGGAGGCGTGGGATTTCCTCTCGCAGCGATACAGTCACACCCCTGGGCAGAATATGAGCCCGTCTTCTGCCTGTCGTCTGCGCTTTTTTTAAAGCAGAAGAAATGGGAGTTGCTCAGCTGCGAGAGTGGCTGCTGCCGCCCCGCCCTCTTCCGAGCATGCTTGGCTTGCAGTCCTTAACCCTCGCTGATCCTTGTCTGGTTGGTTCCTAGTTCCCAGCCTGGGATCTCTTCTCATCAAAGTGAATTCTCTCTTTTCAACCCCTCCCTCTTCCACTCCCCCCTTTCGATCTCCAAACCTTCCCACTTTCCTCCCCCTCCCCAAATAAAACGCATTTTACCAGTCACCAGGGATCTTAAAGTTGCTTCCATGCAGTTGGCAAAGGGGGGGGGGCAAGAGAGAAGCACACACTTTACTTGGCCAGGAGCAGGAAAAGGGTACTGTTTTTAAAGTGATTTATTAATCTTGTTGTTTGACTGAAGAGGAAAGGCTGTATTTTTAAAGTGATGAATCTTGCTATTTGAAGGGAATACTTATCAGCCATTGATGAAGTGATTGCCAGCCCAATCCTATCCACACTTTCCTGGGAGTAAGCCCCATTGACTCTAATGGGATTTACTTCTGAGTAGACATGCATAGGCTTGAGCTGTGCATCTCCTAGTATAGGAGAAAAATCAGCTTCCTAACCAAACCCTTATCAGCTCTGATATATTTTCATGGTCTATTTTTGTTTTCCCCACTAGCTGCTGGAAAAATTTAATTTCATTAAATTAATGAAGGGTTTAATCCTATCCAAGGAGAATGGGAGAAATGACTAGTTGAATTGGGGTCCACAGGAGGGTGTGTGTGTAATGTTGGTCAGTCTGGTTGTTCACAAAGTTCATTTGATAAAACAATTCTATTGGTATCCTTACAAAGTTAAAAAAAAATGAGTCCTCCTGGACCAGACAAAATCTACCTACTCCAGCATCCTGTCTCCAACAGTGATCAGCAGCTGATCATTTATAAAGCATGTATATTGCTGTGTATTAATAATATATTTTCAAGATCTGCATTTAATTAATGATATGATTAATATAATTAATATTAATATAGTTAATATATATTTAATATTATATTATAATAAATATAATATAATAATATTATATTTAATATATTTAATATAGTTAATATTTCTGCCCACTTCCTGTTTAATGATGTCACTTCCAGCCCTCAGGAACATGATGGGGAGTCATGGCCAACCGCCACGGGGGTCAAGGGAGCCACTGGCCGGAAAAGTTTGAGTACCACTGATATAGGTAATGAATGAACACTGTCCATAGTGTTCGTTCACACATCCTGTGTGAACCAATCCTCAGAGATGAGTTGAAATCTCACATGCAAACACCAAAATCTGTAAGCCTGACAATCACACAAAGACCTAGAGCTGATTTCAAAGAACTTGGCAAATCCTTTTGTGTGTCAGATTCCCAAGATTGTGGAACCCAAAATCAAAGTTTGCAAATTTAAAATTTTGCAGCTGAGAGGGCTTGTTTCTGTGAGCACAAAATCTGCCATTCTAAAATGGAATGCTGATGCTGATGTCTAAAAGGGAACACCTTTAAAAATGATTCTGTCCTGTCGCCATGAGTAGGTAGATAGCACTGAGTTCTTTCTAAAGAACAAAAGTCAACTTTGCATGTGTTCTTATTTTTTATTCAAGGAAGGGGCAAACTGCTTATTCATATCCCACTCCCTCTTCACTTTTTTCAGAATATATAATGTCAGATGCTGGAAAATGGCTCTGAGCTGAAATAAAATGGTTTTAATTAAACTAAAGGCAAGAATGGAAAAGGCAATTGTCTGTACTGCGGGGAAATGGGAAGATTTCCATCATCGAAGACGGCAAACACAAGTGAATCATAAGCTAAATAAGGATGAAGCCTCCAGCTTTGGAAAGCCAAAGCAGACAGCAATTCTTTCCTTCAAATTAGGCTACAATGTCCCCCCCCCCCCTTTCAGCTTTCCCTTTGTGATCAGAGTGTGTTCAGCTGCTTTAAAATACGGTGCATTTTTGCAAATGAAACTTTGTGCGTTTAAAGCCATTTTGGCTCATTTGCACATTGAGCTATGGTTGTCATTAGCCATCTTAGAAAATGAGCTAAATATATACGTTCATGCGGGAAGCTCGTCATCCTGATTGTGGGTTTCATGCCTTTGTTCCTCCGGTAAGGTTGATCTAGTCATGAGGCACAGTCCCAAATGTCAGGATGCCTAAAACAACCTTACAGATGAGAGGTTCAGAACCCTTGAGCTCAAGTCTGATATTTCGTAGCATAAGACAATTGTTCTCATTTGAGATGCTACACATGTCACTTCAGAAGCTGAGAATTAGAACTATTACAGTTAGGTTATTATGCATTAGATTTGATGCGCCAAGTCTTTCAGTGGTTTTGCATGCAACCCTGTGAAATCACTATTGTTCTCTTTTAGCAAATAGAAAAAAAAGTAAATATGTTTCTGAAGGACGCCCAGCAAGATCTTGGCAGATCAAGAATTTGCACCTAGCAACTCTAAAACTCCCCTATTCAATGCAGTTCGCACATACTAGCTTGCAAAGATCACAATCTTGGGACATATACCTGTACCAGAAATGTATATTGCTTATTTAGCTACTATGGTTCAAGGATATCGCTCACCTGCTATCCTGCAGAGCGCAGACCAGAATTTGACCTCCCCATTCTACATACTGGCTCTTATTTAGACAGGATGCTTGCAATAACCAATCAACAAATGGCACATAAGAACAGGCTGTAACAGGAAAGCAAAGAGGTGAAACTTAAGAAGTGCCCTGCTGGATCAGGCCCAGGGCCTATCTAGTCCAGCTTCCTATATCTCACAGCAGCCCACTAGATGTGTCAGGGAGCACAAAAGACCACAAGATACGTGCTTCTCGCTACCACTCCCTACATCTGGCATTCTATTTACCCTTGCACCCCTCAATGAAGACACCAGAATGTGACTTGGGTTTAATTTGGGCCTCTTGATTAAACACAAGTGACCAATTTTTAATGCATGGATCCTATTGGACTCAGCTTCCCTCCCTCATCTGTCTGGGGTAGGTGAAAAAAATGCAATGCTTTGCAGTGTGCTTTGGAGTGTGCTCTCCACTGGTGTGGCTGCATTGGTGGTGGTGGGGGGGGAGACTTCGATTGAAGTGGGCTGTCCAACTGATTTTCATCTCACAATAAAGCAAAAACTTATTTTTAAATCCACTAAGAATTTGTGTGGACAGTTCAGCAGGAGTTTTCTGATTCCAGAATGCATATACAGAACAGTAGCACATACTTGGCTACCGTATTTCTTATTTAATGTTTAACAAGATCCTCCACAGTTACTATAGCTAATGCATTGATGCTGGAAGACACTGTACTTAAATGCATCAATGCATATTTCTTATTATTTACTGGAAAAGCTAGTGCTTAACACTTATGGCCCAATCCTATCCCGTTTATGGTGTTGGGAGGGGAATGATCTCAGTTTCAGTTGTGCACTCTGGGGATCCTATCCCCAATTTTCCAACTTACCCCTCCTACTTTATCTCCTTAGAGTTATGCCACAAAATAGCTGGTGTGGATCTAAGGAGATCTATAGGAGATCAGGTGGCCTACCAAGAAATCAGGAAAAAACTTTTTTACTTACCTTTTCCTGGCTGTCTGATTGCCCCCCCCCCCAAAAAAAAAAAAAAATAGCATGCAATGGGTATGCTGTTGGTGTGAATTGATGGGATAGAATTGGGCTGTTCTATACTGTGAAAGGGGATAGAATTGGGCTGTTCTATATTGGGCTGTGACGGGATAGAATGGGGGCACTCAACAATTCTATGCCTTGATGGATCAGAGAACACAGTACTAAGGTTTTAAACCAATCTACCTTAATACTGTATTCTCTGATTCATCAAGGCCTAGAATTGTTGAGTTCCCCCACACAGGCGTCTGGTGCAAAACTGAAACTATTTCCTGAATTCTCTCACATGACCTGTTTCACCCTGAGGCCATGGCTCTTAAAGGAAAAGTAAACAGCATTAAGAGCGGCACCAACTGTTTAATGTGCTTAGATAATTGGATACTGGAAAAAAAATTACACAATGAGTGGCTAGCTTGACTTCATCTTAAAAGTATTCATTAAGAGCAATTATATGGTAAGATCAGAACACAGATGCTATTATTTTATTTCTAAACTAACTTGCCACGTCCAGCAAGAAGTGTGCAGTACCCCCAGGGAACAAATTAACACATGGAGTGAAAAGTAGATTTGATGGTAGACAACAAACACATCAGGCTTATTCTCTATGCAGAGAATGCCCTCAGTTAATGGACCAGCAGACTGTAGCAGGCATTCTAACTAGTGTGAAAACAAACGCTATGTTTCAGATTTTCAAAACAAGGGCAGCATCCACAAAGTTATCCCATGTTCTATTCATAACAGACCTGAGGCTACCACTGCCAAATGATCAGAGGAAGAAAAGCAAAACCCACTGGCTTTTCTCTCTCTCTCTCTCTCTCTCTCTCTCTCAGGACAATTGTCAGAAAAGCAAAGGGGCAAAGGCTACTTGCCCTCTCTCACTCCCAGCTAGATATCTTTTTAGCTGTATAGATTAGGCAACAATCCTATCTGCACTTACCTGGAAACAAGCCCCATTGACTATAATGGAACTTACTTCTAAGTGGGCATAATTTGGATTGAGCTGTAAGGGCCCAATCCTATCCAATTTTCCAGTGTCAGTGCAGCTGTGCCAATGGGGTGTGCACTGCATCCCTTAGTGGAGAGGCAATCACAGAGGCCTCCTCAAGGTATGGGAACACTGGTTTCCTTATCTTGGGGCTCCATTGCAGCTGCACCAGTGCTGGAAAGTTGGATAGGATTGGGCCCCACAATGTTATTCTGCTGGACCCTGTTCCCAGATCTGGCCAAAGCCATAAATCACATCACATACAATCTAAGCCTGGTGGCACCCAGGACTCCAGTGGCACCGGGAGTCTCTTTGGGGTAAGGAGTGTTTGCTTCCTTACGCTGGGTAATGCAGTGGTGGTGCCAATGGGTCTCCTTGAATCTGCACCCATTTTTGAGCAGGTGCAGACTCCAGGAGGCCCGTGTCGGGCTGCCAAGGCTCTGAAAGAAGTTAGGATTTGGCGGCAGAGGCTGCCACCATCACTACCCCCTTCCAGGCCTGATTCTCCCCTCCCTCCGCTCTCCCTGCACCCCATTCCATTCACTCCCCGCCTCCCCCTCTGCCCTGAGAAGTCTTATCACTGGCCAGTTTTGGAGGAGCACTGGCCAGCTGTCCACACAGCGCTGAGGTCCAGCACCAGCGGCCCCTCCTCCCCAGGTGCAGTGGATGTGCTTTACAGTGCATTTGTGACCCCCAGTGCTGGCAATGGAACTCAGTGCCAGCACTAGGGCAGTTAGGATTGGGCCTTAAGGCTGGATTGAGCCCTATACACACTTTCCTGGCAGTAAACCCCATTGAACACAATGAGACTTACTTCTGAGCAGGCATGCAAAGGATGTTTAACATCCTTGCATGGAAGATATTTTCAGTACAAGATAGGCAATGACTCTTATGCACAGTCCTTTTGTTAGTGAACTGCATTCAAATATGAACACCAGCTAATAAAGTGGCTGTTGTTTCCCCAATGAAATTTTTACTTTGGCTGTCAATTTCTCTACTAACAGGCATATAAGCCTCAAACCAAAAGCGTGTGGGAGATAAGAGAATAACTGCAGTGCATGATAGGATAAAGTCATAAATAGCTGTTAATGGCTTCCTGGCTGCAAATACAGAGCAACTTTTGATCCGGTGGAAAATGCCATGCATCTATCACAGCCAGGTTCTTGATTTGTGCCTGTTCCCGTCACCAAATTCATACGAACAATCGCAAAGTAGCTTTCACGTACCGCCGGCTAATAAGCACCAGCGTATGAAGAGATTTCAGTTCTAAGGTGTGATGCTGTTCTTTGGTGCCACATAGAAGAAGACTCAAGGAGCTATGCAGCACCTGCTGTTTGCGGCATTAAACCCCTTGATGATAACATAGACGGCTTCCTTGGCCACAGGTTTGAAAAGTTGATTGAGAGCCTTTTCTGTCTCTCTCGTTGTGTTGTTTTAATGAACTTGGCCTACCTTTGCTGCAAGCCAGGGGTGTCCAAAGTTTTTGGCAGGAGGGCCACATCATCTCTCTGACATTGTGTCGGGGGCTGGGGGAAAAAAGAACTAATTTACATTTAAAATTTGAATAAATTTACATAAGTTTACATAAATGAATATATTAAAGATGGAACTTATATGAATGAATGAAGGTCTTGCAATAGTTCAAGGCCTATAAAAGGCCTTGCACAAAGCAAGGGTGGCCTTTCCTTTGCTGCCACTACTGCATCACAGCTGTGAAACTGCAAGCAATTGAGGGAACCCTCATCCACAGCTCACGTGAGACGTCAAACAGTTGCCCTCACGCTGAGAGCAGTTGTGTCGGGCCAGTGTGGGCTCCAACAAAACTCCAGAGGGCCAGAGGCTCATTGGAGACTGGGGGCTCCCTGAGGGCCGCATTGAGAGCCCTCGAGGGCTGCAAGTGGCCCCCGGGCCGGGGTTTGGGCACCCCTGCTGTAAGCAATCACAGAGAGAGAGAGAGAGAGAGAGAGAGAGAGAGAGAGAGTAACTTCCCTTGTGCATTGTCTTCAGTAACATGGTATCTGGGGTGGGGGCGGATTTCTACCAGGAAGAAAAGTCATCCCTTGCATTCGAAGGGGGAACAGTTTGCCTTCTGTGAGGAATGAAAATGCTAGGGGAAGCAGAGCAAGAAACATCATTAGTGCACCTAGATCAAAGTTAGCGGGTCCTCTGTCAGCGCATCTGCTTTAGAAAGGTAAGGCTTCCTGAGGGGGTGTGAGGAACTTTTGAGTGCTCCCTCATGAGCTCGCAGAGGAGAGATAATCAAATCTAGGCAGCAAAAGCATCCAAGATGAGGAGGAAAAGATGATATGCATATTCAGTAATGGCTTTAAAGGCTTGCAAAGGGGGGTGGGATTGGAAAGCCACCAAACGTTATGCAACTGTTCCATTTTCGTAGCGAGGCGCAAAGAAAAGAACACATGCCAAAGGAAGCCTCGGCGACATAATAGAGCCCATTATTGTGTCACTCACCAGTAACGCTTTGACAGGCATTGTTTGTGCATAATCTGATGCATCTCAGGCTCGGCTACCTTTCTGTAGAGGTGGAAGAAAAGAAAACTGGAGTTGGGGGGAAGCGCTCTGGAACAAGAGGGGATTCCTTAAGAAACGGAGCCCATGACATCTCCTGGGTGACTCTGCCTCAGTCACGGTTTCTACTTGTTCGCGAGTTGTGAAAAAGTTGTGCAGGCTTTTTCGACTTTTATTAGCAGGTTGATAAGGCAACAGCTGCAAATTTTATATGTAAAAGTAAGAACAGTGGCTTTTTTGTCTGTCTTGCTTCAACCTTATCATCTGCCTTCCTATTACACTCAGGGGAAAAAGGCATTCCCCCTCCCCCCGAGTGCAATATAAACGTCTTTATGGGTTGTCTTACAACATGCTTGAAGCTGGTTTCCAGTAGTGAAATTATTACTATTATTAAGAATATTTACAACCACTTTTCAGCACTATTTTTCAACCACTATTTAACTGCTGCAAAGCCCTCGTTCTTGCTGAAGTGAAAGCCTGGGTGTAAACTCTACCACTTCGGACAACCAGCGGGACCTCAAATGGCTGAATACCGCTCTGGAGAAAAACATTCCCTCCACACAGAAAATGAGAAATCAGGAGAGCAAATTATAAATATCAGGACAGTGGATTTTAACCTAGGCTTGTCCACATCATGTTACAGTGCAATCCTACCTTGTGCTGGAACAGGTAGGCCAGGAGACCTGCTCTGTATCCAGTGCAAGATAGTGTCCCAAAATGGCTCAACCAGAGGCAAGGGGAAACTCTTCCCCTTACCCCTGGGTAAGCCGTGCAGCCCCAGTGGGTCTCCTCAGACTTGCGCCACCCCAGGAGGTAGCATTAGTCAGAGGACAGTGGAGCAAATGGCAGCTGCTCTGCACTGTTCAGGAATGGGGGCTGGGATCTGCTGGGCCCCAGTCCTGCCTCCTGCTCCCCGCACACCCTTCTGCCCTCAGGACAGCCCTCACTCCACCCTCCCCCTGTCCCGGAACACCTCCCTTCCACTTCCTCCCTGTCCACCCCAGACCCTTGCGTCAGCCGAGCTCGGCCGATGCAAAGCTCCCTAAGATCCCAATCCTATGCATGTATACTCAGAAGTAAGTCCCATTAGAGTCAATGGGGCTTACTCTCAGAAAAGTGTGGATAGGATTGGGCTGTAAGTTGGCGCGGAGACTGGATTTAGCCTCCGTGGGCTGGTGCGTGTCCCTGCGCCAGCCCACCCGACTCTAGAGCATGCCAAATGTGCTTTATGGCAAGTTTGCGACCCTCCTGGGCCAATGCAAGGGCCTTGCACCAGTCCAAGGGTGCGTTAGGATTTGTGCCCTTAGTTGTTTATCTGGGTAGCATTGGAACAGGCAGCCCCAAAGTCACACACACGCTTGTCACACAGCCCAGTTCAAAGGGCAAAACAAAGCAGTATGGTATATACATACAGGGGTTGTTTACTTCTAAAGCTAGGCTAGGTTCCATATTCCAATGAGCTTGTTGGCAACCTTCAGTCTCGAAAGACTATGGTATCGTGATCTGAAAGGTGGTTCTGGAACAGCATCTAGTGTGGCTGAAAAGGCCGATTCAGGAGTGACAATCCCTTCCACACTGGGAGAAAGTGCAGTCTGTCCCTGGCTATGGGCCTTCCTTCTTTGCCTCTTTGCCTCAGTCTGTTGGCCAAGTGTCTCTTCAAACTGGGAAAGCCCATGTTGCACAGCCTGCCTCCAAGCGGGCCGCTCAGAGGCCAGGGTTTCCCACTTGTTGAGGTCCACTCCTAAGGCCTTCAGATCCCTCTTGCAGATGTCCTTGTATCGCAGCTGTGGTCTACCTGTAGGGTGCTTTCCTTGCACGAGTTCTCCATAGAGAAGATCCTTTGGGATCCGGCCATCATCCATTCTCACAACATGACCAAGCCAACGCAGGCATCTCTGTTTCAGCAGTGCATACATGCTAGGGATTCCAGCACGTTCCAGGACTGTGTTGTTTGGAACTTTGTCCTGCCAGGTGATGCCGAGAATGTGTCGGAGGCAGCGCATGTGGAAAGCGTTCAATTTCCTCTCCTGTTGTGAGCAAAGAGTCCATGACTCGCTGCAGTGCAGAAGTGTACTCAGGACACAAGCTCTGTAGACCTGGATCTTGGTATGTTCCGTCAGCTTCTTATTGGACCAGACTCTCTTTGTGAGTCTGGAAAACGTGGTAGCTGCTTTACCGATGCGTTTGTTTAGCTCGGTATCGAGAGAAAGAGTGTCGGAGATCGTTGAGCCAAGGTACACAAAATCATGGACAACCTCCAGTTCATGTGCAGAGATTGTAATGCAGGGAGGTGAGTCCACATCCTGAACCATGACCTGTGTTTTCTTCAGGCTGATCGTCAGTCCAAAATCTTGGCAGGCCTTGCTAAAACGATCCATGAGCTGCTGGAGATCTTTGGCAGAGTGGGTAGTGACAGCTGCATCGTCGGCAAAGAGGAAGTCACGCAGACATTTCAACTGGACTTTGGACTTTGCTCTCAGTCTGGAGAGGTTGAAGAGCTTTCCATCTGATCTGGTCTGGAGATAGATGCCTTCTGTTGCAGTTCCAAAGGCATGCTTCAGCAGAACACCGAAGAAAATCCCAAACAAGGTTGGTGCAAGAACACAGCCCTGCTTCACGCCGCTTCGGATGTCAAAGGGGTCTGATGTGGAGCCATCGAAGACAACAGTGCCCTTCATGTCCTTGTGGAAGGATCTGATGATGCTGAGGAGCCTGGGTGGACATCCAATCTTGGGGAGAATCTTGAAGAGGCCATCCCTGCTGACCAGTTCAAAGGCCTTCGTGAGATCTATGAAGGCTATAAAGAGCGGCTGTCGTTGCATTTCTCCTGCAGTTGTCTAAGGGAGCATACCATATCAGTGGTGGACCTGTTGGCTCGGAATCCGCACTCTGATTCTGGATAAATGCTCTCTGCAAGTACCTGTAGCCTCTTTAGTGCAACACGGGCAAACAACTTTCCTACAACGCTAAGGAGAGAGATGCCGTGGTAGTTGTTGCAGTCACCCCTGTCACCTTTGTTCTTGTAGAGCGTGATGATGTTTGCATCCCTCATGTCTTGAGGTACTCCACCTTCTCTCCAGCAGAGACAGAGGATTTCATGCAGCTCAGTGACGATGATCTCTTTGCAGCACTTTAGAACTTCAGCAGGGATGCTGTCTTTTCCAGGTGCCTTGCCAAAGGCAAGGGAGTCCAGGGCCACGTGAAGTTCTTCTAGGGTTGGTTCACTGTCAAGCTCCTCCAGCACAGGCAGGCACTCCAGCACAAGGCAGGCACTTGTTCAGTGCTTCTTTGGTGACTACATTTTCTCTGGAATATAGCTCAGAGTAGTGCTGCACCCAGCATTCCATCTGCTGTGTCTGATCCTGGATGACCTCGCCTGTGGCAGACTTCAGAGGGGCAATTTTCTTCTGCGTTGGACCTAGGGCCTGCTTGATACCATCATACAACTCCTTGATGTTGCCCATGTCAGCTGCTATCTGTATCTGGGAGCAGAGCTGGAGCCAGTAGTCGTTAGCACCTCTCCTGGCAATCTGCTGAACTTTGCTGCGAGCAGTTCGGAGGACCTGCAGGTTGAGCTCACTGGGACAGGCCTTGTATGCTGCTTGAGCTCTCCTCTTTTCCTCAATGACTGGTGTCAACTCCTCAGAGTGGGCTTCAAACCAGTCTGCCGTCTTGTTGGTCTTCTTGCCAGATATGGACAAGGCGTTGTTGTAAACGGCATTCTTGAAATGTTCCCATCTGTTGGATTTGTTTGCATCGACCGGGCCTGGAAGAGATTCCTCAAGCGCTCATGCAAATTCCTCCACTTTTCTCTGATCCCAGGTCTTGCTGGTATCAATGCGAGGTCTTCCTTCCTTTTTCATGTGGTTCAGTCACTTTGTTTGCAGTTTCACTCTGCTGCACACCAGGGAGTGGTCAGTGTCGCAGGCAGCACCCTGATAGCTGCATGTGATCTTGATGCTGGGAAGGCTGGAGCGTCTGGTGAGAATCAGGTCGAGCTGGTGCCAGTGCTTTGAACTTGGGTGTCTCCAAGAGACTCTATGTTGGGGCTTCGTGTTGAAGAACGTGTTGCTGACACAAGACCATGATGACAGCAAAACTCTAGTAGGCGTTGACCATTTTCGTTCATCTTTCCAGTGCCGAACTGACCTAACCGAACTGACTAAGCAAGTGGGCCACGAACTGTTATCAGCACCAACTCTAGCATTGAAATCGCGGAGGATGAACAATGGCTCTTTTACAGGGATCTTCTTGATAGTGGTGGCCAGGTCATCATAAAATTTGTCTTTGGCTTCTGCTGGAGACGACAGAGTCGGTGCATAAGCACTGATGAGAGTGACAGGTCCTGCTGATGACTGGAGCTGCAGGGACAAAATTCTTTCACTTCCCACAGTAGGTGGGATGATTTATTTCAGCAGGGTATTTCTGGCCACAAAGCCAATACCATGTTCCCTGGTTTCATTTGGTGGTTTTCCCTGCCAGAAAAATGAGAAATTTCTCTCTTTGACAGATCTGGAATCTGGCAGCCTAGTCTCTTGAAGGGCGACAATGTCCATCTGCAGTCTGCTCAGCTCCATGTCGAGGACAGCCGTTTTGCGTGCGTCGTCTATTTCTTGCAGGTCATCAGAGAAGCCAGGTGTCATTGTCCTTACATTCCAGGTGCCCAGCTTTAGGGCTGGGCACCTAATGAGCAGCAAATGAGCAGCACATAACAAACACTGTGTCCTTTTCCAACTTGTGTTCTGCTTCTTGGTTTTGAGATGCAAAACATTGTGCTTCACAAGAAACAGTACCAACTTTACTGCAAGATTCTGTAGCAGTACATAAGACAGAGCTGTTGGTGGCAGTTGGTCAAGTAATCTAAAGATTAAGAGTTCAACCTGCTCTCATTCAATGGCAAGCAGGATGTGGCTGGTGGACTGAGAGGGGCACTTGGTTTTGGCATTGCTCCTTAACATGCTGGACATGCATGTGGCCAAGGGTGCCTTTCTTTCACCTATGTGTGGTGCACCAGCCATGGCACTCTTTCCTGGAAGACAAGGATCTGGCTACCATGATACATGTCACAGTAACCTTTAAATTGGATTGCTGTAATACATGGGGCTAAGTTTGAAAAGTATTCAGAAATAACCAATTCAAAATATAGCAAAGACATTAATAAAATCAACAGAGCCTAAACCAAAAGCTTGAAAACTATGATTTATTTTTTTTAAATAATCTAGATCTCAATGTTTAAGGTTTACTCCACATATCTATGTAAAATAGAGAGGGAGACTGCAGTGAAGTAGAAGGAACAAGTAATGATAGTAATTTCAAAAAAAGATATGAAAGAGAAAGAAGAGCAGCAGTGCACACTAATTGCTGCTTGCCCTCTAAAGCAAGTGGATACAACTGTAAACAAAGAGCTTCAGTTACCCAATTAGCAAGGAACAGATGCATGTAATAAAACCTTAATTAGTAGCTATGATATAATTTACTTTTGATGAATAATCCAACAACTTAATCAGCTTTCTGTATGTCACGGTAAACTCCCTGAGTCCTCTTTCAGATCACTACATTACACTTTGGGGAGCTGAGAGCTAAGTGACTCTTTCACAATGCAACAGCAGCTCATTTCTTACCCCAGTGTGAGAGGTTGGTTTCAACTGTGAAGCCCCCAGTACTTGGGACCAGCCAGTGGCATAGCACACGGGGGGTGGGGGATGGCCTGTCCTGGTGATAGGCTAGAAAGGAGAGCTGTGAAGTGAATGGGCACACCCAAGAAGCAGCTGGAGCATGTGCACACTCACAGTGGCACCTGAGGCAATTTTCCATGTTCACCAGAGACAAAGAGGAGGAGATTGCCTTCTCTGGGAGAATCCAGAAGTGATGTCATGACGTCTCAAGACATCATGATTTCACATGATTTTGACTTTGGGGAGCCTGACTTTGGGGACCAGGCCAAAGGCCCATCTAGTCCACCATCCTGTTTTCCATTGGGGCCTCCAAACTAGAGAAAAAGGCATACTTCTTTCCTTTCATTGCTCCCTCACAACTGGTATTCAGAGGCATACTGCTGTCAGACCTTCATGACTAGTGGCCACCGACAGACCTGTTCTCCATGACTTTGTCCAATCACCTTTTAAAGCCACTTAAGCTAATGGCCATCGCCACATCTTGTGGCAACAAATTCAACAGGCTAATTTTTCAGAGAATGGTAGGAGTGAAGTATAATGGAGATGGGCCTAGAATAATTATTGCCTTTTTCAGGGAATTAGTTCGCTAGATACTAAAGCATGCTTCCGTCTAACTGCACCAATTATTCACGGAACATTCTGATTAGCAGCAAATCTGAGATGCCTTCAGGGGCCAACATTTCTGCTACTTAAGTGGCATCTTCCTTCTTCAAAGTGTATTGAATATGCTTTGTCATTCCGATAGAGTGGTGTTCACTATTCATGTTTTGCAGAATTATATTCTTCCTGCCCCAAGTCCTGCATAATAATGGAAAAAGAGCAAGAATGTTCAGCTGTTTGCATTTTGCCTATTATATTAGACATCAGGGTTCAAAAATGTTGTTGTACAAAGATTAACAAGGAAAGAAGACCATGAACTTAAAGTTTTGAAACTGCTAAAGAAAGCTTTGAATATGAATTTGAATGTTGATGCAATTTCATTTTTTTACACTTAAAACATGGATGGTAGGAACAGGTAATGGTGTAAGCACGTAATGATGTGTCTAAGTGTATTGCATGTATGAGAATATCTGTCCAATTCTATCCCATATCTGTGTGACCAGCTCTTGCATTCTGGCATCTCAACATGGATTGCTGCATCACAAAATGTGACACACTCTTGTATGTTACCAGGCTGCTGCTACAAAAAAATTGTCAGCAGCTTGTCTGGCTCTCCTAGTGCTGGTAAGTTGGTACAGGGGGTGATGGTGATGGCGAGAGAAATGGGTTAATGGGACAGATAGGGGATGGAGTGGGACAGGAATTGGGTCTACCAGGAAGTGTGTTGTGGGTGGGCAGGGATAGATATCAGCAGCAAAGGCACTGCCAATATCCTATGCACCCTGTCCTTGACATGCCACCTGGGTCCACTTGGACTTGGCTAAAATGTATTGGGCAGTCTTTGCAGTAAAAAAAATCTATTAAACCCTACCTCTCCTTTTTTTTTTGGGGGGGGGGAGGGAGAGGTTCAGTGCTTTGCTTATTTCCCCTTATACCCTCCCTGTTCTTTAATCCCTGAAGTGACTGCAAGATAGAGGAAGGGAGGGAATTGGGAACTGTGTCCAAGCCCTATTCTGTGCCCCAGATGACTGATTACTAGCAGTGGTATCACTAGGGGGGTGCAGGGGGAGTGCGGATTGCACCAGGTGACACCATCAGGGGGCTCTGCTCTGGACAGCAAATGCTCTGGAGCCCAGATCTGCCTGCCTTGTAGTCCTGGCCACACTGTCAGATTTTTCCTCTGCAAGCTCAGGTCTACCCGTTTTAAGAGCTCAGGCTTTCCAAGGTGCAGCCCAAGTCTACCAGCTTGGTAGACCTGGCCTCCTGGTTGGCCTGGCTTCCATCCTTTGTGCTCCATGAGGCCAGGTCTGCCGCACAAGAGGGAGCAAGATGGCCAGTCAGGCAAATTGGGCATATCCAGAATTCTGGGGTGGATGTGGTCCAAGGAGGTGACAGCATGAGATACCGCACTGGGTGACACAAACCATAGTGTCACCACTAGCACTTGTGTCCTGTGCTCTTTGAACAGATATATTGCCTGGCAGCATGAGGGAAATAGGCATGCGCAATCCTCATACATAGCAAATTGGGGGATTTACGTGGTAGAAGCAGAATGACTTTACTAATTAATTCTGTGTCACCAAACACTAGGGATAACTCTTATATGAACTCGGGGCTCATGCATTCATAGATACCATAGATACTCAGGTATAGTACGTGAAATTTTTGCCAAGTAATCAAGCTCCAATTCTCACTTCGCCTTATCGCCGGATCAATCAGAAGGCAGAGCCTTTCAACTCTGAACAGGTTCCTTCTCTGCTAAGCTTACGCAGGCAGCTGGTTAATTGCTATAGTTGTACTTTCCCGGCATGTTTCAGCCAAAGTTAACCTTTTATTCCCCTCCGTTCCCTTTTGCTGCTGCAACCCGATTCCCTTTTGCAAAGGCTTTGCATTTGACAGAGGTCAAGCAACAATTCCCAGGCTACAATTCAATGCAGCATTACTTAAGAATAACACCCATGGAAAGCAGTGGGTCTACTTCTGAGTAAAAAGGATTGCAAATATATGCAGCTGCATCTCTCTGCTGTGAATTGAATTGCACACTCTCAGTTATGTGTTATGGGTTGTATGTTGTATGTAGAGCTTCTGGCTTAACACACCAGACACCTTAAAGGTGGATTTGATTCATGGTTCTCCTGCAGGTGGTTGCCAACCTTTTTCACTTGCATATCCCTTGGCAATAATAAATTGTACCCTTCATATTAGCAAAATGTTTGTAATAATACAAGCCCTCATCTCCTCTCTATGAAAACCCAGACTTCATGTATTCATCACAGTGTTTTCTCTTTTTATCTGTTTGAGGAACAGAAGACTCTGCCTTTGGACTGTTTTGCACCAGATGTGTGCTGAGAAATTCTGGGTGATTGATCACTTTCCATATTATGTTTCAGCTTTTTTACTGTGCTGGTTTTCAATCACTGGTTCATACATGAATTGATGACCAAAAACTAGCTATTGGTGGGGCTTTCACAGCCAACTATCCACCTCCCTTCCTGCCTTGCTGGTCCTTGCAAGGCATTCTGGAGCATGACCTGCCTTTTTCTACCATTATTCCATTCTTTTTCAAGTACCCCTAAAGGTCTTGTTGAGTGTCCCTGGGAGTACATGAATACCAGGTTGGGAACCACTGATTTACTGGTATGTTGTTTACAGTGCACTTACTCTGATAGTGTTTACAAAAAGGTGGTGAAGACCAGAATTTAAAAAGAATAAAAACATATCTTATGATCTTTTACTATGTTTTTAATAAATTAGAGGCTACCGTTCTTAGGTAACAATTAGTGGTAGGTTATTTTTCAGGATCTGGCCTGGGGTAAAATCAGACAAAACTATAGTCAGACACCCCTCTAAGTTTAACTCCCGACTTATCGGAGGGTCATAGAAAATTCCATGATTGCTGGCTCAAAACCTGCCCTTGACTTATCTGTGGGGTCAACTTATAAGCGAGTGTCTGCGGTATGTTGTGGTGATAAGAATTGCCTGAAGATTGATCAACCCCAGGTTGATGTGGTAGGATGAGCAAGACCATTTCAGGCTAGAGGAGGGGGAGTTCACATTTTTTCCAAATGCTTCCCTATTACACAATCTATTGGCAATTAAAAAACCAGCCCAGCAGGCAAAGACGTGGTCAAAGACTTTTTCCCTAATTTTCTCTTTGCTGGGAAATTCTGTATATGGGAGAGCATTGATAAGTGGCACTCCTCCGCCTATAGTCTGAAGTGACACAATCCATTCCACCACCTCATTCCACCTCATGCATAAACTCAGTTGCTGACACAAGAGATTCTGCAAGAACAAAGTGATGATGAATATATTAGGGCACAAATAATCATCTCCTTGTGGCTAGTTTTCAAAGATAAAGATAGACAGAGGTAATCAGATGTGCTGTTCCCGGAGCCTCACAAAGAATTTTTACACCAGGCTAATGCTTGTAAGTACCATCCTTCCTCCTCTGTCTCCCTGTCACCGCCAGCCTTCCACAAGCCTACTAATCTATTGTTGTCTGGATTTAAAGTGCAGTTGGTATGTTGGGTTCTATTTTCCCCATAGCCACTGAATTCAATCTATCAGATTCAATTATATGACTGACGGGAGACATTTCCAAAGGTGCTTAAATGCATCCCAGTAGTCAATACACCTATATTCTGCATACGAATGGTGCAAAATGCCTTTGTGGGCATAGTTGTTTCTGCAGTAATACCATGCTTGTGTAATTCAGCTAAAGGGCTTGAGGGAATGTGAGTGTAATCAAATATGACAGAACAAATAGAAGAGCAAATGCCCTGGCGAGGGTCCACATCGCTGAAGGTATTCGTGTCTTCTTGATCTTTGAAAATATTCCCCTCATTCTCATATTCCTGCAAAAGAAGCATCACACAACAGATAATTTGGTCAATGCTATTTTTTTCCTTTACCTCCAGATGTTCTCAAAGAAGTGCCTGGTGGTGCCTCGGGGAGGGGGGAACTCCACCAGTAGCCAAAATTTTGGAAACCTTTTGAAAATCTGTATTTATGAATAAAACCATCATGTTATGTATCATTGGAAAGGCAATTTCACACAGAATGTAATGACACAAACCATGTTGAAGTATCTGTTTTCTACCAACGCAATTAACCAATTAATCAATGGCTAATTAACCAGAAAAAGAAAATGCAACTGCCTCATGTAACAAAAAACTGGATTTCTTTAACTCAAAACTGACTGGGGCTAAATATTGATTTAACTGGGGTTAAATTCCACACTGGGGTTAAATATTGATTCCCCCCCCCCCAAATGCATTTCTCTTTCCTCCATTCTTCCAAAAATCAATCAGCTGGGAAATGGAAGTACTTGAATCTATTTATTTGTCTATTCTATATGTCTGGGAGGCTATACTGTATCTTAGGAAGGCTTAGGAGTGCTTCATGACCTCCCCTTTGGCATCAAGATTCTGCTTTTCTCTTCCTTGTCTGTTAAGAATATAATAAAGTTGTATTGCTTTTGTTAAAGTTAAAAAGGATTAAATTTTTAAAATTTGGTCTATAGTCATAACATGACAGAACGCTGGAGATCACAAAATTAGACATATAATTTTTTAAAAAAAATTGCCTACAGTGGAATTCAAAGCAAATATTGGGTGTTCTCTGCTGGTGAAATATCTGAGGAATTTTAAGAGAAGCCGAAAGACAAGATTGGCAAGATTTCTCAATTAAGATTCACATTTCCCTAGGCTGTCACATTTTGCTTAAAGCACTTTTCAAAGTAAATTTAGCTGAAACCTCAAAAGAATTTTAAGGGAAGTCAACAGAATTTTGTGGCCCAATTCTATCCAGCATAAACGCAGCAGCTCCAAAGGTCTACTGCTGCATCCTATACTGGATGCAAGCATGCTGGAGGTCTTAGAGAGTAAAGCCTCAGCCTGCTCAATGGCACCAGCTATTGCTGGCACAAGTCCAACATGGGGGATAGGATTCAGTGGATAAGACCTCCACTGGTCCTACCCCCTCCCAGGCCCATCCCACCCTCTCGCAGGCCTTCAGCCAGCGCCATTTAGTTCCAGAATAACGCCTATCAGCACATTTGCAATATCCAGGGCTGAAACTGCAGCTGTAGTACCAGCACTGAAGCCCAGGAGGATCAGATTGCTGAGATTATTGACAGCCAATTCTATGCAGGATTTGGCTGTCATGTGGAAGCATTTGTGAAGGCGGAACAGACTTCTGCTATTGCAAAATGGCCCCCAACAGCTTGCATGGCACTCCATTAGCAGCAGTAGCAGAGAGAGAGAGAGAGAGGAAATTGTTCTGTTGGACTCAGACATATGTGGTTGAATACCTAACTCTACCCAAGAACCCACTTTATCAACATTTTAAACTGTATCTAGAGTTGCCAACTGTGACAGAAGACATTCCTCAATTTTTTTATTCCAACATGATGTAATGTCATTTTGCCATGGAAACCAAGAAATCCAGTGGGCATCCCTGTTAAAATCAGGATTGTTTTCCCCAGTGGCCTCATGCTGATTCCTGCAGATTCCAGGCCAATCCAGGAGGGTTGCCAACCCTAACTCCATCCAGCTCTGACTACACCACCTCTTACAACCAGCTTCTCCTTTATTTTCATCTAATACTGTAAAGCAAACACCATTATCCACATGCGCTGCCTCTGATGCATCCTCGGCATCACTTGGCAGGACAAAGTTCCAAACAACACAGTCCTGGAACGTGCTGGAATCCCTAGCATGTATGCACTGCTGAAACAGAGACGCCTGCATTGGCTCGGTCATGTCGTGAGAATGGATGATGGCCGGATCCCAAAGGATCTCCTCTATGGAGAACTTGTGCAAGGAAAGCGTCCTACAGGTAGACCACAGCTGCGATACAAGGACATCTGCAAGAGGGATCTGAAGGCCTTAGGCGTGGACCTCAACAGGTGGGAAACCCTGGCCTCTGAGCGGCCTGCTTGGACGCAGGCTGTGCAGCATGGCCTTTCCCAGTTTGAAGAGACACTTGGCCAACAGTCTGAGGCAAAGAGGCAAAGAAGGAAGGCCCATAGCCAGGGAGACAGACCAGGGACAGACTGCACTTGCTCCTGGTGCGGAAGGGATTGTCACTCCCGAATTGGCCTTTTCAGCCACACTAGACACTGTTCCAGAACCACCATTCAGAGCGCAATACCATAGTCTTTCGAGACTGAAGGTTGCCAACACACCATTAGCACTGGGTTTTGAAAGAATGTGGGATAGTCCAAGTGAATGATTATTTATATTGACTACTTTACGAAACACTGCAAGCAAAAAGACAGATCCCCAACCTGAGGAGTTTATAAACTAAGCACCAGGTTGGACTTTATACTAATTCATTTCATAGGCACACGACTGAGAATTTGCTTACATTTGTACCTCGATGGCTTGATCATCCATAACACATTACCAAAATATGGTCTTTAAAAGACCTATTAAAATGTTTAGAGAGCACCTAGAGACCAAGTGGCATGGAAATAATGATCTGTTTCATAAATGTGTTGCTAATGCATACAGATCAAAACATTTTAGCAATGATACTTTTCTGCAGTTATGTCTGCCATTCATGATGAGCATTCAGTGTGAAATTATAGTCAGCTCTCTGTGTTGTGTGTCTGCTGTTACCATTGGGGGAGGACAGCCTCCAAAAAGTTATGTGTATGCCTAGAATCAACCTTTTCATTAGCTTTCATGCCATACAGGCTTTTATTTACCAGCCTCATGCATGAACTTTTCCCCCTAAAGCTGATATAAAAAAGTGACACCTAATAGATAGTACACTTATAGCTGCAAGAGGAAAGGGATCGCTCTTTGGTGTGCTTGCATCATTTCCTGTAGGTTCACTGAAGACTGTTGAAATCGCAGCCAACATTTTCCTTTATACAGTGGCCTGAAAACTCAACAACAACAACAACAACATCAGCATTGATATGCTTCTATCAGCATTGATATGCTACTGATACTACCTTTCTTGATAGATATAGAATCCTTTATTGGCATAAAAAAACAAACAAATCTACAACTATATACATTTGATCAGCTAGATAACAAATCAACTTCTCAATTGCGCAGCTCAGTGAGCTGATATAGGAAAGTCGCCACAGTGCCTGTTATTTCCTCAGAAGAATCAGTTAGGAGGTAGAGTATTTTGCCACAACTGTAAGTCCTCCCCTTGTTCTCAGTATAGGATCCAAATATCTTTGACAGATCCCAGAGTAGAAGGGACAATAAAGAATAGAATGCACAATGGTCTCAACATAACCCAGCCCACAAGGGCATCGCCTTTCAGAATGAGCTATCTTATGAAATTTCCCAAAAAGGACAGCTGACGGGAGCACATTAAATCTAGCAAGGGAGAAAGCTCTCCTTTTTTGATAAGTGTGCAGCGAAAAAAGATATGAGGCTACTTGACCATACAATATCGGGATCTCCAAACTTAACGGGGAACATACTCTGTTTGCCATCCTATAAGGATCCTGCCTTTCAATGTCAAGAAGTCTGCATTTGATGCACTGATATGCCTCTTGATATGGAATCGAGCCTAAACATTCAAAAGTCAGACTAACTGATTTAATTTTCCTTTCCACAATGGTTATGGCAAGGGGCCGATTAGATTCAAGGAACATCATGTAGAGCAAGCTTTGAGAGTCATAGTTGTAATATATGTGCAGCCAATATTTGATGGCCATCAGCCAGGCCCTGGTTTCTAACAATGATTAGCCCTTTTCTAGACATAGGGCTGCATAAGCTACACAATTTGGAAGACCCAAGATTTTTTTGCAGAAATTTACCTTGGACAGATCCAGGGCTTTGTTTAACACCCCAATCCAAAGGGGAATTCCATAAAATAATTGGGGAATCAACTTGATATTAAAGGTCTTCAAGGCTGCTGGTAGGTAACGGTTCCCTACTGCCTTTCTTCTCATTGGATTGCTCCTCTGACTTTATTCAAGGTAGTTTACATAGGTAGAGATTTTTGCAATTACAAGATCTATCTTTCAAGAATGCCTTCATTCCAGGTGGAATCCTTCACAGTCCAGTATTTTTCTGGCTGCATTTGCCTCCATACTTTATCTGACAGCACTCTCCTTCACTTTCACTAAAGGCCGGAGTCATCCTCCACTCCTCTCACCAGCTGGGGTGACTCATCTTGTTCGCAGCAGCAGTTCTCAGCAGTCTCAAACTGCAGCCCCACTTGTTCTTTGGGCATCATAGGTGGCAGCTCTACCACTAAGCCAGGCCTCCTGCCAAATAAATTTGGTTTTCTAAGAAACATTTTGTCATCCTGGTTTATTGAGGAGTTGGGAGGAATGAAGTGATGGTCAGAAGTCAGGCAGGGGACAGGACACAAGTAATAAGAAATCTTAGGACCCAGCTGTACATGATGTTCATTGTGTTTATTGCATCAGCATGTAGTTAAGGTGCTTGATGTTACACATATATAGCACCCGTGCAGGGCTGCAATTAGGATCAGGAATGCAGGATGGAATAAGGGGGTATATAACCCTTTGCCATTTTCCTGCTGAAAATGCACCCCTCCCTGAAGCGGTTGTTTAAACCTGAAAGGTCTACTTGCTACCCCCAGGGTTTATATTGCTGGTAGTAATAGGGGTCTTTTTACTTTTGCCCCCGAGCATAGGAAAGACTTGCAAAAGGCAGCACTGCTGAACGACATTTTGCAGAAGTAAATCTGTACTTGCTGAGATTAAAAAACAAAAACAAAACAAAAAACCAAACCACTAGCAGACCTGGCCTCATTGGGACCTCATTGGCCTCCCTCTTCCAACATGCCACCCCCTCCAGCATGCTGCCCCCCTCCCCAGGATATTTACCAAGGCTCACAGAGCCTCGCGCAACACTTGGCAGTGATCGGGAAGCCTTCTGAGGCTTATCACACTGTTTGAAACAATACCTCCGGTTTCCCGACAAAATGGGAAGTATTGCTTAAAACTGCGGAAGAAGTCTCAGAAAGTTTTTCACCTGCTGCTGAGTGCAGCGTGGAGCCTAGCCTGCCCATGGAATGGCTTGGACAAGCAGGCGGGGTGGAGGTGGCAGCAGCGGGGGAACAGCAAGAGCATGGCAAGCACAGCGCCCGGCACTTTTGGCCCCCTGCCCCAGGTCTGCTACTGCATCAAACCATAGTACTCGTTTCTGTTATGATTTCAGTATAATCTTACAAGGAGAGAGAGAGAGAGTTAAAACCATATGAAATCAGTATCTGTGATACATCATGCAAACTATTATACAACATGGCACTCGAAGAAAATTGTGCTTCCACGACAATCTTTTATTTCCAATCAACAGTAACACTTAACATATTTTGAGACAAAGAATACAACATGCAATCATGCAAATGAGATTTCCGAGGCAAATTACAGGGAGGGGAAGAGGGTGCAGCATGGTGATGAACCCTTGCAGTGAGCTGCGAAATGCCTAAATACCAGTCTGTTCTCTCTAAATAGATGGCTACAGCATTTCACAATGATGGTTCCTCCTGCCCATCTCCAGCCACCTGGTCTTCCAAAAATCTCTCTCCCCACAGTGCTTCCAAACACCACGCTTCAACCTGGGCTCTTAACATCTAAATTGGTAATTATAACAATATACCCTTATGGCTTTTCCTTTGACATTCTTTTATTTGTTTATTGAACAAATTTATGGTGGCTTATGTGCAGTAATCCCATTTAGGACACAATCCTAACCTGGTCTACTCAGAAGTAAGCCCTATTTTGTTCAATGGGGCTTACTCTCAGGAAAGTGTGGTTAGGATTGCAGCCTTTATTCCCACAGAAATGTAAGGATGGATGGATTTCTCTGTTTCCATTCCATTTGAACATTGTACATTTTCCTTTTATTTCTGTTTCACTAATTTATTACACAGCAGTCCCTCTGTATCCAAGGGTGATACATTCCAAGACCTACCGTGCATGCCCAAAATAGTGTATAGTAGCAAACCTTATATACAAGTTGTTTATCGTTTACATACATACTATGATAAAATTATTTTCACAACAACAGTGCAATAATATGGCAACGAATATGGACAGCGAGCACACGAGAGGCTAACTGGGTGCCTGTAAAGTGGGTCAATGTGGGTACTGAGTTTAAAGAGAGATGAGTCAAGAGTGTGACGGAGCAGGAAAGTTTCACCATGTTATTCAGAATGGCGTGCAATTGGAAATGTATGACTAGTTGATTTCTAGAATTTTCCATTTAATATTTTTGGGCCTCAGTAAACTGCAAATAACTGAAACCATGGAAACCAAACCAGCAAATATAAGGGTTCTGCTGTATTGGCTTACAGTGTGAAATATGAGCCCAGAAGACCCAAGTTCATAGGATCTTAGAGTTGGATTCCATCTAGTCCAATTCACTGTCTGAAGCAAGAAAATTCTCTCTAGACTAGAGCCTCTCCAAAAGCTGCTTGTCAAGTCTCTAGTGAAAGACCTCCAACAAGGGAGAACCCACCATCTCCCTCGCTCAGTTCAATTGCTCAACTGCTCATCCTATTTCCCTCCTTTCAGCTTCCTTCCTATACCTAAAGCCTCCAGCTGTCTAACCCTAGTTCTCTCTGGATAAACAATACAATTTCCTTACTTTGTGCCTATGCCATCATGCACCCCTTTTAAGAAATTTCTCTCCCCTCTTCTCCTCTCTACTTTCTCTGCTCTATAGCAATGACTTACGTTTAGGACCCAGCTGTGAGTAACCCATTGAATTCCTTTGTTTTGATACCCCTTCTCCATCATTGTTAAATTATCCCCTCAATAAATGTTGGTTGTTGCTCTTGTCTCCTCTTCATTCCTCAGTGAACCGTTGAGCAGTGTCACTGGCCACTTCACAGGGTCCCAGCACATGAGATGGTTTTCCCCTATGTGCACATGTTGGTTTCTCCCTGCTAATGGTTGGCAACCTTCAGTCTCAAAAGACTATGGTATAAGCCCTTGATATTCCCAAGTGGTCTTCCATCCAAGTAGTAACCAGGCCTGACCCTGCTTAGCTTCCAAGATCAGACAAGATCAGGCATCTGCACAGTAACAGTTGCTGCTAGCACAGTAGAATAATGACAAAATTACTATGAGCTCCTAGGGGTTGCATATATATTGCAGTAAATAGTAAGTATGTGGTAGTATGTACTTGCCAGACAGACTATACACCTTTTTTTTTTTTTTTTTTTTAAGGATAAGTGTGCCAACAAGTAAGATATTAGAATAGAAACTTGCTTTATAAGGGATTTTTTAAAGCAGACTTAGACATGGAAGATCCAGGTTCAAATCCCTGCTCAACCATGAAGCTGCCTGTGTAACCTTGGGCCAGTCACGATATCTCAGTCTCACTCACCTCACAGGGTTATTGTGAGGACAAAAGCAGGAGAGGAGCTATGTACACCACCTTGAGCTCCTTGGAGAAAATACGATATAAAAATGTGAAAATAAAGAAATGAAATATCTATTTTCTGTGACATTCCTAACTCTAGGAACTACAGCCACAAACCAACAGAAAGTTGCACATACTGAATGCCACTGGTTTCAGTGAACTGCAGGACACTGAATTTTGTTGGATTGTGGACACAATCTGATGTTCTGCAGTATGTCCAGAGCTCAGTGCCACATGGGACTGGCTGCATCCATGCTTTATATGCAACCTCTCAATTAGGAGAATAGAGGTGATACACAACCCCTTCTAAATTCCCAAGAAGGATGTCGTGACAGGAGATAAACTTTGCCAGCTGCCGCACAGGCCAATATCCGATGAGCTGTCATATCTGATGAGCATCAACCATGTCATCTTTGGCATTAACAATGCTGTGGCCTCATGACTTCAGTGGGTGATAGGATATCATTCAGCAGGCACTCGGGAACATGACAAATTGAAAATAGGAAAATGTATTTCTTACCCATAAAGTGTTGATTACGTTTCAGGCCACAATATGAACAATAGCACTGGAACCTCTACATCTACAACCCCACCCCCTTTCATTGACTTTATCTCAAATGTTCCAAGCGAGCTGCACAAAAAGGTAGTTCAAGCAGAAATGCTCATTGTTTGCAGAATGAAGAATCCAAGTGGGCAGCTACCTGATAATATAACCTGTAAATCCCAAGAAACTCAACTCAAAAGATTTTAGAGCTGGCAACGCAGCACAGACTTCTTTCCTCCTCTTCCCTACCTTTCTTAAACAAGATTATAACTAAAACTGAGTTAAAACCCTCTACTTAGACTGCAATCGTAAACAGACTTTGCTGGGAGTTCAATGGGACTTACTGCTAAGTACACATGTATAGGATTGCACAGTTTCATTTATGTTTCTTCATTGTCCAAGAGTGCTCGTTGGGCCAACCAAATCCTTTGCGCCAGCCCAGGAGGGTTGCAAACATGCCGTAAACATGATTGTGATTCTGTAGGAGTAAGCTATGCCGGCACACAGAGGTGTGCTGGCCCACAGAGGTCAAATTCAGCCTCCACAGCAGCAAAGAAAGGTAAGTCCATGCTGGCCAAACTCGGCTGGCACAGGAGTCAGGCGGGGGTGGGTGGGCAGAGGGTGGGGAGGAGACAGGAGGGAAGTATTTCAGGCGGGGGTCGGTGGGCGGCGGGGAGGGCAGGCAGCAGGATGGCAGTGGGAGGCAGGGCCAGGACCTGGCAATCATACTGAATCCTAGCCCCCATTCCCAGGCAGCGCGGAGTGGCTCCCGGCTGCTCTGTTCTGCTCAGATCTGTGCCAGCTCATCAGTTGGTGCAGATTCGAGTACACCCATTGGGGCTGCTGAGGCTCTCCCCAGGGTAAGGAGAAAGTTTCCCCTTGCCCCTGGCTGAGCCACAGTCAGCCCCAAACTTGCGCTGGATATAGCGCAGGCCCACTGGCTGCCTGTTCCAGCACAAGTTAGGATGGCACTGCCCGTGACCACCACTCCACCTTTCTAAGGTGTAATTAATGTGTAGAATTTGAACAAAAACCAGATAATCACTTTAGATTTTCAGGGAAATTAGTTACCTTGCCAGAGAAAAATTATTTCTTACTAACACAGCTTATAAGAACAAAGAACATGAAAGAAGAGCCCTGCTGGATTAGGCCAAGGGCCCACCTGGTTCAGCTTCCTGTATCTCACAATGGCCCACCAGATGCTTGTGGAGGCTGAAAAGACAAGGTACCTGTTGCCACTGCCCTACATTGGTATTCAGAAGTGGGTTACCTTTAAAACTCAAAGGTTGCATACAGTCAGCATGATTTGTAACCTGTGATGGACTTTTTCTCCATAAATCTATCCAATTCCCTTTTTAAGGCATCTAGGACAAGTTCCCCCACAAGGTCCTGTGGCAAGGAGTTCAACAGATAAATGTATCTGTGAAATTATGATTTCTTGCCCCAGTGTCCATTACTTTACATTTACCTGTACTTCTAACATAAAAAACAAAACTCTCAAAAATTAAGCTCAATCCGAGATACAACCATTTTTGATTGTCAGGCTATTTATCAGCTATTTATCAGTTATTTTTAAGACTGTGGACGGATAACATTAGATGTGATTCACAGTTCAAGAAATAGGCTCATTTGACCCTTTGTCACTTTCAAGGTCAGGCAAATGGTGATTGCCAACAGCAGTATGTCTGTGTTTAGTTTTTAAATTAAACAACTCAATGGTTCTTAGTGTCTTTGAAGACTTCCTGTTTTAGCAAAAAGCATGATAGACTTGTATTCTTAAATTTTCAGAACTGAGTATTTTTTGTAGGGAAAAAAATATAACTTGACAAACGTTCCTGTTTATTACGAGGAAGGAAATACAAGGAAATACAAGGAAATAAAAATATAATGTTTTGTAAATGTGTTTGTCAGAACCATATCAAACTTTCATTTTTAAAAATGGCATTGTTCTTATTGGACTCTACTATTTCAGACTAAGGTGAGCGCTCTTTTAAGAGATGTGTACAATCCCAGGAGTATTGTTTGCCAAGAGACAAACCAAACCAGGCCAGAGGGGATAGCACAGCTCCCAGCAGTGGCAAGCGGCTAGGAATGGAATGGGCAACTTGGCCACAGCTCTTGTGCACCAGGTGAAAGAGGTTAGTGAGGGGAACCCAGTTGTTCAACCTGATGGCCAGAGTTGTACTTGCCCATTGCGTTCCTCATCCTGGCAGTCCCATAATAGACCCCTGAGCAGTAGGTATGTCATCACAGGAGCTGCTTACAAGTCTATCTGGCTTTTACTAGTGGATCATTGCCTTTCTGATTGCGGCACAATTCATATGGTTTACTGTCCCAGCACGCCAAGTTCCACTCCTGGACATCACCAGGCTTTTGCTGACTTTTCCTGTCTGCTTTGTGCTTTTCCCCACCTGTGCTTTGCTCTTCTGTGGCCCTCGGTAGCATCTAGATAAATGTGTTCTAGTGTTTTCTGGGAAATGCATGGATTCCAACACAAGCTTTGGTTGGCCCCAAGAAGTCTGTTCCTCCTGTTCCTCAAGCCAGGTGGCCATTAATATTTACATAAGCTCCGTGCAATTTGTGGGAGGCTGAATGTTTTCTTCTCCTGATGTAGATTTTAATTTGATGCATGATGTAAACAACCTTGCACAGGTGCCCTGACCAGAACCTCATTTATTTCTTATACACAATACAAAAGTATGAGTACACTTGTCAGAAATCCACATTGGAAAATAAGCATTTGAACTTTACTTTGTTTGAGTTTCATTTGCCAGTTTTTTTCTATAATTCCAGGAATGGAGGAAACAGGCAGAGTGGTGTTGTTGTTGTTTTAAAAAAAAGCCTACTGTGAATGCCATGTATTGATTCCAGCTGAGTGCCTCTGATTATTCTTCAGGATAAGCCAGATACCAAGATTGACTAGTTCCACCTGATATAGACTCATGAGTATATGCATTTTGGGGTAAACCAGGAAATCATAGATCTGGTCAGCAGCATTTTGTGTCATTATGACAGCTTGAAAACACCTCAGTGACATGCACAGTGATCTGTTGCAATCATCACACAGAACAATATTAATTCAATATTCATGTGCCTTGGGCTCATGCACTTGCCCCCTACCCTTCATGCACCCGAGATCATGTTGGGGAACAAACTGGTGCAGGTTCGAGTTGACCCATAGCGGCTGCTGGGGCTTACCCTGAGGGGACTCCAGCAGCCAACATTCCACCCCAGGATACCGTTTAACACACACTGGCACCAGTGCATCGCCATGTGGAAATTTAGATGGGATTTGGCTGCCAATTCACAGTTTCAGATGGTCATGCAGAAGAGCTGGAATTTAGGGAAAGGTGGGGCTATTTTCTGTTTTGTTATGTGCAGGAGACTATCGTTTGCTAAGAATAAACACCTTTGGGTAGTGTTATACCTGAAGAGGGGCAAGGGGGACAAATGCCCCGGGTGCCAGGCTTGGGGGCGCCGCCATGCTGCCATCCACTCTACCCCACAGTGATGCCCAAGGCACTCAGTTGGTCACCAATGGTACTGGCACACCAATTTGAGTGCCATCCCCTGAAGGCCTCAGTGCTTTCCAGCACTGGCATAGCAGTGCCAATGGGACATGTGCTGCACCCTGCAGTTGGGTGTCACTCACAGAGGCCTCCTCAAAGTAAGGGAATGTTTGTTCCCTTACCTTGGAGCTTCATTGCCCTTATGTCAGTGCTGGAAAGCACTGACATAACGGGTTAGGATTGCACCCATAAACTGTGATCCTATATGCACATTTCTCTGGGAGTAAATCCCATGAACCTACATTGGAATTACTTCCAGGTCAGGGGTGAGGGAGTGGCAGAGGCAGAGGTGGCCCTGGGTACGGGAAAGCCCAGGACCACATCTGCTCCCTAGTGATGATACTGATTCTCCTCATTGAAGCATCCTTTCTCAAAAAATAAAAAAAATAAAAAAAAATGATGGTAGGGCCTGAAATTCTAAAGGCTCAAGATCAATTATAGCACCCTATCATGAAAGTTTCCTTTTTCTGGTAAGAATGTATGCCCAACATCGGCAGCAGGTAGAGGCAAACACTGAAGTTGCCTCTAACATTATATCAAAGCCCATCTCCTTACTCTCTGTCATAGCAAGATGCTTCTTCCTTTGAGGAATCACTTCATCTGCCATGAGGGAATTGTACTTTTAACGTAACTGCCAAATTGCACAAAACAGACAGAACAAAAGCATGGAGAAAGGAACAAAACCTCACTTAATACAACCCGTTTGAGTTTGCATGAAAATAAGCAAAGTATGCAAAAAATACTTCTCATAGCCTCCTCTTCTTGGGAAGAATGCAGACCACTGAGACCCAAATCCTAACCAACTTTCCAGCTCTGACATAGCTGTGCCAATGGGGCATGTGCTGCATCCTGCAGTCGTGAAGGCCTCCTCAAGTAAAGGAATATTTGTTTCCTTACCTTGGAGCTGCACTGCCCTTACCTCAGTGCTGGAAAGTTGGTTAGGAATGTGCCCTGACTGAACCAATCCAGCCTGCTAGGGGGTGATTTCCACTCCCTTTCCATCAGTTTCCCTTTGACTCTTCTACCACTTGTCAGTTTCACTGGAGGCAGAAGAATCTTCAGTGGCATTTCTTGGAGAAGCAAGTAGCAATGCTGCTGTCTAGGGCCTAAACACTTTTTCTTTTCCCATCATTGTAGCTCCTGCACATTAATGATGGGGCACACTCCTGTGCAATGCCCTAGAGCCAAGTCTTGGTGGACTGCATCAGAGTGAAAGCAGGGGAGTGGAAGATCAAAATGATTCAAAGCCCCAGATGACAGCGGTGCTGCTTTTCACCTGACTTGCGGGGAAAGCCCTCCCTCCACCACTGGATGATGTCTCCCCCTTGGGAACTTTCACAGGGAGCCAGGTAAATCATTGATAGATTCTGGGTTAGAGTTTCATACATAGTGGAGTAGCTCTCTTGCTGCTACCTATTGAAAGTCAGTGACTCAAGTCTTTATAAAAAACAAAAGTATAAGGCAAGAATGGGAAGAAGCCATGGTTTTGTGGCAGAGTATATACTTTGCATGCCAAATATCTGAGGTCCATTCCCTGGCGTCTTCATCTCCAGATAGGGCTGGGAAAGACCCTTGTCTGAATTCCTGGAAGGACACAGCCAGTAAGTATAGACTAGGAGTGTCAAATCCTTTTCAAATAGTGGGCTGAACATTATTCATAGTACCTGCTGAGGGTCGAAAGTGATGTCATTAAGCAGAAAGTGACATCATGAAGCAGATGATGGCCAGAAATAAGTGCTTTGTTCTCACACAGAAATTCACTAGCTGTAAATGACCGAAGGGAAAATATACAAATCTTGATCATATTTTCAAGCTATGGGAGAACCCAGATATCACATGGGCCACCCTTTCAGCAGTGCCACAGCATCACACCTCAGTAGATGATAGGTGGTCCGTTAAGAGATGCCTCAGCAGAAGCGGTGCTGTCAAAAGGGCAGCTCCTGGAGAGCCCAATTATTATGGGGGCAAGTTAAAGAGGGTCCGGGGCAGCACATCCAGCCTGAGAACCTTATGTTTGATACATACCTTATGTTTGTATAGACATTGCATCCTTAGCTGAACTAATTGATTTGAATCACTAAAAGGCAGCTTCATACGCTGAAATATGTTCATGTCACTTCCTTGCATATGGACCTATCTGCAGCACTGACCTTCTGGGAAAGTCCAGCTCCCTATTCCACCCTTGGCTGGGATATTGTAGGTGAGGATATGGCAGAGAGCTTCCTCTGTGGTGGCACCCAAACTTTGGACCAAGCCCTCCATTTTGCTGTCAACTAAAACCCTTCTTTGCTGCCATTATATTGTAATCCATTTCATTAATTATTAACAATAAAAGGTGCTCCTGCAAGGCCCTTTCTAGAGGGGGAGTGTGGCTTATTGTTATGCTCTGATAGAAAGAAAAGAGGCAAAGGCTGAAGCTTTCCTGTTTTCCCCCTTTCTCGTATGCTATGAGCACACTCGGTGTTGGGGCTTGTTAGCGGGAATGATGAGTCTGCTTATAAGAAGGAGGTACAGGAGTTGTTATTGTGGTGCCAAGTCTCAGTCTCACTCAGTCTCTCAAAAAAACTAAAGAATCGACTTCCAGAAAAAGAGGGATGTACACACACCATTATACATAAATGGTGAGGAGGTGGAGAGGGTTGCTAGTTTCAAATTCCTAGGTATTTACATCACAGAGGACCTCTCATGGACTATTAACATGAACCAGCATGTTGATAAAAAAGGCACAAAAGTGATTATATTTTCTGAGGAAGCTTGGGAGGTTAAATCTGTCACAGCAGCTGCTTGTGTCTTACTATTGTTGCGCCATTGAGAGTGTCCTAACCTATGATATCTTGGTGTGCTACGGAAATTGCTCTGCAGAGGACAAAAAGGCTCTGCAGAGAATTATTAAGATTGCGCAGCACATCATCAACCTTCATCTACCAGCTTTGGAGGACATCTATACATATCGCTGTCTGCAGAAGTCACATAGTATTCTGAGAGACCCCTTCCATCTGGCTCATAAGTTCTTTGAACTGTTGCCTTTGGGTAGACGATACAGAACTATCAGAGCACGCACCACATGACTCCTGAACAGTTTTTATCCCACAGCCATAATTACTTTGAATAAGGTGATATAGTTGTTACCATGCTCCTGGGCATTATGGTCTGTTATACCGTTTTTATATTATGATGCATGTTGTATAGAATGTGTGGGTGAGTGTGTAGAGTGTGATTGTTGGAACTGTAGTATATATTTATGCTTGTATCTCAAAGGTGCATATATTTCGTTGTGCTGTAGCACAATGACAATAAAGTTACTACTACTACTACTACTACTACTACTACTACTACTACTACTACTACTACTAAACATGGGGAGGACATCTGCGGAAAGTGGCAGACAAGCAGTCTCCCTATCGAGATCAAAGGGGCTGCGCCAAGAGCATTTTAGGAATGGTGTTCACAAGGTGTGCCCATTGTGTTCCATAAGCATGAAGATTCATCATGCACACAGAACATCTGCACAGGGCTGCAGTCATAGGAAGGATACATGTCAAGACAAAGAATAGCAACAGGAGGCAAATCTGGACTGTTCTCTCAAGCTGAGTCTCATGTCAGAGCCTAGGACAAGTTTACTAACAGTGCAATCTACTCTGAAGTAATTCATGGTATGTGACTGCAGTTGGGGAAATGTTACAGACCTATACTTTTAACAAGCTACTATGTATATTCTTTTAACAATGATAGTAAAGGAAACTTACTCCTGGGTAAGTGTGGGTAGGATTGCAGCCTAGGATTGTTAAAAATTTTCCTGCTTGATATTGTCACTTCTGGTTATGACATCATGTCCGGTGGGTCCTGACAGGTTCTCATTCTAAAAAGTGGGTTCTGGTGCTAAATATCTGAGACCCACTGCCGTATGGCATCTCAATTCCTTTGGTTCTCACCACTTTACCCGTTGATAGTTAGGGCTGCGCATTTGTCTAAACTAGGGGTGTTCACACTTTTTGTCAGGAGGGCCACATCATCTCTCTGACACTCTGTTGAAGGCCATGAAAAAAAAGAATTAATTTACATTTCAAATTTAAATAAATTTACATAAATGAATTTATTAGAGATGGAACTTATATGAATGAATGAAGGTCTTGCAATAGCTCAAGGCCTATAAAAGGCCTTGCACAAAGCAAAGTCGACCTTTCCTTCACTTCCACTGCTGCATCACAGAAGTGAAACAGCAAGCAGGGGAGGGAGCCCTCATCCCACAGCTCGCATGGCATGTCAAAAAGTCGCCATCACGCTGAGAGCAGTTGCATCAGGCCAGCACACGCTCCAGCAAGTCTTCGGAGGGCCAGAGGCTCATTGGAGACTGGGGGCTCCCAACAGGCCAGATTGGGAGTCCTCGAGGGCCGCAAGTGGCCCCAGGGCCGGGGTTTGGGCACCCCTGGTCTAATCCAAACTCCGCTGCTATATTTTGGCTATATTTTTTCAGACAGTATTTAACAGCGATTCTATTTCAGATGGTAATTTTCCATATAGCTTTACATTGTCTATGTAAAGAAGGTGGGAAAACTTGGGAGATGTTTTCTATGTTTGCTAACCCAAATCTGTTCTGTTTAATAGCGTTGCCAGTTAGAGGAATTAATAAAATGACAAATAACAGTGGTGATAGTGACTCGCCTTGAGAAATCCCTCTCCTGATGTTAGCATCACCCAACCTATCACCACTGAGCATCATCAAATGCGTCTTCCATTTTACCATTGATCTCTGCACAAACTGTCTGCCATTTTTATTGATGCCTGTTATTTCTAGGCACTTTCTAGGTATCCAGTCATGTGGCAATGAGTCAAATGCTTTTTTGAAGTCTATCCAAGCTACATTTAAATGCGTTCTTCTCTTTTTGCAGTTTTCCAGCATCATTTTATCAATTAATAGCTGATTTTTTGTTCCCCTTATATTTGAGCAATTTCCTTTCTGCGCAGATGAAAAGATCTTCTTTACAAAGATGCTGCTGGACTATATCTGCTATTACCCCAGATAGCAACTTAAATGTTGTTGTTAGGTGGGTTATTGGTCTTTAGTTACTAGGCACTGCTCCTTTGGCTTGATCTTTCATGATTAGGTAGGTCTTGCCAGATGTCACCCAGTCTTCAGTTTCACCTCCTTGCAGTCAATATGTTGTTAAACAGCTGGGCAATGCGTGGGTGCAAGCCTGTCAGGTGTTTAAGGCAAAAACCATGCAGTTCATCTTCTGGTGCTGACCAGGAGTTGTTAATTTTTTTCGCCCTTTCGCTAACCTTTTCCATTGTTATAACTAGATTTTCCATTTCCGCGTTCTCTCTTTTCCTTCATGTTTTCTTCTCTTCCACCTCCTTTATCCAAGCTGCATTTTTGTTGTATTCTTTTGAGTTGTCCCATAGGGTTGCCCAGAATTGCACGATATTGCCCTTTTGCTGGCTGTATGCACTCTTTCCATCACTGTTGATACTTTGGTAAAAACGCTTCTGATTCGTCTCAAACTGGAGATTCTGCCTATACTGTGCCATTCTTGCATCACACCTGCTGATCTTTTTTGAAATTGCACTTATTTGCTGCTTAATTATTTCCAAAACTTCTTTGATCTTCCTAGTTTCCAAATGGTATTTGTTGATCCGGTATTCTTTGGTCTTCGTATTTTTCAGCTTCTTTACTTTCATCTCCTTCAGCTTGCTGGTGTCAGATCTTAGTGTGGCAATTTTGCTCTCTAGCCTGATCTTCCACTTTGGTACTGCATTATTTTGGTGTTTTAGTTTTGCGGTTTTGCAGCCAAGTTCTTCAGTTATTACCGCATCAGTGCTCTTCATGAATTGGTTTGTTTCCTGCAGTGAACTAGCGCTTATGGTGGTTAGTACAATGTTTGTGTTTTTTAAAACTGTGGCAAGATGTGACTCGTTTCCACAAGTTTTAACACAGGCAATCCAACTCTACTGTCATTTTTATCTTTTTCAATCTGTTCAGTTATTTTTAACTTCCGTTCTTGTTGGCTTTCAGTTAAAAGACACCACTACTCTTCTTGGTGAGGTGAAGGCAAAGGAGAGGATGCCAAGGAAAGACTGATATTGAATACACAATGGGGGCTTCTTCTACTGCCAAGTTCTCCTGTGTTTCCTCCTCAACTACCTGGGCTGCTAAACCTGGCAGTTGTTCTATTTCTGTACTCTGGGCTATTCTCTGCAGTGCTTCCAATTCAACATCAGTGAATGCTTCCTTATAATAAATCGGCACTGATCAGTTAATCTGTGCTCTGTGAGTTCTAATGTTGGCTGGTTCTCTTTCCAGATCTTATTTCTCTTCAAATAACCCCTCCTTACTGGATTTGATTTATAATTGCAGAGTATAATTTCTTTATTCTTGATTTTTGTAAACTTTTGATGATTATGCGACGCTTGTTCTTCCAGTCACGGTACAACTTCTGGCCCTGGTTGCCCAGCCAGTGGTCCTGAGTCCTGTAACCCACTTGTCACCAGTTGTCCAGGAATTCCAACATCTAGCACGGTCCTTGTTGACCCAGGTGACGACCAATCCGGTATAGTATTCTTTTTTTTTTTTTTTTTTTTTTTTTAACCATACAAAGGATGGGTTTGGGACACATTACATCTGACTTCTCAGCAGAGGCCTGTCTGGTTTGGGTGACCTTGTCCAGCTTAGCCCCCTGCCTCATTGAAGCAAACAAGCCCTACCACCACTACAAGGTAGTGTCCCATGGGGGGTTGTTGTTGTTGTTATTAATCATTATTATTAATTGGGTGCATCAAAGGTCATGACTACGAATGTTTGCTTGGTTATGCTACTTGATTGTTGTTCAGATGTCAAGGTAAGAAAACATGCTTTTATTTCAAACAGAATGTTTCTTTTTGGAGGCTCTTTAAGGGGAATGAAAATCCTCAAATGCTTTCCAATTGGAAAGCACTTGATACGAGGCCACTGATGTGGATTAATTTTGTATTCTCTTATTCTATATCTCTTGCCTGCTTGGTGCTCTTTAAAAGACTGTAACAAAAGGGAGTGATACGCATCAGGTTTTCCTGCATATATAAATACATGTTCAGAAAAACCTTCACTGAACAAGCGAAAACATGGAGCACAATAAAATAAATGGTAACAATGGATACATTTGGGAAGCCATTGAAAACAAGAAGCGTAGAAGCTAAGTGCATTATGCAGTGGAGGAATACTTGACATTTCCAAGGGGTGAACAGGTCAGGAAGTGGCAGGTAGCATAAATGCTTGTAAACACAAAGATGCGTGGCTCTGTAATCACCTACCCACAAAAGAAATGTTTGCTTCTTTTTTTAAAACTTGGGATACAGAGTGGCCTTCACTCATGAAAAGTTCTACTGGAAAAAATAAAGCTCAGGCAAGTAAGATCAGTGTGTCATTACCATGAAGGCAGAAATACCAAACAGTGGACAAGATCCAGTCAAAACTGAGCTCTTCTCTGACATTCTAAGGCAGTGTTTACTACCTTAAGACAAAATAAAATGGAATTGCATTCCAAGTAAAACATATGCAGGCCTGGGCTGCATGCCCTGATTATCACAGTGAATGAGTTCAGCATTTCTCTTGTGGAAAGCACTGGATCCAGAGAGTGCTTAACCTTTGGCTCTCAAAAGAGGTGTGGCAGTTTAGGTTTCTGGATTGCACCAATGCAGACTAATGGACTATGAATGTCTACTCCAAAGTGAGTCTCAAGGCCATGGTGGGGGGCTTTGGACAGGTCAGCTGACTCCTCCTAGTGAGGTGCCTGTACCAAGGGGGTGGAGTTCAGTCAGGATCCACTGTGTTTTACCAATTGCTGTCTGGCACTGTAACTTTCAATAAATCATGGCCTTGATTTCTTCCAAGATCTGTGTCACACATGTTTGTCAGGGGATACCTTGGTAAAGTGTATTCCAAAGTGAGTTTCAGAGACATATGTTTAGGGTAGCATCTTTAACTGTACTACTTACCTCAAAGTCACTGTTCCCAAACTTACCTTCATCATGGCGCCCTGTCGTGGTGGCACTGCATATCTCATGCAAATAGTGTGAGATCTTGCAAGAACAGCATGAGATCTTGTGAGAATCCTAGACAGCCAAGATGGCGGCGCCTCAGGATGACTGGGAGGAAGGGGCCACTGGGGACATCCCGCAGCCCCTGTGAGTGCACCGTCTTGCACTAGGGCAGGGGTGCTCAAACTTTCAACTTTAGGGATGCTGGACCTTTAACAAGTGTATAGAAGAGAGAATTTCAGCAGGTGCAACTTGTCATCCCACAGATGACAAGCTGCACCTGCTGAAATTATCTCTCCTACACAATTTTAAAGGTCCAGGGTCCCTAAAGTTGAAAGTTTGAGCACCCCTGCACTAGGGCAACACAGCACACACTTTGGAAACCACTGCCTTCAGGTTATTTATTGGTTTGATTTGCTTTATAACTTCCCTTTCAGTCCAGGAGGAGTCAGCATAAAACATTATAATGGGTTTGCATTGGGGCCACTACTGCTTCTGCTGACACAATGAAAGGATCTTTCCTGTCTGCAGTTCACTCAGCTGATGTGCACAGGCCACTCTTCTTCACGGCTAAACTCCCACAGTGTTTCATAGGGCTTATTTTCAAATGGTATCTAAAGCAAATCCAATGCAAGAATTTTTTTTTCCCATTCACACAACTCACTATCACTGCATACGTTTTTGCAAAGATGGATGTCCCCTCAGTTGACCCTCCCCACAGCTTGCCACAGATCTACCTAGGCAGCAAATCAAAGGTGAAGTTGGGCTCCTTATTGTTCTAATTGCTTAGCTTTGTTATCATGAACTACTGCCATGCACAGGCACGTAAAGAATCAGGAGTTGTGGCATGACACAGCTTAGAAAAATGTGCCACCGTTGTCAATTCTGTGCATTGTGTTACAATATTGATTGGCAACCTTCAGTCTCGAAAGACTATGGTATAAGCCTACAGCACCCGGTATTCCCAGGCGGTCTCTCATCCAAGTACTAACCATGCCTGACCCTGCTTAGCTTCCAAGATCAGACAAGATTGGGCATGTGCAAGTTCAATGAGAATATTATGGCATCTGAACTACCAATCCTAAGGAGCAATGCAATGATTTGCATGCATAAGGTACAGTGCATGTGCCACTGTGACCAGATGTTAAAGAAAGGACCCTGGGCTTTTTCCAGCCTCCCAGGAATAAGCTCACGAAGCCTGGAGCACAAATAAATTGGATGATGACTTTTCCCATTTATTCAGTCTCTGCACATGCATGGTGCAGTCCAGAGGGTGCTTTGGTTTATCTTAAAGATTGTAAGGGAGCTATAGAGACAAAGGTGGTCTTTAAGGGCTAAACTAGATGAGAGACTGGAGATCTGTGATTGGATTTCCCATCTCTTGATATATTTCTAAAAAGCAGCCACATGGTGGGCAAGTGGGGTGTGATTTCAATCACAATGATGGATTTCTCCATCTGCACTATTTTCCTAATGAAAATCTTGCTCCCTCTATTCTAGCTATCCTGTTAGGGGAAAACTTATCTACACCTTTAATGAATGCAGAATGAAACAGTAATATATGAATTAGCCCTAAGGAATGTGAGGGCCCACCTGTGCACATGGTATAGAACAGTGGTTCCCAAACTTTTTAGCACCGGGACCCACTTTCTCAAACGACACTCTGTAGGGACCCATCTAAGTTTACCAGACTTTTAAAAAGGAGACCTAGAAAGAAATAATATTTATCTATTTATTTATTTAAAGTGATTAAAAACAGAAAAAAGACCCTCAGACATTTATCGCCCTATATTTACACATGCTTGCAAACTGCAGGAGCTGAACTCTTTGCAGGGAAATTAGCAGCTACCATATCTGATTTTTTAATCGCTTCAGGGATTGAGGCAATTAGTTACCTGATCTTTCCATCACCCTTGGCGACTCACCAAAAATCAGGTTGCGACCCACCTGTGGGTCCCAACCCACAGTTTGTGAACCACTGGAGTGGAGGATTCTAGCCAGTATCTTTCAGTCAAGGTTTGCTACTTGGCAATTCAATTTCATAAGTATTTATGGTAATATACTATGACAGAGGAACTCGGGATGGTGCCTTTGTGTACCCTTCAGAGCTCTCAAGCTGATCCTTCCACTCAGCACATGCGTCTGTTGTCCAATTTTCTTCGTATCAGGAGCCACAGAAGGCATGCAAAGCAGTTTAATTGATCTAGAGCAAAATAAAGTGGAAAGCAAAATGCTGCACACTGGGTTGCTTTGGAGGAAAATATGCCCTAATAAATGAATTCCTTGTTGATCCAATTTGTATTGCTGGTGAACTGTTGAAGTTCTACACAAAGGTTAATTTCCACATCAGCTCTCTGTGAAGTTCTCTTTATTTTTTACATAATGTTCTCATTTTCTTCTCATATTCTAAATGTCAAGACTTTGTGTATTTCCTATGTTCAGCTCTTGCATTACTTCCCAAAATAGACAGTATTAAAAGTCAGTGATGCCATGAATTTTCTAATTAAAATGAAAGAATATGAAACAAGTTAAACACTGGTTGTGCAACTGGACTTGCTCACATCAAATACAAGGGGGATGATGAGTAAAACAGCAACATGGGAGCCTAGGCATACAGTCCAGCAAGGTCTGGTGTGTCAAAGGGCAAAGAGCAGTGCCAAAACTAATGTCCCAGTCCTATCCCCTACCAGTTTACGAGATGTAGTCGCGCTAGCAGAGAGCATGCTGCATCCTATGGAGGAGGTGGCCAGACAGCCTGGGAGAGGTAAGTAAATATATTTTACTTACCTCCCCATAAGCTGCCTGGCCATCATTGACAGGTGGACAGGTGGTGGTCAGCCCCAAGGGCAGGTGAGTGGAGAGCAGGAGATAGGGCTGGAACCCAGCAGTTATGCTGGATCCCAACCCCTGTTCCCGGGGAGTTGGGAGCAACTTCAAGCTGCTCCGCTCTCCTCAGACTTGTGCTACCTCAGGAGATGGCACAATTCTGAGGAAACTCATAGGGGCCAGGTTTCCCCTCACCTCTGGCCAAGCCACTTTGGTTTCCAATTCCACTCTGAATACAGAGCAAGCCTCTTGGCTTGCCTGATCCAGCGCAGGGTAGGATTGCGCTCTTATAAAGTTTTCTCAATTATATACCAGCTACTTGCAAAATCAAATATGCACAAACACAATATTGTCTTTATCTGATGACATCATTTTTCTCTTGCACGCTGTTAGATGGACATGGTCCAATATCAATATCCAAACAGCAATCTCGAATGCTAGAAGGAGTTAACATGTTCGCAGTGCTTTGTATTTTAAATTACTTTGGGTGTGTGTGTGTGTGTGTGGAGAACATAATATTCATATTGTAACTTCAAGGAAGACCTAAGCTGTAAACTTTAACTGCAGCCTGAATTGGCAATCATTTCACAGGGACAAGACACTGCAATGGAAATTGCTCTATAAATAAGATCCCTTACAGAAGAATTAAAATGGAATTCATATTATTGATGTTCACTAGCGGCCATAAAAAAACCAAGACAGCCAGGAGGTGGCACTTGTTTCAAATCACCATCTGATGCACCTGAAGGACACCCTCAAAGTCGGCTTTGATCAATGGTGATGAATCTGTTCATCTGGCTCTTTGGAGAACTCTAATGCATTTGGAAACCTTGAGGAAATACAGCAAGGCAACAAGAGATGGGATTCAACCATTATTCCCACCATCTGCCCCTTTACAGTGATATGATGTCAAGCTAAATACCTTTCTGTTGGATATTTCTTATTCCTCTTTATGGGACAAGCTCCCCAGGGAGTAACTACCTCCCACAACTTAAAAAGAAAACTATAATCATGCTGTTTGCAATAGAGTTATCATCTCCGATGCCGAGTCATATATTTCATAGGCAGTGTCAGGCAGGGAATTGTACTCTTGTTGCCGGTTTGCTCTGATTGGTCACTAACACTCCATCAGAATTCTTACAAAGCTATAAGAACAAGTTAAGTATTGCCTGGAGTTAAACGCAATACCTGTAAATCTGGAACAGAGCAGGGGGATGACTGGTAAATCACATCATTCTTTTTAATCTTTTTGTGCGGGGGATTAAAGAAACTTTGATATACAGAAATGGGAAAGGAGGAAAATAAACAAGATTATTCCAATGACTGAAGCCAAATTTCAAAATCTAAAAAGGTGCGGAAATAGAAAAAAAAAAATGATGACCCAATGTCATTTGTCAAAACTGAATTTGTTTAGTGAAACTCCCCTTCCTTCCTCTCCCTTGCAGGATACAGAATTTAGTTGCTCTTATAATTCAGACAAAGCAGAAGCCAAGCATGACAAGCCAGGTTTATTACAGTATGCGGTGTTTCAAGTGAGGTGTGATTGATGCTCCGCTGTTAGCAGTGACATTGATGGGCCTACACATCTAGTGGGTGCTGCAAATGTTTCAATTTTGTTTAAACTGGCACTTATTTTTATTTGCTACTCTGGAAAATTATTTTGAGTGAACTTAGTGCCTGTGATAAAGAGGAGATTTACAACCTCAGAGACTTAAACCTTGCGTTTATAAAAAAACACACACCATACAATAGGCACATCATGATCTTGTGAAGTGTAAGCTACCTGGTGCTGCTCTTGCAGAGTATGTCAAAAAGGAAACTCAGAAGTTTGATCTCCATACACGTTCAGATTATTTGGCAACTAGAATATGGACACTTTAAAAATTGCTAATAGGTTCAATGAGCAGCTTAAATAACAATTATTTATTTTTTTACCACTATGATTTAACGAGACTCTGTCACCGAGATAATGTCAAAGCAGATATAGATGCTTTGGTGGAACACCCACCAGGCCCCACAAAGTCCTTTCTGAGAGGGACCATCTTGGTGATGATTTTCTTCATTCTCTTCCTCTTCTGTTGGTGAATCATTTCACAAAATTCTGGCTCTTCTACTTGATTGTCCCCAAGAGAGCTTTCTTGCACAACAGGCTGAAGGACTGCATAGCTAAACTGGTTAGGCTCATAAATGACAAGAGCAAATTCATGTGATGTTTGGTGGAAATGGGTACATAACCTCTCCTAAGAATAACCAGAACTAAGCTTTGCCAACTCCATTTCACAAAGATGAAACCCCACTCCAGGAGCACACTATATTCCATAAAGCGTTAATAGATAATTAATCTTGCTCTACTTTCTTGACCTTACTGGGATTGTATAAATAGCACTCCCTACAACCTGCTGACATTCAGCTGACATTTTCCAGTTCAACTCCTGCCTGCTCCTTCTTCTGCCCTGTACATTCTCTACACCGTGGTTTTAGTTATAAATGCTACAAAAGAACTTGTGGAGTAAAAATAGTACCTGGGCATTATGATCCTTAACTTCACAACCCAATGCATTTCTCTTTGGAAGAGCTCACACTGACATCATGCATCACATACTGAATATGAAGACTTTGCCGTCTCCATTGGTCAGCTTGTATTGTGTAACTGTAATTGTATTGTGAGGCAGCAGTAGATAATTTGTAAGATATTAAGTAGCTATCCTGCAAGGTTAAGCCCCAAACCTACCTGATCTTTTTCCAAATGTCAAGTGTAGCTTGTTGCTATTACAAGTGCAATTATAATTAGAGCTCACTTACTTCACTTGTGGTTTTATGGATGTGGGTTGGTAACAGCACACCTTTAAGTGTCAGCTGTTAGAATAGAGCCACAATACTTACTATGGCACTGTTACACAGCCAGCAGTGCGCAGAAGTTATTTATTATTTAAGGACAGACTGTTTATGTGAATGGCATCCAGGGAAGGGTTGCAGGCACCCCTTCTGTTGCCACTATCTACTCTATCTGTGTAGTTTGAACATTTCTTTAGGACACAGAGATAGGATAACCGCACGTTCATCCACTTCATTTGCTGTTGAAATGCAAGTTGAGCAGCACAATTCTTCTTTGTTCAGAAGGAAGGGCCCAATCCTATCCAATTTCCAGCACTGATCCAGCCTCAATGCAGCTCAAAGATAAGGGAACAAACATTTCTTTACCTTGAGGAGGCCAGTGTGACTGCCTCTCCCACTGCTGGATGCACACCCTACTAACATGTCTCCATCAGCTCTGGAAAGGTGGATAGGATTGGGCTCTAAGTCCCACTGAGTGGGACTCAGATTGGAGCCTAAGCCTATTACTATCTCTTTCACAGGGCGATCAGATACAACGGATGTCAGAGTACCTATACTTTTAACCAATGTATAGAAGAGGGAATATGGGCAGATGCAGCTTTTTAAACCCTTCCATGTTAAGTTGCACCTGCCCAGATTCCTATACAATGTTTAAAGGTATAGGCATGCTGTCCTCCATTGTATCTGACCACCCTGCTCTTTAATTACAAAGAAGTGCTGTAAACATTATCACAAAAACAAATTATCACTCCCCTCCAACCCAATTTGTGATAGGTGAGCTGTTTTAAAAAGAATAGAATTAAATAAAATGCCCAGTATAAGGAGATCTCTTTCTTGAGAAACACCAGAATGGAGAAGAGTGGATTCTGTATTTGGCAAGGTCTTCATCCATTTCTTAGAAAAAGAGGGGGAAATGGCGGGTCTTTGTTTTTTGTTTGTTTGTTTGTTTGTTTTAAAATTAGGCCAAATTCTTCATTTTGACAATGCCTGCACCCTTTTGTAAAGAAATCTTTTGATATTATTCATAAATGTTAGTGGCTATTTTATTTTTCTCCATGCTTAGCTCATAAATAGACTCATAAATAGTCTGTGTATATTTATGAGTGGCTATTCTTATAAGCTTGCAGTGGAATAAAATGCCCACCAGTTCTTGGAAGTGATTTCATTTTTTTCAAAGAGATATAAAAGTTGTAAAACTTGAAAATTCAGCATACCCCCCCCCCCCCCAATGTGATGTTGTGGTCTGTTGCTATACTTGCATCCAAATCCAACACTCAATAAGGTCGCAACCTGTGTATACTTACCTGGGAGCAAGTCAATTCAACTCACTGGGGTTTATTTCTGAGTAGACAGGCATAGGATTCCACTGTATGTCTTGAAAATTTGAACATTTCTCCCCTTTCATTGGGCTACAGACTATACAGAATAGATCAGAGGGATTTTTTTTTTATACTGTCAGTGACATTCAGGAACAATAGATTCCAAGAACTGAAGCATTCTTTCACTCTTCAAGTGTAAAGTGGCTATTTGAATTTTTAAACAGCAGAATGCTAGCTCTTTTCAGAGAAGATATGTGCTGCGAGTTGTATTGTAATTGAGGGAGTGATAAATGAAGAGGGGGGGGAAGTGTGTTTCTTTAAACTCCACTGTATTTGGTTGGCCTTACATCCAAGTAAAGACACTTTGGATTGTGCAGTATAAAAGAGGAGAATGCTGTGGCCTGGGGAGGCCTGTGCATTAGGAGTGCAGGAGAAAGAACAAAGAGGGGACTGTATTTCAAAAGAAAGGATCATTCTTTCAATCCTTCTAAATCCCAATCTCCTTGTTTTTCTTTCTTCTTTCTCAAACCACAACACAGTGCATCTTGTTACTCCTTAAGGACTAACACATTTGCTTTCTTGCTTTGTTTTTGCTGCTCCAGACTCACATCTTTTGTCAATATAAAGCAAAGGGGAAAACTTTGCACACAGAAATATACTGTGTCAGAAAGAATACTGGGCTGAGCTCTTCTCTTTGAGATGCTGCTTTTCTGTGTGAAGGAATATTTTTTAGCAGAGGTGCATAAAAGTCATGTGGTCGAGGAAGAGGTTTGCCTCTTGGTTTTGCTACATTAAGAACCTGATAGTATGGTTGGGTCCTGCTGGTGCTGCAGCCACAGTGTCGGCACTAGGTGTTGTACGCTTCGATTTGTTGTGAAGGTCCTGCGCTGGGTGGCGGAGGAGTAGTACGAGGATGGTGGGAGAGCGTTCTGGAGGCAGGGAGTGGGTGTTTCAGGTCCAGGACAGGGTGGGGACAGTGAAGCAGGTTTCCACCACGTTTTAACCCCTGTCCTGGGTCTGCTGATGTTATGCAGGGCTGCTTGATTCTGCGCCGCTAAATAGCTGGTGCAGATCTGAGTAGCCCCACTGAGCAGGCTGGGGCACTTCATGGGGCCCTTACCCTGAAGAGAGCTCCCATCTGCTTGAATCCAGCATTGGATACAACGTGGGCCTGTCAGCCCTGCTGTTCCAGCGTTAGATTGGATTGGGCTGTAACCATTCTTTAAGGTGTGCGCAGTGGGAAACCCCATCTTGTTCATTCCTTCAGGCAGCAAACCTGGTCTTTAACTAGCAACATTCACACCAAATTCCCTTGGGCAGAGTTCTCAGCAGAGTGTGTACATGAGTCCAGTGATTGCAGGCCTTGCAACTAATATCCTCTATGGTTACACACTTTACTCTTAGGCATCAACCAGAGTGAAGACAGGATGGTGAAAACCTGGAATTCACTTAGCTAATGAGGAATTGTCCTATCAGGTCATTTTGGCTCAGCTTTTCCAGATAGTTACTTTTTCACATTACCCCTGGACCAGTTTATCTTATTCCATTCGGCATCTTTCTGCTGCTCATGTTCACTGAACATTTGCTCTTTAAGCTTGAACTGTTTACAGATTCCTTTGTGGGACTGACCTCCATTCCATTTAAGATAATGCAACAGACCTTGATAAACATAGGCCCAAATCCTAATGAACTTTCCAGCACTGGGATAGCTGTGCCACTGGGGCAAGTGCTGCATCCTGCAGTTGGGTGGCACTCACGGTGGCCTCCTCAAAGTAAGGGAATGTTTGTTCCCTTCCCTCAGAGCTTCATTGCCTTATGTCAGTACTGGAAAGTGGGTTAGGACAGGACCAATGAGAGGAATTTTATCAGGTGGTACAAAGTTTCTTCTGGGCCCCTTCCCAAAGGGGAAGGGGGGCAATGAGGGCAGGCAGAACAAAGAGAAAAATAGGGCAGGGGGAGGGTGCTGACAGCCACAATAATCTTTGGAGCCCAAGTCAACTAGGCTTCTTGATGCAGAGCCCAGGTCTACCTGACCATGCAGCATTGGCAGCTAGATAAAGGAGTATTGAAAACCAAACACAATCTTTGAAATATAGAAAATCCTTTGCAGAAAATTAGCATCACCGTACTTAAGGCTCACACAAGAATGGACCAAAATGAACTTCTGCAGCAGCTGTAGCACACAGCTAGGTCCCTGGGCTTCTATACACTCCTTCAGAGTTAAGGGATCCACAAGCCAAAGAGCTACAGTGGCTGGCCAGTTTCCTTCCAGATTTGACACTGTGTTAAGAAGGGTCATGGATGCATTCTTAGGCCTGGTGTGCATGGCTTGCAGCAGCAGTTAACACTGCATGCACGTGGTTGTGCCCCAGCATCATGCTCAGGCAGCGTGTTCAGGTGAGATAGGAAAATGTCAGATCCCAGGAACTTTCTGGGCCCGCTCCTTTGGTTCCTGGGCCCCCTTTCTGACCCTGGGCCCGGGTACAAATTACCCCCTTTACCCCCCTCTCCTAGGCCCTGAGTTAAGATTGCACCTATAATCCACTCCCTTGAATTTCCATGACAGAGAGTGTATCTCTCTTTCAGTCTACCAGCATCCTCCCTAGACAGTCCATCACCATCTCATTGCAAGGGTCAGGGAAGCAAAGTTCACCTCAATCACTTTGGGTCCATCTTGAAGGTCAGGCCTGTGAAGGCTGCCCAGGTTCCAAAGTTTACTATGAGAAAAACCAAGCCAGAATGCAGTTCTAAATGCGGGAACCTTAAACCACCCTTATCTATAGGACTGGCTACAGGAAAGTTCTTCATGCCCCACAGGAAAGGGAAAATGACTCTCACCTCAGGTGATGCTTGAGGGAAGGATAAATCACTGCCAGATGGGCTGCTGTTGTCACAAAGTAAGTTTTGATTAAAAAAATTCTAATATGTATTTAGAATTCATGGTGTCCACTGACTGACTTTCACCCTTTCCAGCCGTTATGTCCCACTTATGTTTCCAGGTTCCCTCCTTCACTGAGAAATAAACACCCAAATTAACACTGCAGCTACCCTGGTTTCTATGATCAGTAGTGGCTTCTTGCAACTTGCTGCTAAAAGTTCCCTGAAACATGTTTCCATGACCCACAGAGAGAACCACATTTTCTTGGTTAATCTGTGCCAAAGATGCTTTGGCATAAGAGCCCACATTTGTCATCACCTTGTTCAGTTCTGCCATCACTCATTTGCCTCAGCAACATCCTTGACTGGGTCATTGCCCAAACAAGCTACATATGTCCCATGTTACTTGGGGCTTGGGAGTGACCACAGGAAATGGTTCCCTGGGATTTGCCTATATCTACAGTGTTCTTGTAAGGAGCCAGTGTTGATAAGGACCTCTTGTGGCTTATTAATGGTTTGCTTTGTTAACAAAACAACAGGAACTACCGTTGGATCTGTCGTATTTATGTTGGGTTGTTTAGAGGAACAGTGTCAGCACCATGATGGTGGGGGCCTAGGGCTAAGTCCTTATTCACTGCCCTCTCCCTGGAGATGCACCACGTGCTCCCACTTCCACCAGGGACTGAGGCTTCAGGTCTGTCTGTCCAGGTGGGCTCTCTGACAAGCATGGGTCCTCAGCCCGTTCCCTGGCTGGTTGACCCCCAACACCACCCCTGTAGAGTGACAAGATAGGTTTTTAATCCCTTGGTTTCCGGTCCAAATCTGGTCACCCCAAAATACAAAAAGGAAAACCACCTGACCATGTGTATACAGCTATCTGAAACCTAGACAAAAATAACTTGCATATTCATCATTTGGATTAGAAAAGGGGAAAAAAGAGCACAAATTGAGAGTGAGGAATATTTTAATGAGTTGGAAGCTCAATATGGTGGCACCAAGACAGATGCACAATCACCTCCGTCTCCGTTGATTATGGCAATTGTCAATATGTTTATTCTTGTCTTCTACATTGTGTATGTGTGCTGTTAACTGTATATGTGTCAATGTGATTAATTGTATACCTCTTGCTTCAAATGGTGTTTCACTATACTGATTATGCTGTTAAAAGACAACAAAACATTGAAAGTGCAGGTCACAGTTTTTCCCCCCAGGTAAAATACAAGCCTAATATTTGGGCTCTGCTATAGCAGTCAACATTTTCCTGCTTTCCAGTTTCTGCCCACATGTCAAACAAATGGCATCCTTGTTTAATTTCAGTGCCCAGCAGCTCCTAAACTGGAGGGGGGTTAGAGAGTGCTGCAGTATTTCTTTTCATGCTGTTTATATACAGCACAAGGTAGCGTTGATATGTTCACTGAATTTTCAATGCCTAAGGGCCAGATCCAGAGTGACACGCACTGGCCCAGCACCAGCACGTACAATTGCGAATATGCCATAAGGCACAACTGCAATAGCCTGCGCTAGGCAAGCACCAGGCAGTGAAGAGGTAAGTCTTGGGGGGAGGTGTACTGGGGAAGAGGGAGGGTGGGGGGAAGGCATGACAGAGAGGGGGCAGGGCAGGAGGGGGCAGAGATGGCAGCAGGCCCTGCCACCATATCCTAACCCCCCTCCTGGCCCGGAAGACCTGATACAGACCTCTTTGAATCTATGCCCATTCAATAGCTGGCGTAGATCCAAGGAGAGCCATTGGGGCCACCTGGGGTTTTCATGGGGAAGGGAACATAAGCTCCCTCACTCCAAGTAGCTCTGGCGATGCTTTCCAGCCCCTTGCGATTCAGTGGTAGCCATTTCAGCACTGCTGCAGCCCCAGGTGCTGAGAAGCTCAGGACTGGGCTGCCCATCTGGTTAACAAGGGTTTGGATGGGCACTGCAGAAAATGAATGTCAAATATTCTCTTCTTATGCAGGATGCAGATTTGAAGTGTTAACATTTCAGCAGTTGACATTTCCAAAGAGTGGGACTGACTGGCACTGTGGCAGAGGCTGAGCAGTTTGCTAGCAGAGGAGGGCGGGGGGAATGTCTAATGCAATATGTAAAGATGTATGGCATCCGGGTCTCATTAAGTTAGACTGTGCCCCTGCCCCCTTCAGGAAACACCAGATGCCTCCAGGAAGGAATTGGAAAAAAAAAAAAATCCTAGAAAAATACTGTAACCCACTCTGGTCCCATGGGATACTGTAGGTAGGATATAAATTGAAATAATAATTGTGATTGTTGTGACCCCTGCAAGGGCAAAAGGGCAGGATAAGAAATTCCTAAATAAAGCATCTCAGCCTTGAGGCACCAAATCTTTTACATTTCCTCCCAATATTCCTGGATGTCAGTGTGTTTGCCGCTCTACTCCCTGTTTATCCAAAGATGAAGATACAATGAACTTCTCTTATACCAAGATTTTTATTTAAATAAAATGCAATTTTCCAGTTTTCGGTCCACTATCCCCACTTTCTAGCGCAACAGTTTCAACACTGTGCCATAGCACATTGGTGTGCCAAGAAGGGTCTGCAGGTATTTTGCGGGACTTTGGGGGAGGGTTGTATATTAGTAGGGCCATTGGGGGATGCAAGCCCCCCAGCAATTGTGCCTTGTCAATTATCAAAAACCAATGGTGTGCTTTGACAACTGCAGCGCCTTGTCAGTGTGCTGTGAGATGTAAAGGGTCAAAAACTGCTGTTCTAGTGTGACCAAGAAACAGAAGCCAGTATCTCTGCTCCAGAATTAAGGTGACTTGATTCTTCATGGCTGGGATCACTGGGGAAGGGAGCAGATTTAGCTGCTACCCTCCTTGATGTCCTGAAGTGCAGCCTTTTACTTTCTCCTGTATTTGAATGGTTGCCTTTCAGTACGGTAAGCTGGGAAATAATACTCTCCACTTGAAGTTCCTATTGTAAAGAGGACAAGGCTGGCCTCCCCCAGCACTGAGTGGTTGATCTTTCAATGACAGGTATGCTTCAGGGGCCCTTGCAGTATACAAGCCCTTCTCACACATGCCCAGACACATGCACACACTGCCATGTCCTGTTTTCTTCATTATAGAATATTCCATATTCTATTATTGGATTTAGCTACATATTCTTACAGGTGCACGTATTGAGAAACTCTGATGGGCGGTCAAATGTTCACACAGTGGCATGTTTCAGTTTGCCAACATGTCAGGAGTGCAACATTCCTACCTCAACAAGTGAATCCATATTGTTCTTCAGTATATAATTTAAAAATGTATACTTTCTTTAATACATAAAAAAAATAATTATGTGTTTAAAACAAAGAAAAAAAAATTCAAGTGCAAATAATTGTAGCCTCACAGATTGTAGCAAGGTAACAATAGTCCTTGAATGCTGAATTCCTTGGAGCATTCAGAGCCCAATCCTATACATGTCTACTCAGAAGCAAGTCCCATTATAATTCCGCCTTGGGTGCTCTTTCGGGGAGAAAGGCAGAATATAAATCCAATAAATAAATAATAAATAAATAATAAATAAATAATAATCGATGGGACTTGCTCCCAGCTAAGTGTGGATAGGATTGCAGTCCAGGGCCCAATCCCAAACAGTGTGCTCTGGCTTATCTCCAGTGCGCACTGTTGCAAATGTGCCTTAAGGCATGTCTTCAGCCCTCAGCGCCAGTCCAGCACTGGTGCTAGCTCAGTATTGTCTGGGTTAGCACCAGTGAACTATTCCTGCTCTGCCGCTCCACAGTCTCCTGAACTGCCGGGTGGGGGAGAGGTAGGTGGGGGCGTGTGGGAGTCAGGGAGGAGGTGTTCTGGGATGGGGGGAGGAGGGCAGAGGATGGTAGGAGGAAGGCTGAGGGAAGGAGCAGGATGGGAGGGAGCAGAACTCCACTCCTCCACATCCAGAGCCTCCGTGTCATGGAGGGCCCTACGTGGAGGATCTCAATTCTGCGTCAGCCCAAGGGTTGCCACAGAATCAAGTAGCCCCATTGCAGGGCTAATTGCTTTACCTGGGGGAAGGGGACAAAAGTGCCCTTCCCCCAAGGAGCCACCAGGAGCTGCCCTGTTGTGCACAGGATGCTGCAGCAGCTGTTTTGGTGCTGCAGCTGTTCCAGAGCAACAAGCAGCTCAGGATTGGGCTTCCTGTCAACCTGTTCCAAGACACAAATTGATTCAGGTAAAGGCACAGCTGTGGAACCATTTGCTCTGCTGAATATTTCCTCTTTGGTTAGCCGCAAAAGATGAAATACTACAAAATCATGTCACAGAAAGCATCCTGGGGTATTTCTAGCCAACCATGCTTACAGAACTCAAAAGCAAACCCCAGCTCATCCTGCTGGAACTGTTAACAAACCCCATCTCTCAAACTAACGCTTTCACAGACATTTCATTGGGACAAAAGCATGGTTTTCTCCCACCTCAGCAGAGCTACTCAAGCCAAGGACATTCATCGGACTGAAGGCACTTGAACTAGAATGTATCTCCCTCGGGATTCTCTGACAAGCATCTCTGTTTAGAGGATTGTTGAATGGACTGACTAGTATAATGGTTCAGCAGTCTCTCTCATTCAAAAAGCAACTGCATATGCTGTATATTACGAATTTTTAAAAAAACCTATGGAATATTTCTAGTGTCTTTCATAGTACTCATGGGGTTCTCAGAGATTTATATTGTTTTGGGGAGAGAATAAAAAAAACACAAAACTTTAGACTATCGTACCACAGTGGTTCCCAAACTGTCCAGGAGAGTTTGGGCTGCAGTATGTAGGAAGGAAGGGGGAAGCACTGGTGCTCCTGCAGTTGTGATGAAAACGTGGAAGTGGAATGTGCAAACATTTTTCAACAGTTCTAGGGGGTGGGGAGGCTTGCCAAGGACCCTGCTGAATTCCCCCACCCTTTGGAGGGTATCTGTGAACATTGTTGGTTGGCAACCTTCAGTCTCGAAAGACTATGGTATAAGCCTACAGCACCCAGTATTCCCAGGCGGTCTCCCATCCAAGTACTAACCAGGCATGACCCTGCTTAGCTTATCCCCGAAGTCCCCAGCAATGATGCGATTGTAGGAGAGCCCATGCTGCTGTTAAGGTTGCCCCAACCCTTAAAGGTGCAGGGTCAGAGCTTCTCAGGCTGGTGTGCAACAATGCCCCAGTTTGAGAAGTTCTGTCTTACCACATTGAGATAGTTTATATGATACTGTCTGACCAGCCCCCGTGAAGCTGCACATCCTGTCCCTCTCCTGGCAAGTGGGGACCCCACCATCTAATAACATCCAAACCACCTCCCCACATAATATCAATTGTACAGTCCTGTACAACGTCCTGGAACGTGTTGGAATCCCTAGCATGTATGCACTGCTGAAACAGAGACGCCTGCGTTGGCTCGGTCATGTTGTGAGAATGGATGATGGCCAGATCCCAAAGAATCTCCTCTATGGAGAACTCGTGCAAGGAAAGCACCCTACAGGTAGACCACAGCTGCGATACAAGGACATCTGCAAGAGGGATCTGAAGGCCTTAGGAATGGACCTCAACAAGTGGGAAACCCTGGCCTCTGAGCGGCCCGCTTGGAGGCAGGCTGTGCAGCATGGCCTTTCCCAGTTTGAAGAGACACTTGGCCAACAGTCTGAGGCAAAGAGGCAAAGAAGGAAGGCCCATAGCCAGGGAGACAGACCAGGGACAGACTGCTCCCGGTGTGGAAGGGATTGTCACTCCCAAATCGGCCTTTTCAGCCACACTAGACGCTGTTCCAGAACCACCTTTCAGAGTGCGATACCATAGTCTTTCGAGACTGAAGGTTGCCAACACAAAGTTGGCTCTCCATATGCACATTTATTTGTGCAGTGCTTAGGTAAACTCTTCACAGAAATTAAGGAGCCACATCATTATTTGCTTGTACACCCCTGAGAAGATATAGGAGTGAAGGGGGAAGGGAAGACAGAAAGGGAGATAAGGTTATGCAAAAGGGAAAGCAAGGGAAGTTGATGAAGTTTTCCTGTTTCTTACTAGAAAAAAAATTGAAAAAGAAATTAAAGAAAGAAAAATAGAAATGCAAAGTCTCAGAGAGTAAGCAAACAGATCAGAACAACCACAATAGAAATCAAAGGTGTGCTATGAATGAAATGTTCTGGGGAGGGGGTCATTAGCTCTGCAGAGGACACTTGTTTTACATGCAGAAGGCTTCAAGATCAATTCTTGGCATCTCTTGGTAGTGCTGGGACAGACCTCTCAGAAACCCTGTGGAGATCTGCCAGTCACCATAGATAACACTAAGCTAGACCATGCAACTTCATCTACTCATGTAACCTCAGCATCCCCTGAATAGGAGTAACCTTGTTGCAAGCATGCTCTAAGAGTCATGCTAGGCAACTGTAGGAAACCTTACCAATAAGCAGCACCTGTGTATCCTAAACAAGTATAGCAATTAAGGTTTAACAGCCAACATATGAGGAAAGATCATTCTAGGACTAGAAAAAAGGGAAATTAAGGAGAAAATGCCTCCCTTTCAAAAAACCAACAAATCCCCAAATCCAGTACAAAAGGTAGCAGCAAAGGATAGTAGTATATGAATGTAAAGCTCTACTGCTGTCTGTCCTTTAGTTGTTTAAAGCAAAAACTATCCTTGTAGTTTCTGTCTGTCTGAATGCCTATCCCATCAAAGGCTGTGTAAGCATCACTGAGAGCTGACCAAGCTTATACTCAATCCTTAAAGGCCCCAGATGCAGCCCTGAGAGGAACTGGATTGGCTAGTTCTATTTTAGATAAAGGATACAGGTGGGAGGGGAGAGCAACTTCAGAGAAGCTGAGTCTAAAATAAAAACTCTGGTTTTGACTGGACTTTTTTCTTCACTTTTAGCAATCTCCCCCAGCCTACTCCTTCTTTCACAGTAACAATTTAGAAAGTGAACTCTTTCCTACTATGGAGATGAAATTTGCTGTCTCCTTCTCCACATTTGCATATCAGGCTGCTTTTTTAGATTTAAGAGCAGGGCTTGTAGGGGAAAAAATAGTAACCATTTGTGCAAGAGGCTCTGGCCCTAGTGATCATTCTTATGCTTTATGTAAGTTATCCTCCAAAGCAAGCCTTTGTCCACATGCAACCATCAAATGGTTATGATTATATAGGCCTGGCCATCAGAGCTAAATGGAACCTCCTAGTCAATATACCTCTGAGTACCAAGTGCTGGGGACAAAGAGCAGGGCAAAAGATGTTGCTTTGCTGCTGACCAACTTTCCAGTGACATTTTGCCAGCCACCATTTGAAAAAAGGATGCTGTATTGGAATTGTGGAAGATATTGCGAGGAGATAGGATGTGGTGTCTGAAGTAGCCCTTAGTTCTCATGCAGCCATTTTCCACCACTGTGCTGTGGCACACTGGTGTGCTGTGGGTGGTCTGCAGGTGTGCCGCAGGAGTTTGGGGAAAGATCATTTGTTAGTAGGGCCACTGGGGAATGCGAGCCCCTGTTGTCACAATATGATGTGCCTTGTCAATGGTCCAAAAACTGATGGTGTGCTTTGACAACTTTAGTGCCTTGTCAGAGTGCCATGAGATGAAAAAGTTTGAAAATCACTGTTCTAGTGAATCTGGGGAACATGGGGTTAAAGCCTGGTCTTTCAGTAATGGGTGTGCTGTGCAGCTGCAGCCACTAGAGGCAGGCAGGTCATTACAGGGATAAAAGTAGCACCTGGAGCAGTGAGAGTTTGTGGGTTGTAGTGAGAGTGGAGACCTGCTAGCTTATTGGACTGATTTTCCAGCTAACTGGCTAATTAACTTATTGACTGACTCACAAACCAGCTAACAAATTAAGAAACTGGCACACTGACTGGTGGATGGACAATGAAGTAGCACACTGACTAATGAATTAACTAATGGACTAATCACACAGAGACTTCTGTGTGGTGGAGAAGTGAGGTGGCACTGCTGTACCTAGAATATCAATTTTCAACCACTGTGCCATGGCACACTGGTGTGCCGCGAGTGGTCCTCAGGTGTGCCACAGGAATTTGGGGGTAGGTCATTTATTAATAGGGCCAATGGGAGATGTGAGCCCCCACTGGCAGCATGGTGTGCCTTGTCAATTGTCAAAAACCTGGTGGTGTGCCTTGACTGACCATTTAGTGCCTTGTCAGTGTGCCGTGAGATGGAAAAAGTTGAAAATCACTGACCTAGAAGAATTTCTGCTTGAAAAAGTGGGAGGAGGGACCTGTTAGCACTACAGGCAAGCCACCTATTAGTCACCTTCCCATTGGTGCTGGGGTTCAGCAGTAGGTTTTTATGCTGCTAGAGCTAGCTGGTGGGGGGGGGGAGCCTAACTAGCTTGAAGTGGGCATAAGTTCTTTAGGCCAAGTTTAGAACAGGAATCTGGCAAAACAGATGCTACAAGCATCAAAGCCTGCAGGGTGCTTTTGTGTTCTTATGATGCATGCAGAAGACACAGGCTACAGTTCTAGCCATACTTTCCTGGGAGTAAGCCCCATTGACTATAATGGGACTTTTGAGTAGACAATGCATAGGATTGGGTTCTCAATCCAGTCAAAATAAAGTACTTCTAAGACTCATTGGTTCAATGTGAACCATGTGTCCAACTGTCCCATTGAAACCAATTATTATTGGCCTGATTCATCTTTAACAGAAAAGAGGACAATTTTATTCTTAAGTAGCCTTGAATATTTACTCCACTCTAAACAGGCTATATGTCAGCTGTTGCCAAAGTGTCACCAAGGTTGCCAGCTTTTTACTGGCTCTGTTCCTCTGCCTAACATCAAAATACATTTTGTCTGATCTGGCCAATAAGTGTTAAGGTTAGCAGATATGAACTGAGCTTTTAAGTTATAGCTCCAATAAAACAAGTTATTGGAAATACCACTAAACAATAAAGATATGTGGCTGTTTTTTATAATCTGTTTGAAAGCAGGTCTTAGTAACGGCACCCAGTGCTGACAGATTCATTGCCATTAAGTCTTTCAACCGAGTATGTCCTTGCAGAGTTGCCCCTGCAATAGCCTCTTTACTTTCGACAGAGCAATTCTGTAAATAAATACAGAAATTATCCCCTTTGCCAGGAACTCAAAGGTTAGAAATTAAGCACACAGTGAGGTTAGAAGCAATCATTTTAGAACAATGGGATCCACTGTAAATAGTGGTGAGTTGTTTGGGGGGTGGCAAAACAAATCTCTTTGTATTATTGGACTCATAAAACTTTGCTATGCTAAATTCAGCCATTGTCAAGGCCGTGAGGCACTAACAAAGACTTGACATTTCATTTTATATGTCTGGATATGTTGGTGATACTGAAACAGGTATGGATGCTTGCATTCCTTTGCCGCTTTGCAACATGGACACTAAATGTGCAACTTTAAAGCTCTCAAAGCGGTGGTGATTCATAAGGTAGCCATTGCATTTCCCACCCCTTCCTTCCCTGGTGCTGTAATCATCAAGCATAGCAGTAAGTAGGTATTCAGATACAGTGGTGTTGCTGGGTGGGGTAGCTTGTGTGGATTGTCCCAGGTGCCCCACACTGGAGTGGGGTGGAAGGGTGATGGGTGTGTTGCCTGAGCCCCCACCAAAAAGAGTTCCATGCTGTGTTTGGGAGTAGATAGGCCCTCCTGCCTGCTCTTACTTCTGAACAGCTGCAAATCACGCCCCCTGGAAGCAATTGGTGGTGGCGCTATGACGTGACAATATCATCATGTCACTGCTGAACTATTTCTGGGTGCCTTACCAGGCACCTGTGCACCAGACACTGGTGGACCTGGGCCCACCACTGCTCGCATCACCCGCTGCTTGGCATAGGGTGTCATGCATCAGGAGGTGCCACCCACCCTGGGGGGAATACTCCGGCAATGCCACTGTTCAGGTGTGCTGCACAGCAAATGGGAGATGCAACAGATAACTGGACGAAGCAGAAAAAGTTGGTAGGAGCAGAGCTGCCTCACTGACTTATCCCATATCGATGGAATATATTCCAAGTGTCCATAGGGAATACAAGCTTGAGTATTTATTTCATCATGTACACACTGTATTTGCTGTATCTCCCTTCCACACCAGAAAAAAAGCTTACTTTGCTAAATTTCTGCAATGCTCGGTGACTGTGAAAGGCACAGGAGCAAAGCCAGTTAATTTTATTTTATTTTTAAAGAAAATGGGCAAATCCAAGCACAACACTGTTCACATCTGGAAACCTTGGATATGTCTATTCTCAATCCCATGAATCAATGTCTCAATACTGGGGAAGCCTAGTAATGTTTCAAGTGAGTCTGGATGCTGTTCACATTGCTGAGATGGTCCTTAAATCTTTTTAAATAGAGAAGGGAGATTGATGTTTGTGCTTTCATAGTTTATTGTAAGACTGGGACATGATGATAAAATGCAGCAGGCTGTACTTTCAGCCTCTCTTATATCCCTGTCACAGTGGCTCAGATCCAAACTCAGTGCTCCCATCTTAGAGACGCCATCTGTGAATCAAAGGAGAGTTGCACTCATGTAAGGACCTGCTCCATGAACACCATTGATTGGCAACCTTCAGTCTCGAAAGACTATGGTATAAGCCTACAGCACCCAGTATTCCCAGGCGGTCTCCCATTCAAGTACTAACCAGGCCTGACCCTGCTTAGCTTCTGAGATCAGACCAGATCCAGCATGTGCAAGGTAACATCACTCCATTAATTTAAAAAAGCCTCCATTAGCAGAACATTGCATTTTCATTAAAGGCAGTAGCTCCAAAAGGTTGGACTTCCTGTACAGCACAGCCCTAAGGATTTTTATGCAGAATGTGTTCCACTGAAATCAATGGGACTAACTTGGTGGTAGCTTGATAGCTTTCCTTTCTTCATTTATTTCTTATGGGCATTTATGTCCTGCCTTTCCATTATTAAAATACTGTCCAAGGCAGCTTACAAAACACAATAAAAACCAAACACAGTAGCATCAGAATAATTAAAAACAAAAGGAAATAGCAGCTAATTAAAAAGTAAAAACCAAAGGCACAAATAAAATGATAAAATGCAAAACATTAAAAAAAAGGGAAGCAGCAAGAATAAAACTTCTGTCATGGATTAGGCCTGAGAACCTATCAACACAGCAGCATTTTGATGGCATTGCTAAAGGGCAGCAGGGAATGAGCAAGATGGGCCTCCCTGGAAAAGGAGTTCTGAAGCACCAAGGTGCCAGCTTCTAGCACTAGGGCAACTCCACACTTGCAGGCTTGTCATTTGATTGGTTGGCAACCTTCAGTCTCGAAAGACTATGATATAAGCCTACAGTACCCGCTATTCCCAGGCGGTCTCCCATCCAAGTACTAACCAGGCCTGACCCTGCTTAGCTTCCAAGATTAGACAAGATCAGGCATGTGCAGGGTAAGTGATGACTTGCAAGTAAATGGGCCATCACAGCTGAGATATCACAGATCTCAAAAAAATGGCTCACTCCTGTCCATCCACCAACACACGGAGCCCTTTGCAGCAGTGGAAAGCACTGTTTCCACAACATTGGAAAGCCATGTGCTTTCTAATGTTGCAAAGGACTGGATGGATAGGAGGCAATAAGAAGAGCTGTTGTGTGAGGTGGCAGAGCTCCAGGACTGTTGGCAAAGCTGTCTGCAGCTGCCGGAACAAGTAGGTAGTGGTGGGACGGAGATAATACATGGTGAGGGATGGGTAGATCAGGTTGAGTAAGGGGGCAGATTTGGCCACAGTGGTAGCCACAAAATCATAACCCCCTTCTTAGACCTGATTCTGCAGTGCTGGTCCCCTTATCCTCTCCATTTCTGCAACTGATATTCTGAGACATACTGCACAGCCATCACAAATAGTAGCCTTTGATGGATCTGCCCTCTCTTGCACTTGTCTAATCTCAAGGCATCCAAGCTTGTGGCCATCACCACATCTCATGGCAGATAAATCATGCGCTGTGTGAAGGAGGACTTCTTGCTGTCCCTCCTGAATCTCTTGCTGATTGATGTCATTGAATGGCCTTGGTTCTAGTATTGTGAGTGAGGTACAACTTCTTTCCGCCTGGACCTAAACTAAAAAACAACAAACATAACCATTCCTTTAAGGAAAGTGCTCTAGGCTCTTCACTGTTTTGGTGGTCCCTTCTTTATATTTTGCAGTTGACAGACAACAGTCAAATTCTACTGACTGGCCCCTTTCTGGAGCCCTGATATGGCAAATGAAATAGTTTTCCCCTCCCTTTCTCCTCCTACATAGGGTTTAAAGATAGAAGACTTATTTCCCCAAGATGTATGCTCCTTCATGTCACCTGAGCTTTAGATTTGGCTCAATGCTACCACTTCTCCTGGGGTGATAGAGGAAGAGAGAGAGAGAGAGAGAGAGAGAGAGAGAGAGAGAGAGAGAGAGAGAGAGAGTTTACAGATTATGTAGGACCATATTATTGATACATTGTGATCCAGACCATTGTGCTGAAGTGTTGTCTGGAAGAGAATGGTGCAGAAAGCTAAGCAGAGCTGTCCAGAGCAAAAAGGTGCTGAAACCTGAGGATAGCTGTCTGGAAAGGGTAAGGTCTCAAGCATCAGTTTCGATGTCCAGGCTAGGGGCCCAAATTAGAACACTGGGCAAGATGAGAAGGCATCATAAGAAGAGCCATGCTGGATGTACCCAGGACCTAGCTAGATAAGGTCCATAGATCCCACAGAGAGTTCTGAGTATGTTATGCAGGGTCCACTATTCAAGAGTCTGAAGACAGAGTACCTGTGCATGGCTTTGGGTAGCTTTTGTGCTCTTAGTCAGCCCACAGTGCCTCCATTTAGGGGTGCCATATCTGAACACAAAACAGGTGGCAATGTAGAAGGCATCTAGGAGAAAAAGAGACCCTGACTTTGAAAAGAAGGGATAATCATATGTCTACCAAGGATAGGAAAAAAAAAACTGAATCCTGATAGGTCAGGGCAGGAAAAAGGTGGGAGGGAAGATGCTGGGCAAATCGTTGATTGTTCATATGTGGGAATCTATGTGAACCTCCAAAGAGGAACTCAGAGGGCCAAACTACCATACATGTACTTTGTCCCTGTATGTTTGTGGGAGGGGATGCAGTCAGGATCAGGACCATGGTGTTTGAGGAGGGGACATTTTGTCATCCTCCTTCTGCAGCATTTGTGACAGAAATGCCCCCTGCAATTGACCCTAGGATGGATGTCTTCATTAGTGCCAAAGGGAACTTCCATATTTAGGCAAATGACAGCTTTGAAACCTTTTTAATCAAGATTGTGTTGTGAGCAAAAGGGTATTCTCATGTGACATGGTCAGAATCTTGGTCAGGTGCTCCCACAGCTACTATATATGTTTCTTAAAAAACAAACAAACAAAAAAACATATATGCAGAGCCAATTTTGTGGTTTACATAACTTGCATCTAAACAGTGCCTAGAAAGAGTTGCCTCCAAAACTTATCCAAAAATGAATTTCTACCAGTATTGGCTGCAGCCTACTTTTTTGTCTGATGTGAGACAAATTCATGGCAGGGAAGGCAGCCAACATTTCACTGGTCTCTGTGTTAACAAGAGCTTTTCCAACAGATATTCAGAGGTGATAAGGTTTATTCTCATGCTATGAAAAGTTTCACCAGCAGAGTTCTGCAAATTAAATTGCTGGAGAAAGTCAGGTTGTTTTCCCAGTCAGTTGGGAACCCTGACAGCCATGATAGCTAAAGGAAACTTTATTGTACATAGAAGCAAGGCTTTGAATACCAGAGTGTGAGAACAAACAACTGAGGGAGGCCATCACTTTCTCACTTGGCTTGTGAGCTTCCAGAGACGTCAGGCTGTTCAGTGTTCGATAGAGGCATTGCGGTGAACCAGGTGGTGCATGACCTCATCCAGCAAGGAAATACTTTCATTGACTAGAGAAGCAATAGATGGTCACTGCCTTAGGTTAAAGCCAATTTCTGCTCTGGAAATGCTGCAAAAACTATCAACACTGGGAGTGAACAAGTTTATTTGAGGGCTCAAAGCCAAAGAAAAAACCTGGCAACCCTTGGTTGAATTGGTATCCATTATAAGCACTCAAATGGACACCTTTTGCCACTTATTGCCAAGTTGATTGTTTTGTTTCATTTTTTCTCAGCTGAGCATGTTACACAAGATTTGAAGATCAGCTTTCATATCATGCTTTGTAATGTATCTTGCTGATATGTGCCAGAAAATGTCCACCATTCAGTAACAAGCACAGCAGGATGCAGACATGAAGGAAAATACCTCCAGCACACTGATAACGATAGCTTAAACACAGATAGCTTCCTGCTCAAAATGTGTCATCTCCTGTTGACTCAGAATGTAATGTACGAAATTTGATAGATAAAGTGGTAAGAAAATACCCTTGTAAAATTTCTCACTTTCAAAGCTGTTTCAGAAAGGGGAAAAAGTGATACTAGTAGACCTTATAGGGTTTCATTTTTAATACAGGCACCCTGGCACCAGTGGAGGATGTGCTCTTGCCCCCTGCAGATATCATAAACTGTGGGAAGCCCTGTTTTTGTGGTTTCCCCACCCCCATAACCATTACCTTCGTTTATCTTCATTAAATTGTGCAAAGCAATATTGTGTGTTTCTTTAACCAAACAATATAACAGAAAGCTTATAGCATTGGTTCTTAAACTGGGGCATTGCAACACCCCAGCCTGAAGACCATAGCCTCTGCCCCTTAAGGGTTGGGGGAAGGGGGAAGGCAGCAACATGATGTACCAATGGGGCATCTGCTGCATCCTGCAGTTGGGTGGCAGTCTCAGAGGTCTCCTCAAGGTAAGGGAATGTTTGATCCTTTACCTTGGAGCTGCACTGCCCTTACCTCAGTGCTGGTAAGTTGGTTAGGATTGTGTCCTGAGTGCAATTTAACAGGAAGCAAGAAGTTAACCTTCACTTTTAGTCTCCTTTCTAGTCTGTAGGCTGCTTGCCTTGCTAGAGCAAGAGGGCACAGAACTGGGCAGGGGAAGGGAGGTCATCCAGAGAGAAGATCAGTCCCAGGAGGAGGGCAAGGATTGTGGCAGTCTCTGCCGCTGAATCTTGTGCACCCTCTCAGGCTGGATAACTGGCACAGCTCTGAGGAGACTCATTTGGGCCATAGCACATCTTTACTTGGGGTAAGGGAAACATTGGTGCCTGCCCCGGCCCCATAGGATGCAGTGGCAGCCATTTCAGTGCTGTTGCTCCTCTGAGCGCCAGGGAAAGTTTAGGATTGGGCTGTAAGTCTCCTTATTCTGAGAAGCTTACTTCCCGGCAAGTGCATATAGGATACTAGCCTTTGAAAAACTCTTTTTCTACTTGGATAAAAACAGCACACCAAATTCTAAATAGGGCGATACAATGATTGAACGAATTATATCTGCATTTTTTTTTAAAAAAATCTTTCATTCACAGGCATTTTAGGTAGATCTTATGTCAAGAATTATGTAGGAAAACTGAAAACTTGTCCATTCCATCTCAGACAAGAATAGATATGTGCCCATGACATGTGCTCAGACAAGAATAGACATGATGGAACAATACTTGTAGGTGTCTGTATGCAGGAGAGTGTGCCTTGGAAACCTGGCAAATATTATAGCATCTGGTTATCCATTTGCTTGTTATGAACCCCATCAAGAAGGAAATGCTTGTTGTTAGGTCTCACTAGATTCAGTCGAAATCAAAACTGCTGTTTGTTTGATCTAGTACGGTAGATAGGTCTTTGGGGATTGATTAAAGTCAGAGGTATGTAGTGCTACATTTCTAGCATGTATTTCATCATCAAAGGATTCTCATTTGGCTCTTTGAATAAAATATGAAGATCACAGCTAAAGCTCCTGTGTCACTGCAAAAATCCTTCAAACCAATATTGATTAAAATGGAAGGCAGAAGGGAGCAAATGAAGGCAGCTTTGTATTAACATGTGCAAATAAATCTGATAGTGTAGATATCTTTCGATTCTTTAGAAGATTTAGTTTCCTTATTTAAACTGAAAACACAAATCTAAGTTCATGATGTCTGAGGGCAAAATGAGATTATGTTTTCATAAAACCTAGGAAGTGGAGGCAAACTCTATTGTACTACTGTATTTGCAGTCAAACAAAGCCATTCATACCTGCGTGAGAGAGACGACATGGTTTGTAATAAGAAAAATGTGGATAGCTATCATGACCGCAGTGGCCTAAGTCTGTGGGAACCATTTTCCAAAATGGCTGCCAGTCATCCTTTCATGGTGCCTGCTTCATGAACCACCTACATTATCTTTTGGCTTTGTTACATCCCCAAACTGATAATTTGACATCAATTTTGTGGCAGGTATGGGTCATATAAATTGCAGCCATAACTGGCCTTTCTATGAAAATCCATTACAAATAACTGTTTGCAGTACCAACACCAGATTGCTGCAAGACAAAACCCTACACTTGGGACCCACAGTGATGGCAATGGAATGTTGTGCCTACAACATTTCCCACTGGTGAATAAGGGAAGTCTTCAGTGGCTGACTGGAACTGGAAGTTTGGGGTGAATTGGCCCAGCTGAGTGAACCTTTTCCCAGTGTCTGATCTGGTCAGATTTACTGCAAACTGGCTTCCATGATATGGCATGTCTAGGAATGCCTGATCAAATTGCTGAAATCTGTTCCTGCAGCAAGTACACACATATATATTCCCAAAATAAAATATTTAAATGTGGATCATCCAGTAGGCTGCAAAATAATAGAGCGAGACTATGTAATGATTTAATTATGTTCTCCATCTGGGTTAAGGTATTTTCACAGAGAATCTTTCTGCCATTAAAGGACTGGAAGGGCAGTATATTACCATTCAGGTAGTAATCCTACACCATGAGCACGATTGACATTTCAATGATGAAACAATGACTCAGCATCACCTTATCCACTTTGTCTATCGGAGCACTTAGAGGAACTTGAGACACAACAAAATTGTTCAACCAGTTTATATATTCTTGGAGCAGAAACATACCTTAAAATGTAACTTGGCCTCATTATTAAACAGGTCCAGTGATCTCTCATGACCCCTGCAGCTATTTAATATTAATATTATTTTATTATTAATTGATATGGTGCCAACAATATGGATAGCACAATTAACAGCCCAGTCCTAACCAGCGCTAAGCACAGTGGGGCCCTGCAGCCCACATTGTATCCTACTCTGGCTAGGAGCAGGCTGGAGGTCTCCTAAGGAGAGGGGAATATTTATCTCCTTACTCCAGGTAAAGTCCCAGCCTGCACAATGGAGCAAAATCACTGGTGCAAGTTCAAGCAGCCCCATGACAGGCTTTCAGGCCCAGGAGAGGAAATATGATTTGGCATACACCAGCTCTGGCAATCCCACCTCCTGGTCTGGATCCATCCCCTCTCTATCCCACATTGGCTGTCCCTGTTCTACCAGCCCTTTAGGCTTGCAGGTGTCCCACAGCACTGCCTGCATGTAATTCCACAACGAGAATCCTGTGTTCCCTTGATTTTTCCCCATATGCATGGAGTTTAGCAAGGACAGCTTCCCCTTATCATCCTCGTCATCCTCAGTGTCTGAGAAGAGCCAAGAGGCAAGGGCAGCAGCTGGGAAGGGCAGTTTGAGAGGGGCCCCCCAGGTGCTGCTGCTCCAGCTTGATGATGTACTTGACCAAGAAACTGGGTTAAGTGACGCCCATGTGGGAGGAGGAGGAGCCAACAGTGGACGAACAGGCATGTCCCCAGGAGCTCCTGGGAGTCAGTTTGTTTCCCCCCAAATACTGCAGGTCTGAAGAGGACCTGAAGATCTTTGTTAGGAGAGACAAGATCTTCATCGGTGCAGGTATCTGGGAAACTGAAAACCCGACCCTGGGGGGGGGTGCTTTCTTCTCAGAGGAATCTAACCATTTGTGACAGTATTGGGGGAGGTGCAGTGATCTGCAATCAAGCTGCTGGCTCCATGCTGAGATGCCTTATGGAGGGGAAAGAAAGCTTGAAGTGTAAAGTTTAAGCTGGAAATTTAAGATATGCAAGTGTTAATATTGTCCCCGGCTCTGATTGACTGATTTGGCTAAAAGCCCTGGATATATTGGAGGTGTTAACGGAGACATTTTAAGGAGGTTGAAAGTGCTCTTTTTCTCTGTCGTGGAATAAATTGGTGATGGATTATAATTACAACTATAACTTGGGTGTGAACTAAAATCCAGAATTATTCTTGGACATAATTGGATATAAATATAATTCTCATTAGATTTGCAAGAGCTTTGTTTTTTCTGCACCAGAGATGGTGAGACTGTTTTCTTTCGTTTTGTTTTTCTCTCCGTTAACCGCACTGGACTGTTATCTGCAAGAGGTATGTAAGGAATGCGGATAGCAGAGTAGTAATGACATGGTGGAAGTGAGGAGAATAATATGTTGTGGGCATATTGTGGACATCTAGTGTCCACAATAATGTCCACAATAATATGTTGTGGACATATTGTGGACATCTAGTGGACTAGAGAGAAATTGCAAAATGGACTCTGTTCCAGAAATGTGGATACAGAAAATCGTGATTAATACGGAGAGATTGCTTGTTATGGAGCGACAACAGCTGAATTGGTCCTCGCAGATTCAAGCCAGTCTGGAGACTCTTTCCCAACAGATAGATGTATGTAAGGAACAATTGGAAGATGTGAAGAAACAAGCAGAAGATAAACAAGGGAGTGAAAAAGCGGACAAGGAGGAAAATCAACAGGCTGATCAACAGGATGAAGAAGAGGCACTGATGGAGATCAAGAAAGATAAGATGGACAGAGTATCAGGAGTGCACAAATCACAAAATTTGTTGGAACAAGAAGGAGAAAATATATCCCAGTTAACTGGAAGAATGAACACACCCTATATAAGAGAGTATGGATTTATCAGATTCTGTTATAGAGATAAATTATTAAAGCTATTACAGGAGAAAAAATGGAAAGAAAGAAAAAGAACCCTGATGGGTAGTCTGGTATGTGGTATTTAGCACTCCTAAATGTATGCTATGTTTGTATGTTTGTGTGTGCTAATAAAATAAATAAATAAAAAAGTGGCGCCCATGTGAATGCGCCACCTTTGCTTGCAGCCTCTGTGCTAACCAACTGCTGTTTCTGGACTCTGAGCCACCTCTGTGGCTGGGGTGAGTGCATCATGGAAAGGTGGGCCATTTAGTTATTTGATTTTTCTCTGTAAACCGCTTTGTGAACATTTAGTTGAAAAGCAGTACATAAATACTGTTGTTGTTGTTGTTGTTGTTGTTGTTGTTGTTGGGCCTGGGTTGGGGCTGGGACTGTGCCCCCATTGGAAGCTGGGGGAGCTTGAGCCACCCCCCTCCCCCAAGTTGGAGAGAGAGAGAGACCCTGCCTGAAAGAGAAACCTGCAGGCATGAATGGAGAGGCAGAATGAAGCGGCCAAGTCAGCACAACCAGTCCATGTTGGATCAGAGGGCCCCTGCAGTTGTCTGGATGCACAGGGCACCCTCGAGGCGCAAGTTGGTCTTGGTGTCTGTGAACCGGAGCAGGCTGAATGAGGGGTGCTGCACTGGGGGGAACCCCCTTTCAGGTCAGTCTCTCTCTCTTTTCCATGGTTGCCAGCACTGCCACTCCCTTCCTGTGGCTCCAAAGAGCTCCATTGTATCCCTCAGGGATTTGCCCAAATTTGCAACTTGGGTGTTTCTTATTGAAACTCCAGAAGAATCAAAAGAAAGATGGGAAAGGGGATGGAAAGAAAGGTAACCCAATGTAGAAAAGGGCTATTTTATATTTACTATTACTACTTTTTTTTTTTCTTTTGAAATTTTGTGCCTTTAAGGCAACCACCCCTGTGCACCCCCCCACACTATGCCACTGGCCTAAGTACGGGGTTTTATTATGGGAGGCCCCAAATCATATTTGAACTGTGAATCTCACTCAGGCTCAATTCATATATTACCTCAGCTGAATGGGAGCTGCTTTCCTATGGCCTGTTTCAGACTGTTTGAACCAGTAACATCTATATGGGCCAACCATGTAGGCAGAGTGCATTATGTGACTTCTGACACCAGTATCGCTCTCCCTGGAGAAGTGGGCCACAGCCATGTGAAAAACCACATTAGCACTGGCCTTGCCCCCAGTGTGCCTCCCATAAAGGAGCTACCAAAATGACAGGACAGCTGGCCCATTGGCCCAGGGACATGGGAGAAACAGCCCCTAGTTAATTGCCTCAGTGCCACCTCGGAAGCTAAGCAGGGTCAGACCTGGTTAGTACTTGGATGGGAGACCACCTGGGAATACCGGGTGCTGTAGGCTTATACCATAGTCTTTTGAGACTGAAGGTTGCCAAACATGGGAGAATGATTCCCATGTCACTGCAGCAACATATGAACTGGACCTGGCTCATCCTTGAGTAAATCACAATCTTCCTGTACAAATGCATCTTCCTCACAAGTCAAAGAGCCACGCTGGACATTGGTGAGCTTCTGTGACTTTATTTATTTTTTGACAGATTGAACAGTTTCAGGTGCTTTCCAACAAGTAATTCTTATTAATGACATACGTGAATACAAAAATCACACGAGTGAACACATGCGTGCTGTGTTTGGGCAAATCTTTAACACCTGAAACCATTCAGAGGCCATAAGTTAGAAACGCATAATGATCTGAGACAATATCTCTACAAGCTATCTACCTGGGGTACCTTTTAGAAAAGTGCTCCGTCATTTACTTCAGCACAGCACTAACCACCCATTATATGATAACATTCTTATTTCTTAAAAATCATTTTCCACTGGGCAAAATAAGCCCCCTTTCTTCAACAAGAGAGCTGTTCTCCTGGATATTAAAAGTATGCAGAAAGGCATAAATCAGAGCTATTCAAACTGAGATATTAAGATGCCCTGCGCAAGCATCTGCAGGGCTCCCCAACGTTCCAAAAGTGAAAGTGGAGCAGTCGCGCTCCACTTCGGCAAAACCAGAAGTGGAGCGCGATCGCTCGGCTTTCACTCTTAGAAGACTGGAGAGCCCTGCAGATGTTCGCGCAGGTCTCTCTGCACCCCCGACAGGCTGCTGCAGGGACAGGTGAATGCATCCCAGTCCCTGCAGCCCCCCCCCTTAGCAATGTGATCCTGGGGATCACATTGCTGCCTTTCCTCTGCCCTGCTGCCTCCTTCCCCTCCCCTGCAAGGACTTACTGAGGTCTTCAAACTCCCTGAGAGTTTGAAAACCGTAGGCATAAACCATTGTTCTTTCTCCCAGCAAGGTGGTTTCCCCAGCAAGGTTGCAAGTATGCTACACTTACAAATAACTGAAGCAGGATTGGTGCTATAGCCAGCGATGCAGTCATCTCACTTCTTGTACATCGGATACGCTATCTGTCTTTAAAAACATTTTTAAGTAGTGTATATACACATATATACATTCATCCTTCAAATGTATGGGCATTTAAAAACATTTGTAAAATGACCCCAGGACTGAGGCATGGGGTGTGTTTCTGCTGGTACAGGCACTAGCCAATAGGCCCCACCGAATGTAGCTTAACTCTTGTTGAACCATCCTGAAAACGTGCAGCCCCAAGTATACCACAGGGCAGACAAATGTACATTTGTTTCAAGGGCAGCAGTAGTACTATCAAATTGCCTCCACTATTCTTACAATAGCACATTGGCTTTAGAAATATCATGGCTGTATACAGCCAAAGACAGCTTTTATGAAACTTTGCCCAAATGTACCTTTGCACGTAATGAATTGCGTTTGGATTTCTGATGTATGTCATCGTGGAGCACACAAAAAAAGTGTTAGTATAATTTGTTGCTGTTGTTTAAAATCTGACCTGCTCTTTTCATTGCAAAATGTTTACCTCCTCCCCTTCAACAATGATCTCACGGCACATTTAATTTTCCCCTGCACGTATGCGACTATCAGACCCAAGCAAGTAAATAAAGTCATGGCTATTGTATCTCAACATGCTCCTTATTGCCATTTAAAAATGGCCCACGTTTAGCTGCAATGAGAGCGTGGATGTTTTTCTTGGTAATTCTGCTCCTCGGTTCAGTGCAGGGACAAGGTGAAAACACATGAGGTGTGATTAACGGCACGACCAATGGTCTATCGTTGCTTTCCTGATAAATGCACTGGCTGCTATGCCTTCCGTTGAGGGACTTGGGAAGAATATTTTTACACACGGAAAAGTTTAATCACACCTAAGGCGTGGAAAATGGCAATATCGTAAAAGCAATTGGAAACATAACTTTTTGAAATGGCCGTCCTCTTTTGGGCAACATGCTATTTTGCTTTCAGCCTTGACCTTCCTTTAACTGTATTTTTAAAACCTCCCCCTCCCCCGCCCTGCAAGGAAAAGAACAAAGCAGGGATGCAGAACCAGCATGATTAGCCCTAGACCAGTGCTTCCCATAGTGTGGGTCATGCCCCACTACTGGGTCATCATACCCAAGCACAGTGCGACATGGTCTGGGCTCCAAATAGGAGCTATTTCAGAAGCCCCATTACTTACCAGAGCCTCTGGAGGCCCCTCCCAGCCCGGCAGCCCACTCAACAATCCTTCCTTCCTTGTGCAGTCCCTTCAATATTCAAGGGACCACACAAGGAAGAAGTGAATGAGTGAAGTGACTCACTGCTGCCTGTTCAATTTTCTTGATGTGGGCAGCAGTGACCAACTTCCCTATCCCTCACTGCACTTCTCCCTTACATGGCCCCTTGGAGTTTAAAGGGGGAGTGCAAGGAAAGAGTGCTGGGAAGGGGTAGGAAAGCAAACAATCTTCTTCCTGCTTGCTTTTAGTGAGCCAGAAGAAAACTGATGTGGTTCTGACTGTGATGGGCTGGAGGGAGCTGCCCCAAAGGACACCCTGATCTGCAGCTCCCCAGTCACCTGCTGTTGAGCCACATCATTCACTTCATGGCTGGGCCAACCAATGACTGCATCTCACGTTACATCTAAGCAGCATGCATACAAAGATACCCTATAGCAGGGGTTCCCAAACTGTGAGCTGTGGTTCCCAGGGACCTGCAGAAACCAGCCAGGGGAGCTATGGTATCCTTGTGAAAAACCCTCCATCTCATGCAATGAATAAGATTGTAGCCCTGATGGGGAGCTGTGGCCAATGGTCCAGTAGGTCAAGGGAGCTACCAGTCAAAAATGTTTGGGAACCACTGCCCTATGGAATAGCTCTACTCCACCACCATGCTAGCAGTACTTCAAGCAGTGACAAAGCTGCTACCTGCAGAGGTGCTGCCAAAAAAAGAGGCAAAAATAAATACCTGCCACTGCTACCACATTGACTTTGTTATTTTGTGGGAGAGTAGACTTGGAGGTTGCATCTCAGGATTGGCTGTGATCATAAGCTTTGGCATGAAGCTCTGGTCCACCCCGGCTCCTGTTCCACCATGTTGTCACAGCAGGCACATGGATTGGGCAAAGATAGTTTAATCCTTGAATCTCTTGGAACAATAGCAATGAGTGGGGTGGGGGAATGATACTTAAAAATTCAAGAAAACTCACTTGTGAAAGAAAGAGGAAAAAGATGGGGAGTGCCTGGGAAATATGGAAGGAAAACATGTCTGACAGCTAAAGACAGGAGTTCTTTGTTGCTGGTTTGACGCTGGCTGTTTATGAAGACATAAACCCTAAGCAATGTTTTATGCGGATTAAACGGAAATGGTTGGTGACAGTAAAAAAGAAGCTGTGATTGTCACGCAAATATAAAAGAAAGTTTTATTTCATTAAGCTTTTATTTTAAAAGGCATTTGAACAATCCACATTTTAGTCATCCCATAAAAGCTTGACAGAAAATATTCTTTCCTTAACAATGCCTCTGCATCCATAATTAAATAACCAAAAAATGAATTTCCCAGCATCAAACATTCCTACCAGTCAGCTATTTTGGCTGCAAAATTGAGCACAATACTCTCCAATGAATATGCAATGTGGACAGGAACATTATTTTTAAAAGAATGCCTGAGCTAACTAAGGGGACCACATGGATAAAAAGGGCTATTCATGCATATTGCTTGCTAGATAGGGAGCCACAAGCATATACTGAATGTACAGAGAGAGAAATTTCCTACCCAGAGAGGAAATGCAAGTGTGGTAGGGATTGCATTGAGACTCTAATACATACCTTTTTCTACTGCCTGCTACATGATGCTTCACGCAAGAAATATCTAGGCCAGGGGTGCTCAACACGTCAATCCCGATCTACCAGTCGATCGCGAGGCAAAATGAGTCGATCGCAGAGCCCTTAGTCTACTCTAGTCTATAGACTAAGGGCTCTGCGATCAACTCATTTTGCCTTTAGCTGCTAAAGTGTTGGGCTTGACTTTGCAGGACAACCCTCACTAATCGATTGCGGAGCTCTAGCTAGACCTCTCCCAACCAGGCCACGTGGGAGCTGTGAGGTTGCTTGGGGGCAGCAGGCAGGCTGTGGATTTCTGCCCTTCGCATAACCAGCTCGGGCTCTTGCGATGGCTCAGCTTCAGGCACGCTTCTTCACCAATGACACGAGGTACGTGTGAGAAGGAGCCTGGCTGGGGCTGCAGTGCTAGCCACTTACATGGGAGTAAGCCCTGTTGGTTCTAATGGGGCTTTCTTCTGAGTAGACATGCCTAGGATGGGGCTCTGAGGCTGCAAGCTTGTCTACACTTTCCTGGGAGGAAGCCCCACTGGCTCTAACAGGGCTTACTTCTGAGTAGACATGCATAGGATGGGGCTCTGGCTTCGTGGAACTAAAACTGAGCCACATATTCAATTCAGTCCCAATGGAACTGAGAGGTTGTTTTGTACCATCACTTCACACTTCCCTGGAGGTGAATCCTTTGAACACAGATTTACTTCTGAGTAAACATGCAGAAAACTGTACTGTTAATAGCTTTCCCCCCCATAACCTTTTCTTTGTATCCCCCTGTGCATCTGTTTGCTAAATGCAGACACTTTATGCATCTGATAAAATGGACTTTGGAGCCCAATCCCATGCATGTCTACTCAGAAGTACATCTCATTACAATGGGACTTGCTCCCAGGAAAGTATTGATAGGATTGCAGCCCTACAACACAGTCCTATGCTTGTTCTACCCTGAATTAAATTCCATTATAGGCAGTGGTGCTTACTCCCAGGTAAATGTGCATAGGATCAATCCTATGCCTGTCTACTCAGAAGTAAGTCTCATTATAGTCAATGGTTCTTACACCCAGGTAACTGTAGTGGAGCTAAACAAGGGTTGGGCTTGACTTTGCAGGGAAGGCTCGGAGCAGAACTTCGGTTGTGCCTTGGAGAACCCGAGGAGCATCTCCAGAAGGGCTCGGGAGCAGCCCGGGACTGTCTGGAGGAGTTGCTTGGGGCCATTCAGAAGTGTCGCTGATGCAGGGTGGTGGCAGCCTCCAGCTGGGGAAGTTCAGCAGCAATTGAGAGATGCAGGTGCCCAAGGCTGCGGTCCTTTCCTCACTTACCCGGGAGTAAGCCCCATTGACTAGCATGGGACTTACTTCTGAGGAGACAGGCTTAGGCTTGGGCACACAAGCTGCAATCCTCTCCACACTTACCTGGGAGTAAGCCCCATTGACTAGCATGGCGCTTGCTTCTGAGGGGACATGCAAAAGATTGGGCTCTAAAGCAGGGGTGCTCAAACTTTCAACTTTAGGGATGCTGGACCTTTAACAAGTGTATAGAAGAGAGAATTTCAGCAGGTGCAACTTGTCATCCCACAGATGACAAGCTGCACCTGCTGAAATTCTCTCCTACACAATTTTAAAGGTCCAGGATCCCTAAAGTTGAAAGTTTGAGCACCCCTGCTCTAAAGCTCCTATCCAGCATCATGACATCATCAGCACACACACACTTTTAACTGCTTCCTGACAGAGAAGCAGTTGGAGCGCACTCAGCAACTGGCAGGGCAATTTCATCCAACCAGCTGCTGACAGGGCACATGTGCTGTGACTGCCCCCTGACGAGGAAGCAGTTGGAGCTCATGCACTGGCACCCCCCCTTAATGGTCCCCAGGGTGTGCGCCATGTTATGCCACAGAGACGGTATGCTTCTGGGCTGGCCTCCCGCCTGCCACTGAGTGTGATTGGCCTGAAATCAGGCGCCTGAAAGCAGTTGACAGTGACACAACCACCTACTTCCGGGTGCTGTGCTTTGTGTAGGCACAGTTGGTCCTGGGTTAGTTGCTGCTGCTGTCTCAGTGAGTAGGGGGTGTATGGGGGTGGCCCACTGGCCCACAACAATGCTCCCGCTTTGGGCCCCGCAGCTCCCTGGCAGTTGCGCAGCAACCAAGCAACTGTGCAGTGATGTCGCTGCAGCCAAGTGGCATATACATTCATCCTGGTAACGGAATGATGCAGCACAGATGCACCCCTAGATCCTTACACCAGACTGCAGAGCCGCATCCAGGCATGTGTCTCAACCTCATGGAAGCAGGTGCACAGGAAGCAGGCGTACAGGTGCACGGCCCAGCAAAACCAGCTAATCTGCAATGTCCCAGATGCACCTTGCTGGGTGGAGCCTCCCTGGGATACAATGGAGCCTATCCCTGAGGAGACCACAGAGGACCAATTTGATAGCAGAATACATGGCCAAGATCAGGGAAGATACACTGCCACCAAGGTCCATGTCCATCATTCCTAGAGGTGGGCAGCCAATGCGGACCTTGCACATACCACAGCCAACCAGACACTGCTGTGCCCACACAGCCCCACCCACAGTTCACCCTATGCATCACCCACATTCTACAGGTCACTGATACATCACCCATATTCTACAGAGGAGTGACACCCTGGCATGCACCATGCCTAGGCGCATGCCAACACACTGCCAAGCTACCCACAAGTGTTGCCACTCCATGCCATGGTGAGGCTACACATGGAGAAAGTGGAGGGGAAGGGCAGGGGAATGGGAGGAAGAGGAAAAAAAGATAAAGGTGGACCCTACCTACTAGCCCCCTAGCCACTTGCTTGAAGGAGTTGCATTTTCCTGACCTTGGGTGCATGTCAATCATCTGAAAGGGGCTTAAGATTTGCTATCAATTGACTCCTCCTTGTTCCTACTGCATCCCTCCCACATCACCTGTACGTCGCAACCTACTGTCCTTGTGTGAGACTCTGCTGGTGGGGTTGTGTGGGCATCTGGTCTGCATCCAATTTGCAATGGAATGGCACTTGCTTGCAGTTGTACTGGTGTCTGGGGTGTGGCCACTGGCAGAGGGGTTTTGATGCTGGCAAGGCTGTTGCTGCGCCAGTGTATGTGATGTTATGATGACTTATCTTGGGATCGGATCGCACCTATAAGGAGTAAAATGAATACAATGGGCGGGTTACACGCAGGAATACACATAGAACATCTGAAGAAAGCTTCCATTCACACTGCTGCATACACAGGGACAATATAGAAACAAATGAGCATAGTTCGGGGTCTGTGATGCTTCCACCCCATGCCCAACATTGCACATGCTTTCCTACATAGAACAATGGAAAGGGCTAGTGTGTGCATACTTTATTTTATTTATTTTATTTTATTTATTTTATACACTGAGGGTGCAATCCTAGGGAGGGGATGGGCCAACACAAGTCCTTTGTACTGGCCCACCGGTGTTGCAAAAGTGCCATAAAGCACTTTTGCGCCACTGGGAGAGGAGAAATGCTGGCCCAATTCCCATTGGGCTGGCACAAAAGATAAACTAGGCCTTTGCAGGGGTCTGGGGGGGCATGGGGAGGGTGGGGAGGAGGCTTTTTGGGGTGGGAAGAGGGCGGTCAGGCCTGTGGGTGGGTGGTGGGTGAGGGGCACAGGGCCAGGATCCAGCATAAGTGCCAAATTCTATCCTCATTCCCAGGCAATCTGGGGCAGCTCAGATCTGCGCCACCTCTTTAGGCACTAGGTGCTCTTTAGGTGGCGCAGATCTGAGTAGCCCCATTGGGGCTGCTGCAGCTTTACCTGGAGTAAGGAGAAGCAATTCCCCTTGCCCTGGGCTGAGCTGCAACTGGCCCCACCCTGCCTTAGATGCAGGGAGGTTTGCCTGCCAGCCTGCTTCAGGGCAGGTTAGGTTTAGGCTGCCTGTTAATTATGTAAAGTATTTTGTGAAGCAGATACACAAAACATAATACCCCAGACGGAAGTGTGGTTAAAAAAAAAAGATGTAAAATTTAATGATGTGGCAATCCCTGGGCACAACAGAACTGAAGAAAAGGAGCTAGAAATGAGTACAAAATACAAAGAGTTAGAAATTGAAGTTCAGCACCTCTGGGGAAAGAAAGTGACAACAATCCCAATCGTGATCAGAGCACTAGGCATAACTCAGAGGTCCCTGATGAAACATCTGGGCAATGCTGGCATAGATGGGATAACAGCCAGATGATGGCAAAAAGCCACACTAATGAGAACAGGCTACATATTGCAAAGATACTTCACTAGCTCCTAAATTTTTGGCTAGAATTTGAACTCGTTTGAGTCCAAAATACATTTGAGTCCAAGCGCTTGATGGATAACGAACATTTACTAATAATACCAATAAGGCTTTTAGTGATACAGACTAGAACATTTTAGGGAACGTGTGCTTTTAATTCCTATTGATTAGCAAACAAGGCTGACACCGAAACCGTGAAGAAATGAAATTCAAAGCAAGTGCCTCCCAAGGACGAACATCTGCACATTTTCAAGGGAATCCAAAGTCGTTACTATAAAATAGAAACATAAAATTTCAAGGAGGTTTTTCTGCACAGTCTTGTAAGAGAGAGAGAGAGAGAGAGAGAGAGAGAGAGAGAGAGGCTAAAGCCCTCTCTGACTCTCTTGAGGAAATCAAAAGGTTTTAAAAAGTGCTTAACTCCGAGTGGCTCATCTTCACTATATATAGACAGCTAGATGGACACACAGGCATATGCATGAACAGACATCTAACTGCGAGTCATTCTGGGCCATGCCGTTAGATTTCTTAAAATATATTTAGTTTCATATTAATGCAGCGTGTCTTACGAGGAGATTCATTTGATTTTACAAGTGGAAATATTTGATTCAGTCTCTGCTGAATAGTACCACACATTCTATACCTCTGCTATGAGGAATGATTTAACTAATTCAGTGTAGCAAAAGGTTAATTCAGCAATGTCATGCCTTCCATTGCTCCTGAAAGGCTCCATTTAAACTGCATGAACTCATTTGTAATGCAAAGGAACCGGCTACCTTAAACCATGTCAGCCTATGCAACTTAATTAATGCAGGCCTTGTGGTACCCCAGCCTGGCAATCTCATTTCCTCCTGCGCACTTTGTACAGCACATTAGGACAGGACAGTTGGCATCCTTCAGCCTCTGAAGACTATGGTATCACGCTCTGAATAGTGGTTCCAGAACAGTGTCCTCTCCAGTGCGCGAAGCCTGGGTAAGGTAGATATGGAGGATAAACTGCTACCCATGCAGCAAATCCCCCTTCTCCACGTCGCTGAAATGGTCCAATGGAAAGGCAGAAGCCAGTACGGTTGGTTCCAGCGGCGTCGCAGGAGTTGCCAGAACGTGACTGTGTTCAGCCATGAACTGCCTCAGGGACTTCAGCTCTGGATTTTGCCTTGAGGTTGACTCCTGAAGCCTTTTCCATAACTGGATGTAGCCACAAGGCAGTGGAGGTTTGGGATCAGAGTTTTCTTTCTCTCAGATGAGCTGCCTTCCCGGGCTAACGAGTCCCACCTACCTGGGACATTATTTGACATTTGGCACATTACTGGCCAAATAATCCACTAGCCACTTGATGGCAAATCTTCAGGAGATTCTCACCTTATGGCAGCTAGGAGGATAAGACAGCGATGGGGCTGTGAGACAACTGGAACAAAAAATAAAACAGAGACAATTCTTCTTGGGTTGGAGGGCCTTCCTCAGGTGGTGGTGATGGGTGTTGTCAGAGATTGACTGGATCAGGAGCTGGGTCAGGCACTGGTTTACTCCCCAGGACCCACATGGTCAATCCCGCAAGCCTCTGGCCCATCCAAGATGCCAGCTGAAGTATTTGCCTGAGGCAGCAGACTGGCCCAGGTGCTTACTTCAGTCAACCTACTCACCTCCTTTGATCTTTTCCCCTCCCTGGATTGGAAAAAGTTGGACGATGACGTCTATGGGCCCTTCTAGCCGGGGGCAGCATGATGTCAAATTGAGATCTCTGTGATATGTTTGCCTCCTCCCAGCAGCACCCCTGGCCCAAGGAAAGAGACACCAACCTGTTAGTTGCAATGCAGGCCTTGTTTAATCAAGCAAATGCCATTACATTCATCAGGATACACCTGTTCCTTCACTGGGTCTGCCTGGCAGATTCAGCAACCATAAAGTGTTTTTTGACACCCAGTGGTGCTGGGTGCTGGCAGGAAGTTCTGCACCATCCCGTGGGTGCCGCATCCCATCTGATGACTCCCAGGGTAGGTTGGTCTTGTGCTGGGCAGCAGAGGGAAGGTGGTAGGATGGCGTTCCAGAGGTAGGGAGGGGGTGTTTCTGGGTGGGGCAGGAGAGAATAGGGGAAGATCAGGCCTGGGAGGGAGCAAAGACAGCAGAGCAAGCCTCTGCCACATCCCGGACCTGCCAGTGTTATCTGGGGCTACTTGATTCTGCACCACCAAAAGAGCTGGCACAGATCCAAGTAGCCTCATTAAGCAGGTTGGGGTGCTACACGGGGTAAGGGGACAAATGATTCCACCTGATGGAATCCAAAACTGGATATAGCATGGACCTGATGACCCTACTGTGCCAGCATTGGATAGGACAGGGCTGCCCAACACCATGTTCGTGTTCAAAAAATTTTACATCAAAGTTTCTTAAAACATCAGTGATGTTTTAGAGCTGCCAACTTTCAACAAACTATTGCAGTGTCTTTATTAGCTTTAGTAGCTTGGTATTCAGACATTAGCAGATGACAATATTTATTTTCGGGATGTGTGAAGAACTTCCTTTGCCCTACAATACCTCAAGCTGTCTACTGTTAAAGGCACAAGAGTGAGACAGGCTGGATATTTTTTTCTGGTGAATTGGCTACCCTAATTCTTTGTGGACCAGTTGCAAAGTTCACAATTTTATTATTGTGAAAACTATTTTGGCATCAACAGTTTCCTTGGAATTATTAAAGTAAATACGAAATCTGAATCCAATGTTATTTCCTGTGAAAAAGTCCTGCAAGACATATTAAAACTCCTAGATTACTTTCATCTGACAAGAAATCAAACTACTTCAATGAATCATCCCTAAACGCATAGAGAAGCAATTGGATGGAGGGAGGGGTCAAACCACAGACCTTCACAATATCAATTCAGTCTTTGCTGACTAATGATAATGGCTGCATCTGTCAACTTCTAACAGTGTACCAGAAACATTGTTTTAAACCTGTAAGTTCAGAATAAATGAAATTAAAGTTGCACTGCGAAGGCACACTTTATAGGGGTCAGCCTGGTCAAACACTGGCTGAGGGTCCTTGCCCATCAGAAAGCCCCCTGGCCAAGCTGAAAAGTTTGAGAACTGCTGCAATAAGGTCTTAGTAAGTTGACACGGGTGTGTGTGTGTGTGTGTGTGTGTGTGTGTGTGTGTGTGTGTGTGTGTGTGTGTGTGACTCTATAAGTTTTCAAAATCACTAAAATCAGAATTTGGAGGAATAATACCATCATGTTATATATCAATCAATGCGTAATTTCATGCACAATGCAATGAAACAATCCACATTGAAACATCTATGTTCTAACAAAAGGTACAGCCCAAAAACTGGTGGGGGCGGGGTGATGGTACATCACCACGCCCACCTGGGGTGTTGCCCCGCCCACTGCATGGGGTGACACGCAGGCCTCCCGCATCAGGTGACACGAATCCGAGTGACGCCACTGCTCCCTTCTCAGCTGCTTCATGTTTATAGCTCTCAAGACTGTAAAAAAAAAAAAAAAGGTAGCTCTTGGAAGCCTACATTTTGCTGACCCCTGGTCTACAGGATGAGAACCCTTCAGTACATCAACCTTTGCATTACTGAAACTGAGATGGTTTGTTTCTGTCTCACAGTAGGGATCCTAGGAATGAATCAGCTTATCGCTGATTCAGCTTGTTGGGTGACAACAAGTACCAATTGGGTGACAACTGGTATTATTTTTATTTTTCTCAGGAAGGCATTTTCTGGCCACTGAGCTACTCATTTTATTAAGCAAGAGTGCAGTGGTCTGCCTTACGGGGCAGATTGGGAAGGCAGCAAATCATTCATTATTTTGTTTAATATTTTTGACGCCTTTTTGTGACATTTGGAATGTCCATTTCAGGTACCATTTCAGGCATGTCAGCCCAGATTATATTCTACCACTGTCCTCATAACTTTTACCACCCTGATATAATCAAACCAAGTGTATTGTCTATTTTGGGGATTCATGTGTGTGTGTGTGTGTGTGTGAGAGAGAGAGAGAGAGAGAGAGAGAGAGATAATGAAATAAAAACACACACCACTTTCTGAACTTCCAATATTTGTAAAAAACAAAACAAAACCGAAAACCAAAATCTGTGATCAAATGAATGGATGAATGAATGATGGGCTGGACCAGGCAGTGCATGGGTAATGGCTTGGCTGCATCTGCCAACATTATACCACCTATATCACTTACCTAGTACATTTTTAAAGCAATTATAATTTATAATTATAATTTACAAAAATGCACCCTTGGAATAAAGACACATAACACCACTTTCTCCACTTTTCCTCTTCGGGAAGAAAAGAAACTGCGAAAAAATTAAAATGTTTAAAAATTCCTCTAAGTCATCACGCAGCTAGGCCAAACTCAGGATCCAACATGTATTAGGGTTTGGGTTTGTTTTACTCTCCCAAGAAGAGTACTGGAAACCACACCAATCCATGGCTTTGTCTTCAATAGCATAGCACTGAGTTCTTCTACAGTATAATTATACACAGTTTCATGAATGACAAATAAGGATTTAGGTCTTTAAAAATCTTTGACAGTGGTGAGATATTTTTAGGTAATGAAAAGCACGCTCTGGTATGCAGAAATGCACCTTCAAAATTTTTCTTCTTCCTAAGGACATATTATAATGCAAACCACAGTAATCCCCTGGGGAGGAATATTCAAAGTATATGACAATAGCATATTTATTTTTATTTATTTTTTACAAATGCAAGAAGTACACAGTTCCATTATTCCAGCACAGAGATATGCAGGTGTGGGTTTTTTTAATATCTGTCATTAAGTTTGGAAATGACCTTGAAAGAATGCAGGAAGAAAAATATTACAGTAGACCAGGAATGGGTTTGATCAATCCTACACTCAGTTCTGAGGGGGGTGGGGGAAAATGTTTTGTTGTGTCCCAGGTTAAATGTTTCAAATGGTGTTTCTCAAACCATATGGATGAATGAATGAACGAAGGAATAAATAAATAAATAAATAAATAAATAAATAGGAGCATGTGTGGAACATTGACATTCTTGTTGACTCTTTATGATTATAAAACAGATTTATATGCCACTTTTCCGCAAGAGTTCACAAAGTGGTTAACACAGCAAAATATATGAAAAGAAGGATCCATGTCCCAAATGGGCTTGCTTTGTTTAAAAAAAAAAAAATTAAGTCTCCAAAGAAAATGCCATCACAACGCCACTGGAAAAGATGCTACGCTGGGGTGAACGGGAACCATTGCTCCACCCCTGCTAAATATAAGGCAGCCACCTCTTAAAAGACATCTCCCAGGTCAGTTCGCAGGACAATTTTGCATGCCATGAGTTTGCATGGGGAGAGCATTAAAAATAATTACACCCTCGTTTGCAGTCTGAAGTGATACAGTCCAGAATTCTACCATATCACTGCTTGTAATTTGAAATATGGGACATCTAATGCCACAGCACACAGGTCACCATATTGCGGGAGTTGGTTGGCAACCTTCAGTCTCAAAAGACTACGGTATAAGCCTACAGCACCCGGTATTCCCAGGCAGTCTCCCATCCAAGTACTAATCAGGCCTGACCCTGCTTAGCTTCCAAGATCAGACGAGATCGGGCATGTGCAGGGTAACAGTTGCTGTATTATGAAAAAAGAAGTTGGGAGCTCTGATCATTGAGCTCCCAAGTTGCAACTAGTTTTGTCCTCGGTCCAACATTCTTGTCATGACACTAGACTGAACAGTATGGAAACGGAATCCTTGCATTTGTGAGAAGGCCACCCTTTTCAATTGTGAAGCATTAAATTAGTCAGGTAATCGTAGTTGCTCCAATAAATATCGGGGAAGATATTTTTCTGCATGTTTGTTTTGATCATCTCTTCCTCATTTGCAGGTCATTGTTTTGTGGGATCATATGTCAGATATTATTTGTGAATAGGAAATCAGCTCAAATTATGTATTTGACCTTTCCTCCATATTAAACTCTTTAATAAATATTTTGATTGTTTGTTGAGACTTAGCTGCCAGATAGCTTGCATTAATTTGAATAATGAGACATTCGCCTACCTTCCATTCGAAGAAGAGTCTCTTGGGGGGGGAAGCAACCGGGTGCCATGACAGCTTGCATTAATAAGCACAAAACATTATGTTTTCATCTTTGGCTCGGTCTGTGTGTTTGTTTCTCATTTGAATATGCACTAGGTGCTTTCTTGCCATTTTAACTTCATCTGCATTTTTCAGAGAGAAAATGTTTTCATTACTGAAAATGGCATGATCTTAGTGTCAAACTGGAATTTAGAGTTCAATTAAAATATATTTATACTTTTTCTTGGAAAGAAAAGAAATCAGAGGATTAGTATCCACTACAGCCATTTTCCTTCCTTGGCTTTCACACGGTGGCAGAACTCAACAGGCAACAAAAAAAATAAAGCTAATGCATACAAAATAGCCATCAACTTTTTTTTTTTAAGTTTTCAAGATGCTTCTTTAATTTGTTTTGTTCCACTGTTGCTTTTCGATTCAGCAGTTTCAAGACTCCTTCTGCGGAAATGCCAAAAGTGTCTTCCAAGTTTCAGACACATTTATCTGGTGCAGAGTGCTGTTTGAAATAACATCTCCATTTAAAAAGAACGGGGCCCAGAATTAGCATATATTTTGAAATAAGCACATGGGATAAGCCGTACTTCCGCTGCACTAATGCATAGCATGGCTTCCACTAGGTAGAGAGAGTGACTCATTCTGGGTTTTGAAAAAAGTAAAGGGCATCATGTCTTCTGAAGTAAACTGAAAGAAATAATAACCTTTTCTGGTAAATGAATGCTCTGCATGGAGTATGTCAGCTTATGCCTTACACAGAAGCATTTTGGACAATTACAGCACAGTCCTATGCATGCTTACCCAGAAATAAGTGTCACTGTATTCAATGAAGCTTATTGCCCAGAACATGTCTATAGCAGTGGTTCCCAACCTGGGGGTAGTGACCCCCTAGGTAGGGCATTCGAATAATTCTTTCCCCTTAAGGTGGATGGCGACCCAGCAGAGACCTGTAGGAGACGGCACCTGTCACTTCCAGGTTCTCCCTGCCAACTCCGCCTACAGGGAAGTAAGGAAGAGGTTGTTATGGAACTTCTTATTTACCCAGATTCTTCCAGATATTCAGCAGTGGAGAGAACCCAGAAGTGATGAGTGCCATCACCTACTGGTCCTCCATCGGGGTCCCAACCCTGTCTTAAAAGGACAGGAGGTTGGGAACCACTGGTATATAAGATTGCAACGTTGGCAGTCCTGCTCCAAGACTTTCTTTTTAATCAATTTCTAATCAATTTGTGTTAGGATTCTGGAAAAAAACAACAACAACATGGCTCTTGTTTCCCCTCTGTGCATACAGTTGTATGTGTGGGGGCTCGTCTCAGACCCTAACAGTGAAAACACGTAGGTTGTAAGAACCTGCTGCCACTCCATTCCCTCTGTTCTGAGTCATTTAAAGTGAGAGGGTTCTCCGGAAAGGGCTCTGGATTCAGAGTTACACATGCTGATTTCAGGCAAAAGCCAGTTCCTGTATCATCTCAAGGATGCCAACATGAGTTAGGCTCAAAAACAAGTGTTTTATTATATTGAATGCGCCAATCTAAGTTTTCACCCTTATCTCTTGGAAGTTCTAAGCAAAACAGATAGTTCCAGGGGAAGTGTCTCAGAGTATTTCAACTTCTCCAACAACAGAATAGTTACCATGCAGGAATCACAGGGGCTGAGGTAGAGCTTAATGTATCAAACAATGAGTCGTATCAAAATATTGCACTAGTGCAAGTATCTTTGTCATGGAAAGCTCCTTTAACAGTTTGTGATCATGCAAAGGTCTTTTCCTCTTGTGGAATGCATTTCTGAGAATGGAGCTGAGCTTCATGAAATCTTTAGATACAACCCACTGAAGGGCCCAATCCTGTTCCCTGCTATGCTCCAGCATGCAGCCTTGCCAAGAAGGTGTGCGCTACAAGCTATGGTGAGGGGGGCTACCTGAAAGCAAATGGGAGGTAAATAAAGCACATTTTTAATTACCTCCGTGTAATACTATAGGCTGCCTATGGGTGCACCAGCCATTTTGGTAGCATATATCTGAGCAGAAAAATGGGGCAGGGAAGTTTTAAAAAATGGGGATAAAATCCAGCATGTGCAACTGCCAATGGATCCAATCCCCCATCTCCCAATTCCTCTGCAACTCACCCTGTTACTCCCCCTCCAGGATCACCACCACCCCTCGCACTGGCTTACATGGACCAGAGCAGGTTACCAGCTATAGCAGCAGCTCTGAACTGTTGGAAGCCAGTTTATGGCAATTGGACAGTGTCTTGCTGCTTAATTCAGGTAATACGATTGGGCCATTAGGTCAGTTCCCAAAGCGAATAATTTCCAGTAATTGTTATATATTGTCCACTAAGGTAATCCATATGAATCCATGCTGGAATGTTTCTAGTTCACAAATGCCACCAACAATATACACCCCCCCCCCCATGGATTCTTAAAAAAAATCATTTCCAGAACCAATGCTTGTGAATGATATACCCTATGCACTGTTTGCATTGACAGTATCTACCACAGATCTACCAATCTGTGACTGGTGGAACTGCTTCAAATAACCAACCCCAAACTTAATCATGCAATGCTAAAATTGTCAAACTGGCAGCTGTACCTGTAATGCAAGCAGGATTTATGTACTCTTTGCTCTTAATCAATATTGTAAGGTGAAAGGTTTTCTAACACAATGGAGAAAAATTAACAGCAATCATAAATCCATCCTTCTCGCTAAATCTTGGAATTGATGGGGGTTAATGAATTTGTCCCGTTACTCACTAAATAAAATGCATCCCCTCGGATGACGTGCTGCCATTTCTTAATTAGGAACCCACAAAAGTGCCATGCAAATGTACATAATTTATTCTCATCATATTGTTAAACTGGGAATTTTGCCAATGAATAAAACATCTTATTTGGGTAGAAAAGAAAAAAAAAGGAAAGTCATACTTTTGAGTTTGATGAGAGAGACCTATTCCTTAAGCTGGCATGCTCATAAATCTAAATTAATGTGGAAGGCAAAGTCAGAGTAATTTTTAATCAGTTTCCCAGTGCAGGGTTAGGTAGAGGCCTTCAAATGGTGATCACTTAATAAGAAAAAGTGTATGAAAGCCTTTAACAGCCAACCTCTACATGCTTCATTATCAGCCTCCTCTTTTCTGTGGGACCTACTTAGTGCAGCTTTCTATTCATTACAGAAGGTGAATGTGATGTCCGATGAAGAAAAGCAGTCTAATATCAGAGTTCCCAAAAAGCTAGCTGTGGATCAGGCAGGCATGTTCACAAGAGACACCTGCTGTTTCAGGAGGTCCAACCTTACAGAAAGCATAGCATGTAAACTGATTCCTGGCAGTGTGAACCACTGTATTACACATCCAACCAATGAGATCTTCTATAGCTTGTAGAGATGCGCAGTGCCTGCAGCAGTGATCAGGGTTCATTTGATTGATTGATTGATTGATTGATTGATTGATTGATTGATTTAGGGCTCAATCCTACCCTGTGGTGGAACAGGCAAGCCAAGAGGCTTGTGCTGTATCCAGCGCAGAATAGGGGCCCAAGGCGACTCAGCCAGAGACAAGGGGAAACCTTTCCCCTAACCCTTGTGTAAGGCACCCTTATCCCTATGGGTCTCCTCAGACTTGTACCACCTCTTGAGGTGGTGCGAGTCCAAGGAGAGCCGAGCGGCTTGAAGCCGCTCCAATCTCCCCAGGAACAGTGGTTGGGATCTGGCATGACTGCTGGATCCCAGCCCTGCCTTCCACTTCCGGCCCACCCCGGGGCTGCCCACTGCCCACCCTCCCCCTGCCCAGGAAAGCCTCCCTCTCGCCCACCCCAGAGCCTTGTGTTGGCCCAGCTGGGCCGACGCAAGACTTGCGAAGGAAGCCGTCATGGAGGCTGGATTCCTTACAGCACATTTGCGACCCTTCTGAGTCAGCACAAGGGACTTGCACCAGCCCAAGTGAAGGGCAGGATTGTGCCCTTAGTGTATATTTGCCACATCCCCCTAAAGGAATTTAAGTCCTTTAAAAAAAAACAAAAAAGCAATATAGAAATGCTGAGAATAACTGTGATTAGGCGATCCAGATGGGAAGACTGTTTATCACCTATTTGTGGAACTCTGGTTTTCTGTGCAGTTGTGTGAGTTTCTCAACAGTTGTCCCCTCCATTGTGGGCCCTGCTGTATCACTTCACATGGTTCACTTATTGGAAGTATCACCGGAAGTAACTCATGTCATCACAGTTGCTTTTGGATTGGGAGGCCAGATGTGATGCAACAAAGAGGCAGATGGGAAGGCTTTTCTGAGAGTGCAAAAAGCACATGCTGGCATTCTGCCCACCAAGCTGAGCATCCTATAACTGTTTGTTGCAATGCATTACTTGTCTCCCTACCAGGAGGTTGGGCATCTGGGGGTCCCTCGCATACTACTCGTATATGCATAGGATTGGGCTCATTGTTCTACAATATTATCAGTATTTTCAGTTGGGGGGGAATGATGATTAGATGCTGTACTCACAAGCAATTGTGGAAAGTGGCAGTGAATAGATCCCTATGTGAGTTTTCCTAACTCTAGATTTCAGATTGTATCTCATGTTTTGCAAGGGAATGTTTATTCCAGCATAGGGAAGATATTCTGCATAGTCTGGATACCTTCAGTCTCAAACTTTGCATTGGTTTGGATCTTCCGTCTCCAACTTTGTCCTGTATAATCAGGACCACCTGAGTACAAACTGCTGCAGAAGCTACATCCAAGCGTCAGTTTTAATAATACATACAAGGTTGCCATGAATAGCAGATAAAATTTATTACCAATGTTGTGATAAACTCACTCAATTGGCACATGTTTTCCCTCCAAGAAATCCATTGGTGGGAGGACAGCAAGTCCATCCCCATACAATGAATTTCATAGGCAGCCATTTGGAGAAAAATCCACTATCTCGGTTGAGTTGGGTTGGTTTGAAAATATGGTCCATTCCTATCTAAGGTCTGTGCTGGTGGAATGCATGTTCTACTAGTGCAGGTTGCTTCAAAAACATTGGAAAGCCATGCTTTTCAGCAGTTCGGGGAGCTGGCACACAGTGGAAAGGCTGGAGACTTTCTGCATGCACCATGAAGCGATCCAGCCTGGTCAGATCGGGTAAATCTGGCATGACAGAGGAGGAGCAGAATGGGTGGGGGAAAGCTGGGAGGGGGTTGAACAGGGCAGGGGAGGAAAGGAGAGGAGACATAGTGGGGTGCATCTGACCCAGAACATGGTAGGATCAGCAGCACCAGCATGGACTGAATCCCAAGGCCCTTCTTGGGCCTGATCCACCTGCACAGATCAACATGGACTTGTTCCAGTGATATCGCTGGAACAGGTCTTAGTTGACCCTTTACAACTGCTGGACCTTACCTTTGGACAAGGAATTAGTTCGCTATTCCAAGGAGACCTCCAGCAGCCAAAAATCTTAATGTGATGCAGCATAGCTTGTGCTGGTGCCATTGCATCTCCATGCTGGGATTTTGGTAGGATAGGGCTGTTAATCTATACAGAGTAGGGCCTTTAGGGTGGTGACAACCTTCTGTGGAGCTCCCTACCTAAGGAGGCATAAGATGCTAGCTCCCTCTCAAAGATGAGGTCAGGTGTTTTCATTCTGCAACTCCTTTGAGAGAGCTGTCTTGAAAATATATTACTTTTGTAGCTGCTGTGAACGTGTTTTGCTACTGCTTCCTCTCTTGCTGTCATGAATTGGTTTTAATAATGTTTTAGGTGGTTTCCATTGTATTTTAAACTGATGTTTTATGTGAGTTGCCTTATGAACCTGAGTTTTAGTGCAGAAAGGCTGGTTGCAAAGAATTAAGAAAATAAATACATGCACATACATTTTAATAATCCAAAATCATTCTAGTTCACAGGAGAAAGGGAAACAGATCAGAAAAATAAAATGCAAAGGATGAAGCCATACTCAAGACATTAACTGAGAAGATGACCGTGCCATAAAAGAACATTTTCACTCCTTATTCTTATATCAAAGGGTACATTCAGTCAATGCAATGATACACACATAAATTGCCATGACCTGAAACTTTGGTTGAATGAATAAGTTCCAGGGATATAAAATGGACATATATATATATATATATATGACTCCAGCCTCCCCATGTCCATGAAGCTTCTGGAAGCTGTGATATTAATACATCGCGGGGGGGGGGGGGAATCCAGATGCTTATTTCTGCCTAGCAAAAAGCCAATAAAAAGTTTGTTTATGTTTTCCAATTTAATTGCTTGTAAAACTGAATCAATATTAATCATACTGGCTGGCAAAAGAGGTAAGTGGCGTAGAGGAAGCCTACTGTAGGAATGGCAATCCAGCATTAAATTCCTACAGCTGCAAGCCTGACAGCAGTCACTGCCGATCTGAAAATCCATTTTACTTCCTCTGATATGCATATGGTTACAGCTTGCTCTTCAAATAAATCTGATCAGCATTTTGTGGTATGCGAACATTTTCCCATCTGGTGGATTGTTCATAAAACTCATTTGCTCTGATTTACTGAGGCTGGAAACACACCAATGTGAATAGTTTAAGGCTCAGGTTTGGAATTTTGGGGATAGTATTGTTTTTTTTCTAATTCCTCACCTATACTCTAATCTGCCTCTCCTCTTTAGAAACTGATTAATTTATGCTTGAAGCTAATGCGCTTGATTTACTGGATGGTGTGTTTTTTTTCCACAGTGCAAAACCCACATTTCAAAGGATCTTGCTTAGTAAGTTTGTGTGTATTTAAAGGATAGAATATTTAGACCAGTCAGTTCATTTCGTTCCTAGAAATTTGATCAGAGTACTCTGAAAACCATGACATAATTGACTGATAGCTCTATACTCATACCGGATTTAATCAATCCTATCACACACATTTTTTTTGTTTTGCTTTTTAACATCTCTGAAATGGGGGTGCATCTTACAATTGATGGTGGCCACACAGAGGTTGCAATGTAGATGTCATTGCCTGCGCATGTGCAAACTTAGTGACAGGTGTTCATATTGTCATCACTACACAGGTTGACTTTAATTGCTGCTTGAAGTGTCTTCAGAGGTATTGAAACAAAAAGTTATTGTGTATGCAGAAAGGGCACTGGGATGTTCAACTGATGTCAGTAATGCAAATATTCATTGTTGGAGACACTGTTGGCGTAGCTAAGGCATCTGGTAGTAAAAGATTTTGTAGGGTCCTCCCATGACGCAATCAAATCAGCAGTGCAATCCTAACTTGTGCTGGAACAGGCAGGCCAGAGGGCCTGCACTGTATCCATGCACAAGTTTGGGGCCTATTGTGGCTCAGCCAGGGTAGTGCAGATCCAAGCAGAACAGAGTAGCCAGGAGCCACTCCACACTGCCCCGTACCCAGCAGCGTGCAGCCCAGAGCAATTGCCCCCTACCCTTTAGCAATGTTGGAGGAATGACCACAATTCCATGTTGAAAAACAGTAACTAAGTGCTTTATGGACCCTAAAAAAGCAGAAGCCACAAGCAGAAGAAGCTGCGTTATTGTTGTTACTGAGATATGTGCAAAACGATTGCCTATCCCACAACAAGCAATGCAACTGAAGGCAGAAGAAATTGCCTAATCCCTCGGAACAGATGAAAGACGTTTCAAAGCGATGAGAGGCCGGTGTGACCAATTCAAGTGTCATGCAGGGCTATCGTTAAGGTGTCAAACATCAATTTGCCAGAAACTTCCAGTTGACTTTGAATGAAGCTTCCCGTGACGTGTGATTCAGCTGAGGGGGAAAAAAAACGAATCTATGAGCTTACTCAAATAAGAAATGCTGACTGTCTGACACCAGACCTACTGGTCACAGTGCTGGAGCTGGAGTGCCTGCCCACCACAGACACCTGCCAAGAAGGCTCATCTCAGCACTGGCACTAAGCAGCAATGCTAAAGCTCCTCCCCTTGCCCAATGGCACTGTGCACATAACCAAGACGAGGCTTGCAGTAGCTGGCATGGAGCGATGAGACCCTGGCCTGAGGGCAGCCAAGGAGGGGGGGAGTGAGGGGGAGAGAGACAGATTGTTTCCGCACTGTCCAATGAACACTCGAGACAACAGATATGGAAGAAAGGGCCACTTTATTGTACATTAAACAAGAGGAGCAGAGGCTGAGACCTGCAGTATCCGAGGCAGCGAAAGCCCCTGTGGTGCGGGGAGGGACCTCTGGGCGGTACCAGAAACCTCTGCCCCCAGGCGGGCATGCACCCAACTCCGAGTCACACCCCGCTGCTGGGACGGCGCGTCACGTCCATGTCTATCCCTTAAGGGGAAGGTAGCTGGACCACAGACTGCGCCACCTCGAGCCGCTGAGCCTCTGAGGTGGGCCCTCCGATCCCGGCCAGGGCCCCGTCTAAGTCCTCGTGCCGCCAAGCCCCTGAGGACTGAAATAGGGTTCTGCCCTGCCTATGCCGCCTGAAGGTGCATGCCAGAGTCCCATTCATGCCTCCTATCCCGCACTACCTGCCCTCTTAAAGTGACCGATGGCAGCTTGTAAACAGGGAGGTGTAACCCCCTAGCCCATAACAGTCTGGGGTAGGCGAAAAAACTGCCTGCCCTTTGGCCAATCTTGGCAGGCAGCAAAAAATTCCTACCCGGGCCCAAACGGCGACCAGTTAAACTCAGACTGCCTCTAGGGCGGGCGGGCGGGTATTCCCACGGTGCCCACGTGCACAAGGAGGAAGAGGGCTGGGTCTCGTCCCCTTTTAAAGGACCACCATAGCTGCCCGACCCAGCCCCCTACACCTCCCCCTTGGGGAGGGACTCTCATGTCCTGGTCAGGCAAAACAAACTCCGATCACCTCCTTAAAGGGGGCAATCGGGACACCGCTCAATCAAGGCTGAAGAGCAGCTGAAGGAGAAGGGAATGGCTGGGCAGGGCGGGGTGTTTGATGACTTGGGAAAGGGCTCAGGGTGAGGAAAATATACATGTATTGGGACCCAAATATCCAGAATACAAAAAGAACAGACACAAATGTCCTGGACCATGACACATTTGACAGGGACACAGTAGTCCAGGCTGCAACAGTCCTGTCGTTCCATCAAATGCACCCATGTAATGGAGTGTGTCATCAGGGGGGCAAACAGGAAGTACCCAGCTGTACCATTCCAGAGCTGGCTGTAGGAGTAAGCAACAGTCAAGTTCAATAAAGGAGCTTGATCATTCTGAATGGCTAGAGCAAGTGATCCATGGCATATCACAGAGTGTCATAAATTTGCTAAGATGCTGTCAGTTGGGGTGGGAAAGAGATCTCTGAAGCACAACCTCATTTTGCTGTGGAACATTTGAAACGCTCATCTGATTATTGGCAGCTGTGCATCTGTGTAAGACACAAAGGCCATGACTTTCCTCTGTTGGGTTACCTCAGATTACGTCCCCTTGGGGGTAAAGAAACAGCCCCGGTGATCATCCTTGTCTGGTTCCACCAAAAGTCCGGAGCCATCTCTGCAGATGTGGTGTGTACTTTGCTTACTTCCTACCCAACATGTATGT